>NC_083460.1:1871953-1926953 GCF_030014155.1 Tachysurus vachellii | reverse complement strand
TCTGTTACAGCCGTTACACAATCTATAACCCATCCATCAAACGCAAGTAGACCCGTCTAATGTAAACAGGAAGCTAGTTTACACATCAAAACCGACTGATACGCCACAGGAGTGATCTTGCTGAGAGGCTAAGAGGCGGCGAGGCTCTCACATCTGTCACAGATGAACAGCTAGCATTAGATCACAAGAGAGGAACAATTAAACTCTGAAACAAACACCTTAATTCACCCCTTTATATCCATTGATCATCCCTCCTCAAGCCATTTAGCCTCTCCGATATCGCATCTCTGTGTGCCTAACATTGCCCCATTTAACCGCCGATGCTAATTACTGTTAATGGGAAAGAGAATAAGGGCCTCGGCTACATGATTCCCTCTGACAGACTCTCAAA
The DNA here is from genome assembly GCF_030014155.1 of Tachysurus vachellii. Classification (NCBI taxonomy): domain Eukaryota; kingdom Metazoa; phylum Chordata; class Actinopteri; order Siluriformes; family Bagridae; genus Tachysurus; species Tachysurus vachellii. Next base: position 1,926,562 of record NC_083460.1, on the reverse strand, counting down.
ACATCTTGATTACTGTTAAATAGCTCTGGCTGGGAGTCAATACGTCTCAGAGGAAAGAATGGTTACGGTTTTAATAGAAGGCTAAAAACAATTAGACACTGAAATTAGCTAGGAATAAGCATTTATAGACTTCAAATACTATTAATGATGCAAACTTTTTGTTTTCTAATTGATGCATTACTAGTGCAAACAAAAGAACAGCACAATGTTATGTTGTATTAATATTAGATCTCTTATACGAATAGCTTGAACAGGATTTGGAAAGTTAGATCGTTCAAATTGCTTTAAATCACAAACTGTACATGGATACGTGAATGTCTTGGTAACTAACATTAATCAAAGTCTAAGAACTTCTAGCCGATCCTAGCTCAGAATTGGTCAAAATCAGACTGGAATCAGATTTTTCTTACTGAAAAAGAAAAAAGCCCAAGATGCTCAAGTGCTTGGCATTCTTTGCTTATCAGTGCTAGCTAAGAGAAAAAAACAACTTCCCGGTTTACAAATAAATATCCATATAATACTCATAAACTTTCACTCCTAATGCTAGCTAATAACATAAACAAACCACACTTTATAAGCAAATTTTTAGGTCTCCATAGGTTTTAAATTCAAAGAAAAACCTCATACTTGACAAGATTGACTGTTCACAATGCCACATGACTCTTATACCATAATATTTGAACTTAAATGCTAATGCTAGATAGCTAACATGACCTAACCCAAAAGGATTTCTGTAAGGATTTTTAGATGCTCTAATTTTACTTTATTACTATTCTTAGGTCTTTCGATCTGCCTATACTAAAATATGCTAGATTTTAATGCTAGCTAAAACTTCACTTCATTTCTAGCTTGATGTTAAAGTCATAATGCTAGCTAGCTGGCTAACCTTTGAAATTAGTAAATGTTTATAATCTTCTCTGTAATTGTCGTTACTTAATTTCGCAAAGAGTTTTTAAAAAGTTTCTCATGTTTGAGAAGAGACTGACTGGGATTTTAAAAAACAGAAGTAACTCAAAGGACACTCTTTTTTTCCCTCAGAATATATCCTCTTGATGCTCATGACCCTGGTGACATAATGCTAATAAACAGTGACAGGTTGCTCCTTTTTTTTATGCGAAGAGCTTTCTGGAAACGGGCTTTTGTAAAACAAGGAGTTTAACCCAGATTAGAGCGCAACAATTACACAATCCGTCATGTTTGTGCTTAAAAATCTTTGCCAAAGAAGAGGATTTCTAGTTATCGTGGGAGGCTGAGCATGACTGAGTCACACTGCAACGACATTTTCCAGTAAGGACAGGTAATCCTGTAAAGGTGCTACGGAAAATCACTGGGGGATGAAGACGGCGTACGGATTCGAAACGAGGCTTTTCTAAGTGGTGCTAATGCTTGGAGCCACTTCAGCATTTCTGAAGGATTGAGAGGGATTGGCTTAGGTGACTCTCTAATGAGTCTATTGTTCTTTTGTTTGTGCTGTTAAGGGGACTTAGCCGTATTACGGTGCGGGAGTCAACCTTAAAGGCCTAGAAAGAGCTCCATTGTGTGCATTTACGGCACCTGAGCCATGCCTTAAAACTCAACATCATTAGGAATGGTATAAAAATCCAAACATCTAATCCAATATCATGCTCTGTTGTTATTATTTTGGGTCTTGTTTTTATAATCCAATTTTTTTGTTTGTGTTTGTATTTTGTTTGTTCTCCTCGAAGACCTCGTGGGGTCGGCATCTTCTCATCGAGTGTCTGAAATCGTCATGAAGTGGAACACAACCGAAACCGGTACACCTCTAGATGTCTTGGGATTGTAATGCCGTTGGTCTTTGCTTTCTGAAGGTCCAAAATCATCTATATAAAAAATTAACATCATCTTCTTTACCCGTCTCTCGCTAGCAGCAGCTTTAATAGTACAACAGTGCAGCTGTGAATCTCTGGTTTATTTCTAATGAATGTATTATGGTTTCCATATTAACAGCTCATTCACATGGATGCGTGCTGCAGACACTTCCACTGATAAACAGGATAAAAAAAGTTATTGATACACTGACGTTTTCTGTAGACTTTTTTTTTATCATGGAAGGAGTCTCAATTGTCAGTGTTTTGTAACAGACAAAGGAGTTTACTGTGAAATGAATCTGATCAAAAGAATGATATTTATACAGCGCTGAAATATGAACTTGTTCTCTGTTGTTCAGTCGATCCAAGATTTTTTTTTTTTTTGTAATCATGGAAATTAATGTAAAAAAAAGCAAAAGTCTGTGATATCGTAGGAGTTTGCAGTTTTTCGTAGGAGACTGCAGGCTGTCTAATGGAGAGCAAATTTACAAATGTACAAATCCATCACAAACATTTTAGATGCTTCAAAATGTGAAAAGTGTCACTACAGGAGAGTTAAAGCTCTCTTATGTGTTAGAAAACTCGAAAAGTCCAGACCTTTCTTTGTGTCCTAATACTTTATCTGTAAATGTGTGAATAGCTGAAAGTGGCTCAAGGCAGGAATCAGAAATCAATCTCCTATAAGGCAGCAGCACTGCAGAGCTTCCTGTTTAATACGGAAAACCACTCGATAGGCAGCCGACCACTTAAAGGAGTAAAGAGTCTCTTTACCCGGTTAATTACCCAATTACAGCTAATAGACCCCCTCCTACACACAAACACACACACACACACACTCACCCAGATTACATTATCTCTGTTCTGTTTCTCTTTCTGTTTTATTTTCATTAAAAGGCTTCAAATAATTCATCGGTCATCAGTTAAGAAATATAAATTCTGATCAGTTATCATCTGTTCAATGAAAAGTCCTGAAAGGAGACACGTTCTTTAAACTTTGACCAACCTAAATTGTGATTTATTCCTGAATCATTTATCAGATTAAATATCATTCTATTATTGATTATTAAGTGATCAGATTAAATATTTGTAAATAATTAATTATTATGTTATATTATTATTATTAATTTAAAGGATTCGTGTTCAATTCAAACGCTTTGCTTTGATCTCTGGGTCTCTGTGGGTCATTTAGCGTCTGGTTTTGAGATCAAAAACATAAATAAACGTTAAAATACGGGTTTTAGATAAGATTTCTTTGATTATCGGTCGAAAAAATGTATTTGATATTGAGATAATATGCAAATGAATGTAAATTATTATAGATTTACAAACACAGAGCCACACAGACGTACAGATATAAAGGTGATCGTGTGAGCAGCAGGATTTTAGAGTTGTTTTAAGACTCACGCTGTGAAACCTTAAAGGTGCATCATGGGAAGTTTAAAGAGTTTCTCAAATCTGAACTTTAAAGTTTAATGATGTACACACAGGTATATATCAGATTACAGAATACATATAAAAGATCTTTCTCCACATCTGGTCCTAACTGAACACCTGTGGAAATATATTTTAAAAAATGTTTTAAGGCTCAGTTCTTCACAATTTTGAGTTTTTGTCACTTTCAGAGAGGTAAAAGCTTGTCAGAAGCAGTTAGTGAAATCTGCTTCTTACCTCACAACCCAAGAGTGTGAGATTTGGTTTCTTAGCCCTTCTTGGCCCTTTTTTCTTCCTCCTTTTCTTTTTTATTTTCGAAGCGAAGGTGGATTAAGGCAGAGGGACTTTTGTTTAGATAAAGCGAAGGATTAGGTGGAGATTTGCCCCCATAAAGTTGTGGGCTTGATGGGCCTTTTATCCCGCCATGTCGCTTAAGCTGTGTTGCTTCTGGATTAGGACGATACAATAGGGTCCCTTGTGCAAAGGGGATCCGGGCCAAAGTGAGCGAAGGAGACGGAGGGAGAAAGGGGGAAAAAAGAGAGAGAAAGAAAGAGAGAGAGGGAGAGAGATAGAGAAAAGACAGCAAAGGATTGATTTGGGGGAATTGGCAGGTCAAAAAACTTCCAGCATGGGGATTTGTTCTGAAGATCCTGGGATATTGTCGTGAATAATGAGATTTCTCCAGGAATCAAGAGTGAAAAAAGTAGCACTGCCCCTTTAATACAGGTATCTAATTTAGAGAAAAGGAAGGGGGGAAATGGGTTTAAGATGAAGGTGCTACTAATAACGTGTCTAAGAGATGGCTCCTGGCAAATTGCTTTGTTATTCTTGTCAAAAAAAGGTCTCCTGGAAGCAGTCGATTTTAAACCATACATCAAAATGATTAATTGCGCTGGGAAGAACAGATGCTGAAATACCCTTGAATGGAGCCTGAGAGGCTAAAGCTCTGCGCACTGCAAACCTAATGTATTCATGGAGTTTGCAGAAACATCATTAGGGCTATTAATTAGCTATTAACAGCCAAACCTCACAGTGCATGGCACCAAAAGCCTTTGTTTAATTATTTCCATAAAAAAAAGTGCTATCTTAATTCTTTTAGATGTAAATAAAATAAGGGATTATTGTATGATGATATAATCTCCTGATTTACACTTTTAGATGATTTTGGAGGTCGTGTGGAAAATAATCTTGTCCGAAATGAAGAAAGCTTTGGATTTAATTTCTTATCATTATTGAATTATTCTTAAATAATTAATTACTGTTAATTATATAATAATAATATAATAACTTTCTAAATAAAATGCCTTATACTCATTCAAACTTGTGTCAGCTTTAAATTTCCTCTTTGGTAAATCAAAACTTTTTAAACTTTTCCCTTGATCAATGACACTGGAACTCTGTGTCCTAAATTCAAAATTTTGAAAATTCAATTCAAATGACTCCCTCTCTACGAATCCCCATATATGACTCCCTAAATGATTCCCTAAATAATTGGCTTTATTTGATTATTTTTATTTTAAGTGACATGATATTTCAGTAGATGCCAGAGTTATGGCGCTCCAGCAACTAACAACGTAGACGATCATACACCGCAGTCTAATGTACGAGATAGTAATATTTTTTAACATTCATTTACATCTTAATTTAATTTGTTAATAAATGTTAAATGAATCTGTTACATAACCCAGTTTCTTTAAAATGTTTTAGAGAGCTTGTTCAATACGTTTCCCTGAAAATCTTTCAAGAGCCAATCAGAGCGTGGCGCGAACTTTATGACGTAATAATGACAGTTAGCGCGTAGCTGGAAACCAGTAGCTTGATATTAAATGAACTTAAACAAAAACAACGAAATAAAACAACAACAACAACAACAACAACAACAATAATGAAACACATATGTGCTAATACCGCATTAGAATTAGTGGTTATTTTAGCCAAATCAATAAAACAATCTTTTAATCTTGGCCAAAAAGGCTCTTGACAAAATGTGCAAACATTTTAGACTTTAGAAAAAAAATGTTTGAATAAAAAAGAACTTTATATGTTTTGCTGTTTTTGGAGACTTCTTTCTCTCTACGTCATTAAACTCCGCCCCCGTTCCCATACACCCTAACTAGGTGCACTACGTAGTGTACACTCCGTGTAGTGCACTAGGCATTGGGCAGTGTCCAATAGGGAGCTGTTTGGGATTGAGTAAAGCAGCTTTAAGGAAAGAGCAACGCTTTTTTCTGCCTTTAATTGCTTTAGAAAGGCTCCTCACTAAGCGACTGGGCGGCTTTACAGCTCGCGGTTAAGGGCTTTATTTCCATCGGCTCACAAGTTAATCCGCTTTCTTTCTCAGAAGAAGAGATAAGGAAGGATGGGAAAATAAGAGCGGACACACGGGTTTGAGTTTAATAATAATAATAATAATAATAATAATAATAATAATAATAATAATATGCAGTTTCGTGGACCACTAATAATTCAGTTTAATTGCCTGTTATTTTTTTATTTTCTAGATCAAATAAAGATAAAATAAAAGATAAAATTAAATTTATAACGTATAAAAAATAAGTTGATTTTTTTTGGAGCTGCTGAAACTTTAGAGCTACAAATTTGTGGGGAAAATGCGACTTGAATTTATTTTAAAAAATATCAAACATTCTCTGAAACACACGCACACACACACACGCACACACACACACGCACAAGCACACACACACTCCTATATAAAAACCTACATAGATATAAATATAGCCCACAAACAAGTAAAGTTTGGGATTCACTCCCCTTAATTTATATAAATAATAAATCTCTTTGGCTCCAGATGAGAGTCTAACACTCAGGAAAACTCTCAGGATTTTCATTCCTCTTTTTCCCGACACATTATGCGGCTTTAGGGTTTTTTGCTGCCCTTAATTCCGACCTAAACGCTTTTGCTCCGGGAGAAGAAATCTTTTCTTTAAAAAAAACCTTCAAGAAGAGAAGGGCATTATTGTTTTAATCCTCTTACCGGCAGTCAGTTTGAGACACAGGACTGAAACAGCTCACACATTTTGCAGGCCTGCAGAGAGTCTGGAGCGTGTATTAGTGCTGAGGAAAAGCGCTCAGACTCCTGCGATGGCATGAAAAGCTGGAAGACAAACACAAGAAAGGCAGGAGGTAAAGTTTCTGCTTAACAAAAAATGATCAATTAAAAAAACAAACAAAAAAATTATAGGTAGAAAGTTCCGAGTGTGAATCCGTTACTTAAAAAATAAAGTTCTGAAGAGAGTTGTAAAATTCTATCTATCTATCTATCTATCTATCTATCTATCTATCTATCTATCTATCTATCTAATCTAAATATAGAATATATATATATATATATATATATATATATATATATATATATATATATATATATATATATATATATATATATATATATATATTAGGAAACATTGTCCGATGTGTAGTTAAGAAGAAGAAGAGGACGAAGAAAAAAAAGGAAGAAGAAGAAGATTAGAATATTCAAGCATATTCATTCAAAGAGAATAAATCCTATCACCCAATAAAAAGATATTTATTATATTATAATAAACCTTAATCTCACCTGCTGGAAAATCTTTACCCATGTGCAGTTTTTTTAATATCACTTTTAAACTCCAGGAAACATGAAGAAAGAAGAAATAAAGAAAGAAACCACGAAATGAAACAGCAAACAAGCGTCTAATTTCATGCTGAAATCTGTTTTCCTAAAACACACACACACACACACACACACACACACACATCCGAGTCATGATCATTTTAATAATCCCACGGATTAAACTCTAAACCTTAAGTTTCCTCTGAATCCAAGCAGTGCCAAAATATATGCAAATCTTAATTACTCAGTTACTTTTAATGAATTGTTTTTTTTTTATTATTTCTTGATTTGTTGGTTTGTTTGGTTTGTTGCTCCCTGTAAGAGCGTGAATACGGAATTTACTATAAGGTACAAACCCATCACACGAGTCCTCGGGATCGAGAAAGCGCAACAACCGCATCGGTTTGATTGACACCTAAAAGCACCAATAGGAATCCGAGCTGCTTTCGGCCTGCGCTCTTTAAAATCCCTCCCCGAACCTGGAGCTCATAGATGGCAGCGCTGCGCGTCCGCAGGAGCACGAGACTGGAAGAAACACTCTCTCTCACTCACCTACACACACACACATACACACACACACACACTCAGACACTTGGATGGACTGAGAAACAGATTGCAGAGATTGAGGGAAGTTCGGAAGTGGACACGAGTACAAGAATAAATAGAAATTATCTGAGGTTTGACTTGTCGAGGTTCCAGGATACTTTGTGCGTTTTTCTCCACTAAGAAACACGCAGAGGTAAGAAGCAGCAATGCAACTCTACAACTTCTGCATTACATTTTAAAATGAAATATTTCTATTCATGCAACCGGTTCGCTCTTAGATTCAACATATATGTATAAGATTTATAATGCTTTGTTTTGTTTTGGTTTGTTTTTTTTGACTCGTAAAGCCGCATGTGCCAATCATTCTCTCTCTCTCTCTCTCTCTCTCTCTCTCTCTCTCTCTCTCTCTCTCTCTCTCTCTCTCATCTTTAATACTCAGTCGTGTTTATATCACAAACAGCGTGTGATTTATGAAATCTTGCTATCTAAAAATGTTCGTTTGACGATTTATATTTACGAAGTTTTGGCTTAAGTTGAGGCTTAAGAGATATTTAGATATATTTATATATATATATCCTGTCACCTTGCCTAAGATTTCTTGCCATAAATAAATCTCCAAACACATGAAACATTTAGTAGGTTTTTAATCCTACAACAAAATCCATCCCTTGTTTGTTTTAAATATCAAATAAAAAAATTCCAGTTAAAGGAGAGTTTTTATGTTTTATGACCCGACTTTGATTTATTTGGCACAGATTTATTCTTTCACGCTCTGAACGAAAAGGAGGTGTGTGTGTGTGTGTGTGTGTGTGTGTGTGTGTGTGTGTGTGTGTGTGTGTGTGTGTGTGGGTGTGTGTGTACAATTACAATGTTAAATATCGTGATTTATTGTGTAACCAATCGCCGGTTGAATGTAAATTCAATTAATGCACATTTAAAGGACAAATAAACCTACAATTTTTCATTTAATCATCAATTTGACAAGATGTTAATTTGTAAAAATATATTTAGAACAAGTGTATGAGACAACATATCTGTACAATATACAGGGTGTCATAAAATTCTCCATACATAGAGATAAAGAACAGTTTCATGCAGCAGAATGAAAGTTTAATTACGAAACATCCTCTACATGATCTTTGTAAACTCACATCGAGTCGTCTCTCTCTCATGTCTGGTCTTATGCATGTAGTTGCATTTCAAATGCATTCCTTCAAATCAGATTTATCCCTTAAAATCTTAAGAACTGTCTGAAGAATAAAAGTATTTTAACATGAACAAAGCATGAACAATTTTGGAAGACATTTTTTTGAACAACGTTAAATTCCCTCTGTATAATAATAAGAATTTGGGAAATGTGTAATTTAAATAATGTAAATCCAAAAGACCCTAAATGTGAAGTCCACACATTGGGCAAAACAACTAAATTCTAACTCTAAATAACTTTAAAATACCTTTTTCCATAGGCTGAAATTTAACTGTATTGTTATTACTTTATGGAATTCATGTCAAAATGTATGTTTGCGGTATCAAATGAATTCATATTAAAAGCAATTCTTTAATTTTATTTAAGAACATAAATCTCGACAGTTGTTACTTTTCTCAGTGTATGTTTTATTTTAATTTTGGTAATCGTGGAGTTTTCTTCACATGAGATTAATAATGCGGCACGAAACATTTTGGATGTTGTGCCCTAAAGGTAGCGAGTAATTTTTGGGGTACATTTTGATTTAATTGAAAGTTTTATCACTGAATCTAATCATTCGGTTGAAGTAACACAGATCAGTGATTTATTTTAGAAATAAATAACCACAGGACTGAACACATCACATTTGAAGCTTAGTGGTGAAATATAAAATTTGAAAATGGAGGATTTTTTCATTTTATTTCCCAAATTTCCACATTAACCCTTAAAATCCAAAAATTCAGACCCTTCACTTGCTTCCCATTGGAGTAATTCTGTATTTTCACCACATTTTAAAATCGGTTGCAATAAAACCGCATTAAACATCACTTAAAAAAGCTTCAAAAAAAGTTTCCAGCAAACTCTTTCTTTCTCTCTCTCTCTCTCTCTCTCTCTCTCTCTCTCTCTCTCTCTCTCTCTCTCTCTCTCTCTCTCTCTTTCTCTCTCTTTTTGTTGTCTCTGTAGTTCTTTGAACAGCTTGCACTAAAGAATTATGATTGACAAAATAAATATATGTCAGTGAGAAGACAGAAGAGTCGCCGGAGGCTGTTGATAAAGTGGACAGCGTTTGTGTGTGTGTGTGTGTGTGTGTGTGTGTGTGTGTGTGTGTGTGTATGTGTGTCTGCTTATTTGTGTGTGATTTCTAATGTTGTCCGATCAAAGGCTGAGACTGTACACGGCAATTTACATAATGATGTTTTAATAATGTAACTGTGGAGTGCTGTCACCCCCCTCTGAGCACTCACACACACACAGACACAGACACACACACACACACACACACACACACACACACACACACACACACACACACACACACACACAGCCTCCAGCAAGAAGTGGCAGAGGAATAGAACAACAATAGCTGCAAAACACGCTATTAATATAAGCTGGGCTTTGTGCTAAATAGGCCTAGCATTTAGCCTGAGGCAAAAAAAAAAGCCAGTGTTAGCTGTGTTCAAGACAGCATCCCACTTTGGCAATGTATAATTGTTTATAATTGTTAAAATAAAATTTGAGTTGACTTCTTAGGTCATCAGGTTCTTTCTGAAAGACAAAACATCATTATAAAATTATAGACATATATAGATTTTATTTATATGTGAAAAAATTCTATTATTCTATTATTATTATTAAACGTTTATATGTCACTTTTTTTGCAGCTGGGTAAATAACAAGGTTGTGCTTTTAAAATAACATAAGAATGTAAGCATCACTTAAAAAATATTTGTTTGAATTTGAAACAAAATAATCTTTCTTCCTTTCTTCCTTTCTTCCTTTCCTAACATAATTTTTATCCAGCGATTAGGAAAGTGGTACAAACTTTAGTCAGAATAAAGACAAATCTATATTACATGATATTAGGCTGTATGTATAATATTGATATTTTTGCATTAATGAGTGTTTGCTACACTCCCAGAAATAAAGTGTCACTCGTGTAGTATGTTGTTTTTTGTACCTGTCCTATGTGAAAGTGCATAAATAAAGTGCAAAATAAAGTTAAATATAAAGTCAAAGATATACACTAAAGGTACAAAGGATCCACTTTTAATGGGAGCAGGATAGAGATAAGGAACAGATCCTTGTCATGTTGGTGCCTTTATTTCTGAGAAAATCAGTATTAAGTGGAAAAAAAAACCACTGGTGAGTGTCAAAGGAGAATCATTACATAATAGACTTTAATTTTCAATTTGAATGTGGAAGTAATTTTGGGTTAATTGAAGAGTTTAAGAGTTTACAGGGAAGTTAGCAGTTAATACAGAGACAAAATACACACACACACACACACACACACACACACACACACACTTCAAAGAAATGAAGGATGCAACATGATCGGATCAAATTTACACTTTTAATCTTACACAGTTAAATTTGTTTATCGAATTGGATCAAATTCTTGCATGGAGGAAGCGCACGCACATGTTAACGCGTGAGTGTTTGTGTGCGTCTGTGCGTGTGTGTGCGTGTGTGTGCGCGCGTGTGTGTGTGTGTACGTCCGTCCGTGTCAGCGCTGATGATAGATGAAGGCCTCCGCAGTCGAAACCTATTTGCACTTCCATTAAGGACGGAGGAAGCCAAATGGGGATCAGTGTGCATATTTTATAGCCGCAAAGGAGTTGAAAAGCGACCCCCCCACCCCCACCCCCCCTCCTCCCACTCATCCCTCCATCCATCCATCCATCTCAGCCAAAACGCCGCCGCGGGATAAAGGGCGCACGGGGAACGCGAGTCCATTCACTTCCAAAAACACTGCGGGGAGAAAAGTAAATGTTTAGCAAAGCACCTTCTGTCCGAGAGAATTAAACCAATTCCCACTTGGACCCCTGATCAAGCGCACTTAATAGGCTGCACAGGGAGGGAGGGAGGGTGCGTTCAACAACACCGCCTAATGTCTGTTTAATAATATTTAATAGCCAAAATGTCTCCTTAATGCATTTAATGCGTTTCCCAACCCGTAAAGAGACGTGTGTAAGCGACGCTGTGGGTCTCTGTGCGTGCGTGTGTGTGCGTGAGTGTGCGTGTGCGTGTGTGTCTGTGTTTGTGTGTAGACTTATTGTGCAGTAATACCACTACTATTTATTATTATTATTATTATTATTATTATTATTATTATTATTATTATTTTCTTCAGGAAATGTACATTCTAGTTATTATTATTATTATAAAAAGCAAACTTGTTCTATAATAATTTAATTGACATTTTATTATTATAATGATAATAAGGTTATGAAAGTACATTTAATTATCGCAATTTATCACATTTTAAGCAGAATTAGTAACTAAACTACTTTATTAAATGTACTAAATTAAATGACTGCACAACTTAAAAACCTTCAAATATTTTGAGGCAAAAATGTTCTTTAATGCTGGAGCTTTAGCTATTAAATAATTTCTTTTATTAAACCGTATCACTATTAATAATAATCGAATAGACCAAAAATATGAAAGAATTTATCCTGTTGATTTTTATAATAAAATTTGAAGACGATGTTTTATTTTATTTTATTTTATTTTTTTTGTAAATTGAGACCAGCACAATGTTTTGTGATGTTGGAGTAAGACAACAATGAAAAGAAAAACTCTTAGTAATTTTTGTGGACATGCAGTAAATTATTTATAAAATATACAAATTAGATAAATAAAAAAAAAATCTTTCTGGTTATGTGTTAAAATCAGGAACGGTTTTCCTGATCGTTGAAAAATGTCTTGTTTTAATAATACGTAAATAAATATTAGTAGAAGTGTGACGTTTTATATTATTTAAGTGTATTAATGCCTTTCACATAATCTTAACATAATCCTCTGTTTTCACATGACAACAGACAGCAGTAAATTGTGTCCTAATGACCAGCAGTTTACGGTTTCAAATCCTAAGACTCCCACAGAGCCAAGCTCGAGTCCATGACCATCAGCTGCTCAGTTCTTCTTCATGTAGATACAAAGAAATTGCAGAACGAATGATCAGCAATTAAAAAGCAGGCCTACATTAAACGGATATGAAAATGAAAACGAACATTTCCACCCTCGTTGTCAGTATCATGATGAATCAGATGCCTGGAGGAGGAATCAGCACAGGGGCTGCTCGTGTTATTTTTAATCTGATAACCAACTCCGAAATACATCCGTGTGCATTAGTGAGGAAAAAGTCGCCTAAATCCGACACCTCGCCGTGTTAAGTGTCTGGGGACAAAGCAGCAGCCTCACGGCTCTTAACACCAGCAGGTGAAGATTTACTTTTTCCTCCTGACTAATGCACAGTGCCGTGAGATACACCGCTCTGTCCAGGGCCTGCATGCTAATACATATCTAATACATATCTAATACATATCTAATACATATCTAATCGTTCCTCCAGGGTTTCATCTGAAACCTGCCTGGACTATAGCAGGGGGTCACAAACCTTTTTTTTTTTTTTTCAGCTCGAAAGCCTTTTGAGTGACAAAATATCTCCACTGAACCACTCCTGACTGCAGCAAAGATTTATTTTTGGGATCTAATTCATATAGATGCAAGAATACCATCATATTTCCATACAAACTCGCTTACAGGGTTTATTTCTATTTATTTATAAATTTATATTTCATATTTTTCACACACAGGAAGCGGTTACAAAGTCATTTCCTGTTATTGAAATATCAAGGAAATGAACATCATCTGAATTGGTGCTTTAGACTCATTTAATTAATACTACTACTACTAATAATAATTATTTATTATTTATTTATTAATTACAAAATAATTATAACTTGAATAATAATAAAAAGGAAATGAGCATGACACGATTGTTTAAATTAATATTATTATTCTTAAATGCTTAGAATACATTTCAAAATCTGAAATTAATTCCATTCATTTAAATTTTTTTATATAATTTGAAAATCTTAAAAAATTATAATAATTTAAAAGAAGCTTTTGTTTAAATCAACAATATCGGATATTCTTTATCTTACTGCTTTAACATTTATTTTTAGTGAAATCAGAACTTTTAAAAAAAAACCCTGAAACTACTAAACGGATTAGTTACAGTCATTTAGCTGAAAGCATGAAGTCACATTCCATTAGCTAAACAAGTGCTAATTGCAGCAATTAGGTTCTTTTACACGACTAATGGACTGGAACGAGGTGTAATGTGATATTAATGAACAAACCCTTCTTCCCAAAATGCTGTGCAAAGCAAACCAAATGCTAATATTAATGCTGCTTATGCCATTAAACCGACTCATTAATTAAGGCACTGATGAGACCGGTGCGTTAATTAATCCATTAAGTCATTAATTAGCCAACATGTTGACGACGTGGCTCGTTATTTGCTCGTCTTTCTGACAAGATTCTGAGCGGATGATTATAATTACACTTTTAATTTGAATGATCCATTTTTCAATTCCTCCAAAGTGGTGGGAAATCGCGTCGGGTCCTCGGAGAGACTTTAGTTTTATTACCAATCAGGCCAAATGGGAGAGCAGAGGAGCTTCTGCTTATCTTACTGCACACACACACACACACACACACACACACACACACACAGAGTAACAAAGTAAACTCATGGAGTTAGTGTTAATATGTTTATCAGGAGTCGTCTCTCTCTCACTCTCTTTCTCTCTCACTCTCATACACACACACACACACACACACACACACACACACACACACACACACACACACACACAGAGTAACAAAGTAACCTCATCGAGTTAGTGTTTATCGGGAGTCGTCTGTCTCTCTCACTCTTGTTCTCTCTCACTCTCATACACACACACACACACACAGTAACAAAGTAACCTCATGGAGTTAGTGTTAATAAGTTTATCAGGAGTCGCCTCTCGAAACTCGAAGGTGTTGAAATCAGCTTAGATTTCTGTGCATTAAATAAATCTGTACAGCAGTAAACAAGAATGAATTTGCACTGCTAGAAATCCTTAGGGTGAAGACTCACAGTGTACTTTTTGTATGCAGACATCACACGCAGACATGCAGCACTACGGTGTGAACGGATATTCGCTCCATGCCATGAACTCACTGAGCGCCATGTACAACCTCCATCAGCAGGCGGCGCAACAGGCCCAGCACGCACCCGACTACCGCCCATCCGTCCACGCGCTTACGCTCGCTGAGAGGCTGGCTGGTGAGTGAGAGGCTCACTGTGACATGATATGGAACATCTGGATATTAACATCTGTACATACAGTAATGCTATAGGCTGCTCAAGTTATTGTTCTTCTTCTTAACGTCTGAACTGAAGCCTGAGGAACAATTCAAATTTAAACTAAGTACAAATTTGCATTAAGCGTTCAAGCTCGGTACAAACCGACTATTGTGACTATTCAGTTGCTCAGTGATGATTATATTTTTTATCATTTTTACTACTTTGCTTACTTCATTCCCACAAAAACAACAAAAAATAAAAAGAACCTGAAACATTTTTAGTGACGAATTCCCAGTAAAATGACAAAATGGCTCAAAAAGCATTGGATTAGCTTCCAGATTAGATTAACATGGGAAGGAGTCTCGCTCACACAAAAGCTACGTATACAGAAGCCTGCAGGCATCATGTTCACTTGGTTAAACATCCTTCTTCTTTCTCTCTTCAAAAAACGGCTGCGCATTTCAAGACATTATCCTCGAGGCTCGTTACGGCTCTCAGCATCGTAAGCAGCGGCGGAGTCGCACGGCCTTCACCGCGCAGCAGCTTGAAGCTCTGGAGAAAACCTTTCAGAAGACACACTACCCTGATGTAGTGATGCGTGAGCGTCTGGCCATGTGCACCAACCTGCCCGAAGCACGAGTCCAGGTGAGACCTCATTCAAACCATCACCATTTCATCAAAACAGCATCCCCGGTTTCAGAAATATCACTGACTTTTTGAATGATCAGGTGTGGTTTAAGAACCGGCGAGCGAAGTTCCGTAAGAAGCAGCGCAGCCTGCAGAAGGAGCAGCTCCAGAAACAGAAGGACGCCTCACCCGAGGGAACGTTAGGAGCCGGCGATAAAACCGACCCTCCCTCTGCCGTAAACCTGGAGAACCCACTGGCTCCTTCGTCCACGTCCTCGTCCTCCTCTATCGAGGCTGAAGGGCCTTCGGAACTGAGCGTGGAGCTAAATGTCACCTCGGCTGAGCAGTCAGGAAGCGAGTCGGCCACAGAGGACAACGCAACCGACAGGGAAGAAGATTTAAAGCTTCACCAGGACGACATCAAGGTGGACAAGTCCGGGAGTCTTTCTCCTCCCTGTAAACGCCTCAGCCCCAAACCAGGTACAGAAGATGATATATTTACAGGAATATACGTAATATCATGTTATAATACAATAATACACGTTATATAACACAATATTGTCTAGAATAAATTAACACCTGCCATCTACAAGGCAGGAATTTAAAGTTTCTCAGTTGTAGACCTTCATCCTCAGTTTCAAATTTCTAATTTGGCTGAACGTCTCTACCCACATACTGTATTCTGCTTAAGGTGCCGTCAGCTTTAGTGCTTTATCCCTGTCGTAACACCAGTGATTCCAGTAGATTTATTTCCATCTTCATGCTTAGAACCAAGTAACTAATTCTATCTAATCAATTTCTCCATGATGATGATTTTATAGCTTATGATTTAATGCATCGTTGAAATTTTGTTTCGTTTATCGACTGCATCCAGGAATAAACACAAGCCTAGCATTAAAGCATTATTTATGACCGTTGTCATGGTTATATTGTGAACTTGTTGAATAGAATCAGGAGAAGAAGTCATTTCCTTCCTGATTATCTCGGTATGTAAATTTCTAAAACTCTAATCATGGCTACGGAGACACAGCTGTATGAATATTAATCGTTAAGCGTGTATAAAACGCTGCAGTGTAAAGAGACAGAAACTTAAAGGAGCTGTCTGTAAAGAACAAGCAGATTTTAGCAGAAGCACAATAATCTCAGAGCATTTCGGTGCTCTCTGTTTCTCCCAGTTCTGTCACAGTAGTAACGGTTGCGTCACAAAATCCAGTGTGATTGATAACTAATCATTTCTTGCTTTTCCACAGTCCCACTTATTTCCTATTGGCTCACAATACAAAAGGCTCAGGGTTCTTTCCCCTTCGGTTAATCAGCATTTAGTTAAAAAGCAGAAATACTCCATTTTCAATCATGTCCCATTTAGCATTTGCTGCATTTGAACACACCATCACGTCTCCATGTTTTTCCTTACAGATTCACCCCTCAGCTCGCCAGCGATCACATCCGGGTCTAACGGCATGACCGGAGGCATCTCTCAGAGCCATTCGTACTCGTCGTCGCCGCTGAGCCTATTCCGTCTTCAGGAGCAGTTTCGCCAGCACATGGCAGCGACTAACAGCTTGGTGCACTACCCGTCATTTGACATGGCCGCCCCATCCTCCCTCCCCTACCTGGGCATGAACGTGAGTGTCCCGGCACCGCTGGGTTCGCTGCCCTGCCAGTCGTATTACCAGTCCTTGTCTCAGCACGCGCAGCAAGTGTGGAGCGGTCCTTTGCTGCAGGCCTCCGCCGCGCTGCCCGGCCACAACAGCAAGACCAGCAGCATTGAGAACCTGCGGCTACGCGCCAAGCAACACGCCGCTTCGCTCGGCCTCGACACCATGCCTAACTAATCACTAACTACCACAAGACAGGACACGCTCGGATGAACAAAACCATCAAGCTACCACCTGGATCCTCAAAGACGCTTAGCAAAAACCTGTGTAAAGATTTTGGTGTCACTTCTGAATATTTTTGCATTTAATTTTTTTGTCAAACGGAGAAACACACAATTACCCTGTTTTCTGGACTAGAAGCTGCACCATAGAAGAAGACGCAAAACTCGAACATCAATAACATTAACAATTACACGTTAATGGATGACATCTTTAATTACATATAACGCTAACGCTAATGTCTTGTAGTCCGGAAAATACGGTAAATGTGATTCACTTTCGGTTAAGAAAGTCAAGAGAATAAAACACAATCTGCGGGCAGGTATGCAGGCTGTGGACGCAAATAAAAAAACTGACCCTAATGAATTTTTATTAAACGCCCCTCTATTCGTACACGTACTCGTTAGCGTGAACCTGTTTAATTGTAGCACTTTTTCCAGTAAAGCTTGCAGCCCTGCGCGCACTGAGGTCGTCCCAATTCAATTAGTCAAGTGCTCAAATTACACATTACATAATAACTCTGTACGCAGTGTGTTCGGTAAAATCCCTGCCTTGTAAAACCAGTTTAATTAAATCTGACTAATTCACCTGTTTTATGGGCAGCGTTTAAAGCGTGTTAAATTGCAAACGGCCGGATAATTAGGACATAATTTCGCAGACTCCATATGCAAAGCTTTTAATTACATTTAGCCTTGGGCTGAAGAAGGAATGCAATTACAGTCCATGCATATCATTTCAGATCGCTGTATATCTAACGCTCCGAGGGGAAAATAGCTGAAACCGACAGAAAATTCCTGGGTTTTTTTTTGTTTGTTTTTTTTTTCAGCGCATGTTAGCAGTGCGATGCGATTAGCTGAGACGGTGGACACAAATGAAATACATTACAACATGATGTATTAGTATTATTTTCAATTTAGTTTCCTGCAGCGTTAAAGTGACGTCAGTTGATACACAGAGTTTTTTGTGTTTCGTTTAAGGAAAAAAAAAATAAATACAAAGCTCCAAGCACTTCCACACACAGGAAGTCCTTACGGAAAGCACTTCCTCTTCTCGCCGTGTCTGTAACTGGTTTGCTCTGTAAATTACACAAAGTCTTTTATCTATAAATGTTTAATGGTTAAGGAAAATGTAAAAAGTTTTATGTTTTAGATCGAGAAGGATGCGTCCCGCCTCCCGTGATGATTCTCGTAGCTGTCCCTTGTTGAGATTTGTACGAGGCGGACGCTATATTTAACCTTTAACAGTCTGGTCGTATACTGTATATACATATATATCTATCTATGTAACTTCTCCGGTTGGTTTTCATTGTTGCTGTGGTCATGAAGTTTTACTCGCTCGCACTGTTTCCTTCACAGTAAAGTGGTGGGAAACAACAAATATATAATACCTTATACCTTTTTCTCTATTACATCAGTAGGCTTAAGAACTTGTAAAATAAGTCGTCAATAAAACATTGCTTGAAGATACTAAAACAATCAAGGTTTCTTTTTTCTTTTCTTTTTCTGGACACTAAACATCGGCAGATGATTTCACCGATTAATTTGCATATTCATTGCTTCATTGTGAGAATTTGCATATCAAAATATTTTATTTGAAGAATGTCACTCCAAATAGGATAGAAATTAATAAATTATCAACATAGCTACTCGTGTCCACGCAAAAAGTGCTAGATTTGTGGCTCTTTTACAAATGAACCTGGCTAAATAAAAGTGTCTAATTTGCTAATATGCTAATTTGGCAACACCAATACCACAGAACCAACTGGTAAAAATACTCTATAAATTTTAACATTATCTACATTTCACCACCATCACTGAAATGTATTGCTGTAGTTCAAGCAAATCAAAACTAGGGTTATCTTACAAACTAGCAATAGACCTAACAAGGTCAAAGGAACACCAAAAGGAGGACAAAAAATTCCACTAATTATCGATAGTATCTTAAAGAATCCTAATGCTAATGAAGTTCCTATAATGCTCATGTTTCATGGTTTATGATAGTTAATAAGCATTTATTAATTTGTCATATATTTATCTAATGCACACACTAGCATAAGAAGATTATATCCTGTTAGCTAGCTAACACAGACAAGTAAATTCTGTGTTTCAGATTATCGGTAAATGTTTAATAGCTAATAAAGTTCTTTAAAAACTGCTCATTTGAAACTAAAAGAATTTTTATAAACTAGTTCAATGAAGGCAAACAATAAACTAAGCTACTGATTAGCATTTTAAAAGAATTAATTATCTTCTCAGCCATAGGTATTATCCTACAAGACAACATGAAGATCGGCTTCTTAACTAGCGTGATACGGAAAGATTGCTAACCACAAGCTAACTGAGGCGTTATAGTAAGTTTGCAAAAGTCTTTAATCAGTATTAATGTAGATATTAGGTTTCTGAATAGCACGATAAATAAAGTTATGATTCTAATCTAAATAACTAACAGGACTAATGTTTAGATCAGGAAGAAATGTGTTTATCGCATGAGTCGGCAATTTGCTTGTTAACTAGCAAGAACCGGCTAGCTCACCACAAGCTATTATAATCTGCCTATAACATCGATTCTGCAGTTTGTACTTTGTTACGATACCTCCTCCAAAAATAACGTTAGCTTCTTGTAACCTGTCTGAGATGTTTCTTCTTTCTGCTAGCTAACAGCGGTAACATAAGTGTAATGGCACTTTTAAAGGATTTTCGCTAACTACAGCTGGAGATATGCAGCAAGCGTAAATGCAGGTGGTTTAAAAGGCTTTAGTACAGATTATACACCGCTATCTGCATATTTGTCTGGAAGAAGAGTGTGTGGAAATGATTCAAGAACAAGAGAAAAACGGTGATGGAGGAGAAGAAGAACAAGGTAATCTCATGAAATAAAATGGGTTTGGGGATATAAGCCATCCCCCGATGAATAAACGGGCCATTATGCTGAAGAATGACGGCCCGGGGCTGTGATTATGCCGCTATTATATCTTAAACAGCGTGGTTTGTCAAAATGCAAAAGCCCTTTGCTCCCCATAAAGAAGCTCTCCCTTCGGTGTGTATTTTACCAGAGGCTCGATGCTGCCTCCACAATGCCCTTGCTACGGTCGCTAACCGCCGCTTTAAATACAGCAGATTTAAACAGGACGTAAAATATTCAGTCAATTTACAAAGAGCCAAAATGTCATCATTCGTATGACTGAGGGCGCTAAATATTCATACAATTCCAGGACGGGTTATTCACACGTACATGCTTCAACAGCACCGGCTGCACAGATAAACACTTGAGAACACACCAGATGCCGCGAGGCACGTGTCACAGATTGTATTATGCTAATAAAGGTCAAGGTCAGCGCTGTCTTGTTACTGTTCCTGTGTTCAGGAGAGAAACATAAAAACGTGCTCAAAACACACACAGGACAGTACAAAGGTTACGGCTGTTTATCACCTGGTTTCCTCGATCCTCATTGGCCGCAGTGAGCGTCAATCATTTATATAAAACCGAGAGACGAATGATGAAGAAGAAATATGAATCAAAAAGCATTTTCTGACTCTTTCTCTTTTTTTTCTGAAGAGAAATAATTATAATGACAGAAATACAAACAAATACTCAGTAACAAGATGACTGATTTACAACATGTAACTTTTGGTCAATATGAGGAACCTCGTGAGGAACCACGGACTCAGAAGGGAACTTCATCCTCATCTGGGTGACACCAGAGAGTGTGATTGTAATAATAAATAAAAAAGGATCAAGAAACATAAACTCTGAAAAAGAACAGTCTAAGAAACTTTATAAAGACATTTGACATACGGATAATATAATCATTAAAACTTATTTTTTTAAAAATGACACCTAAATCTTTTACTTTTATAAATAAACTAGTATTTTTAGTTAAATAGTTAAGAAATAAAAGTCAAAACTGTCTTATTATTCTTATTATTGTGTATTGTGGGGACATTTGGTCCTTATCAGGATATAAAATCACACACACACACACCACATGCAAACAAACCACACACAAGCACACCAAACGTACACACGTACACATGCACGCACCACTTGTACACACAAATACAACACACTCACACAAACAAACTCGCTTGCCCACAGTCACACACAAACCACACACATACATACAAACTTGCTTGCACACCCACCACATGTGCACACAAACCACACACACACAAACCACTCACACACACCTGAAACACAAGACAATAAAACCACACACTAAGGACATTTTTTAATTAATAAACAACTTATTTTGCCTTAGTGTCTGACAAGTGAACACACACACACACACACAACACACACAACACACACAATGGCCCTTAAGCATGCCCAGCACAAAAATCACAGTGTACCATTCAATCACTCCCTCCCTTTCTCTCACTAACTCCCCTTCCTTTGGAGCTCTAAAGGTTTTAGGTGCATGGAGAATGAAAGCTGCCAGCGTAAGGAACCCGGTCCATTGAAGAAGTGACAGGAACTGCCAGAATATGATCCTAATCCTGTTCTCAGCATTCTCTTAGCCTGCTGGCATTGCAATTTCGCCGCATACTCTCCAGCCTGTGAACTGGGCTAAATCCCTCTAATAGCACATTGCCCAGATACACATCAAAGTGCTCATGGAAACCAACACAGAGGCCCTCACGCCCCCAACGCCAATCCACCAGCTGAAATTAGCCTCAACAGTCAACTATAACAACAACAACAACAAAATAATACTAACCTCCTTTTACTCGTGTAATCCCTTGTCAGCACTCCTGATATTTATTCGGAAATAATTCTCATAATTGCCTTCAGCTAATGATGGATAGCTAATTGCTACGAATTTAAATCACATAATAATACATTTCTTTACTACTGCTAACTTCGCCAGCTTAGTGAATAGTGGTAAAGTTGTAAAGTTATCTTCTAAATTAAATCTCAACTTCCTGTTAATCTCGCTTGCCAATACGCAATACGGGTTGTTAAAGAAAATAATCTGCAGTTATTTTACAGCACTTAACATTGCGCATCGATTAAATACAAACACGTCACATGTGGGATTCGTTTAAATTCGGCGAAACAAGTTACTTCCTGTTGTCACTTCTGCTACAGCAGCAATAAACAAGGTCGTTCCTTCACCTTGTTATATGACCGAAAAGTATAAACTTTGAAAAATGGCCACTGGAGACTTCCTCTGTAAGTGTTAAAGAAACATCTCCCAATGTCTCAACGCTGACATGTTTTTAATCCATTTACGTTGAGTACGACTGAACTGTGAATGAACTGTTACCATAGAAACCAATATAAACCCCTAATCTGTAGCTGCACACTGTCGGAAAAATGTAACGATATATCTTCTGACCAATCGGAGTTGAGAATTCAGCGGCACAGCAGTAGAAATTTGAATAATTACCAAATATGGACAGTTGAATCCAAGCTGCTGCTGTTTGTCAATTTATTTGATAATTTTTTATTCACTTCTCTTTGCTTTTTTCGAAAGCATTAGCATTCCTGATGAATACCGACGCAGCAGAATGAACAAATGAACCCGACAGAAAGTGAGCGGTGAGGGGGTGCAGATTGGGATTGTGGGTTGTGACAACAGGTGATTGAACTCGACTGCGAGAGGTCGCCCTCTTTAGTCCCAACGGCCCATTTCTGATTCAGTCCTTTCCCCTTTTTATCCCTCTGTTATCGCAAACCCACTTAATCCTCTTAAAGCCGAGGAGAAGCTCTTTTTTCGCGGGGGGGGGGGGGGGGGGGGGGGGGAGCAGGAGGGAGGTGGCGGCGGCACTCCAGAGCCTGTCACCGAGATGCTGTTTCAGTCACACATAATTACGCATCAATGCAGTGCTACACATCGCTTTTAATAGGGCACAGGGCATTGTGGGTAAGTGGAAGAAGGCCAGACCTCTGAGTGAATGCAGCATGAACTCTCACGGTTTAAACCCTCACCCGAAGTAGTTAAGTGAAATCTCAGAAATCTGAAACCAGCGGGACAGGATTGTCCGAGATCGTCGCCAATTCAGCAAGCACGATAAAGTTTGTTGTTCCTCTTCTCTGAGACTCTTCCTCTTGATTTCTTCTCCTTCGCTTAGCTTCACTGACTCAACTGAATGAAACTGGTTGACACAGACGTCTGAAGGTGATGAAGTGATCCGAGTGTAAAATATCATACAACAAGGAGACAAAACTCTGACCTGAGATCTGTAGATCCGCTGCTTTTTCGACAACCTGCTTGTATGTTAGCCTGTAGATTCCAGCGGTCAACTCATTTGCATATCGACTGTGGTTTACAGCGTGAAGACTATTTTGTGACATCACAACCTCAGCTCACACGTAGCTCCACCCCCATGTTTTAAATGTAAAAACCCTGCAGACTTCAGTTCCTATAACAGATGCAAGTTTTTCAATTCAATTCAATTCAAGTTTATTTGTATAGCGCTTTTTACAATGGACATTGTCACAAAGCAGCTTTACAGAACATAAACATAGAACAAAAGATAAACATAAGGAGAAGTATAAAGAATTAATATAATAAAAATTCAAGATATATACAGTTCACAGTGTGTATGTATGTATGTATGTATGTATGTATGTATGTATGTGTGTATGTGTATTTGTCCCCAATGAGCAAGTCTGAGGGCTCAGGCAACAGTGGCAAGGAAAAGCTCCCTTAGATTGGTAAAGGAAGAAACCTTGAGAGGAACCAGACTCAAGGGGAACCCATCCTCATATGGGTGACACTAGATGGTGTGGTTACAAATATACAAGTATCACAGAGTCCAACTGGAGCCGGTAGATCTGTAGATGTCTCAGGGTTCTCACAGATGCAACGTGCACTGTTTTATTCCTTAGTTATTACAATATTATTTTTAAAAGATATTGGACTTGGCTACAGAGTGACGCTGACACAATAGTGCATGCATGTGCTTAAGATGCAGAAAAAAGATGCACTTCTGTATTCGTAGGTTGCATTTTAAATTAAGAGCCTTGGAAAAAATGGCCGCAAGTTTTTCCTACTTTTTGTCTGTTTTTGGCTTTTTTTTTTCCATCTTTCAGGAGTTTCCATTTAAGTAATCAGCTCAGAAAGTCCTCTCTAAACAATGTGTGTACATCTATAAGCTCTTAATGTGTGTGTGTGTGTGTGTGATGCTCCATTAGCCGTTATTATCTTCAAGCTAATGATGTGCTTAACATGAAAATAATGACCCTAACTCAGCTTCCTGACTGTGCAAAAAAAGGAAGAAAAAGTATAAATCAATACAAACCGTCACATAGAAAGATAAAGTGATTTCAATCAAATTCTGTTTCTCATTTCATTCCTCCCGCACTGGTGAAAACCGCGATATTATCGGATGGTGTGGTATCGGTGCGTCCCTGCGGATGATCTGACCTCAGCTCGCAGGTCAATGCGGCTCCAGGTGCCATCAGATCATCAGAACTCTTCAGTGCTTGGAAAAGATTTCCACGTGTACATTTGCGACTCCGACATAACGGGTGAAGAAAATAACTCGTCCCTAATGATCCCTGTTTCCTGAGTGTTAAAAAATGTAAATTTATGTAAAAGCCCATATGGAAAGACATATTTACAATACGTTTAGGTAATCACAAGATGCAGGCATGGAGAACTACAGCGGGCCGCGAAACGCAGCCGACGCGCAAAATAGTTTTTTATGTGTCATTAATTCTCTTTGCATTCCCAAATAACCCAATATTACGGCGGTAATACAGTAATCACTCACAATCGCACAGAAAATTATCTGCACTCATCTGTGGAATCAGAGGCGAATGGAAAGCGAGGGCGAAACATCCCATTTTGGGATCCTCTTGCGTCCTTAATGTTCAGCCACAAACCGGCACCTAAACGACAGCGCGGCCAATCTGGAGCCCCGCGCCGATGGAACACTGTTTTCGAGCAGCTTAATGACAGCAGGGAGGCGATGGCCTTCATGTGCGCACACCTTTTCATGCTACATTGGTCCAAATGGGTGGCAGGTTCGGGGTAGGGGGTAGGGGGGCAGGTGGAGGGGGGCAGACACAAACAGAGAGAGAGAGTCAGGAGGGAAAATTGAAGCTCGTACGCTTTTGGAAACAAGAACAAATCTCTGTGTGGCGCGGGTTCGACCTCATCTACACGACACGAAGAGAGACGGCAAAAGTCAACACGCGTTCACCGAGACGTCACACGCGCTGCGCACGGGATCACGCACGTGGGAAAACGCGTCTCAACACGTGAAGTCGTGTAGACACGCACGTGCCAGCGTGAAGAATGTTTCAAGTGTTGTCAAAAAAGAAAAAAAAAAAAGTGAGAAGTAAAACGAGCCACGTGAAAGAAAGAAACAGGTGACGTGGATGTGGATAAACCACAATTAAAATGCAATTTTTAAATAATAAAATACTTGAAGCAAAGCGTGTACATGTGACGTCACGTTTCTGTAACACGTTTCTATAATAATATAGAATATATTATTTAAAACACTAAATAATTACACTATAATTAAAAGCCAGTAAAACCTCCTGTTTCACCTCCAACTCGTCCTTTTATACAGTAACCTGTTATAAGGCAGAAAAACCTTCCCTCAACAAGAACATCAACAAATCATCTTTCAATAAAGAAACAACAATAATAATAATAATAATAATAATAATAATAATAAAGACTTTTAAATATATCGAGCTGTAAATTTTTTCCCATGTGTTTAATTGTGTAATTATTGTTTCAGCTCCATCAACATGATTATAGATATTTTATTACATTGTTTATTACAAAACATCATACAATTATTTAATAAGTAATAATAATGATGTGCGTCTTGAAACAAAACCAAAGCAATATTTACAAGTTGAAGTTTTTACTGTTCTGATGATTAGATTTATTTGGCGGCACTTTGGAAGGAACGCAGGAGGTTTTTTAAACTGTCCGATGGCGCCATCTAGAGGTCGGACAGAGAAGCGGCATGAACCTAAAGATTTATTTTTTACTATTTGACCGTTTCACAAATATAAGACAAAATTTTGAACACCCTGACTAATAATCCAGCATTTTATTTCCAATTTATTAATCATTAATAGGAGCAATGATTTTATTTTTTATTTCTGGTTTTATTTATTGCTGAAATCCTGAAGCTTTATTCCAAAGACATGATCTAAAACCTCTCAGAGTAAAAACCTCATTAAATGAAGGAATATTTTTTGCCTTTGCAAGGCTTTTAAAACCACCTCATGTCTTATATTCCACACTTAGAGAAGCGGCTTCGCAAAAATATAAACGCATTCTTTAAATCGTGTGACGAATCATGAATCGACAATAAAGTCGTTACGATGAATACTACAAAGCGATTATCACAAAAGATAAAACGATAAAAAAGAAATAGAGATTACAGCAAAATACAATAAATATATCTGTTCCAGGATTCAGATAAAATGCTTTAAAACACACAACATCATGAAGACCAACAAGCAAAGAAGCAGGAGTCAGGATTTGATCGTAACAAAATATCTTAAAATCTTCAACATCCCATAAAGTGACAGATCCATTATCTTTATAATATTTTGAAGCATAATGGTCTAATATTTGGTCTATTTTGTACGGCTTCATGATGAAATAAATTCCAGTTATGTTTGTTTCAGTTGCAGGTTGTGACGTGTGAAGGTTGAAGGCTGTTGGGGGAAAAAAATAAAAAATGATCAAATAAATGGATATCTAACCTAAATAACCTAATAGCTAAGTAAGGAGAGATTTTCTCCTCTAGTAACAATTGCTTTTATTTTTCTTTAATTACTAGAAAACACGTTTTTTATTCACAGGTTATTTTTATTATCTCCACCAGAGGGCGGTGTTGCAGCGAGTCATTTACACACAGCTAAAGCCATGAAGTCGTATAAACCCGGACTCCAGGCTTCATCAGCTGACACGCAGCAGTTTGCACAAATAAATCGGGCCGAAGTTTGCGCACAAGTGCGGGAGGACGAGTTCCCCCACCGCCGGCTGAGGTGCGAAGTGGAAAGTGTCCGAGAAGAGGCGCGTGAAGCTGCTGAGGTCCTGGACTTTCACCGTGATGTCCATCTCCTGCTGAGCGAGACTGAGTGCCTGCTGCACCACACACTCGTTCTGCAGCTGAGACAGAGAGCAGGTGGAGTAGAGAAGCTCACCGCCACGACGAGTCGCCCGGAGCCCTGCACTGAGAGCAAGGACCAGGACACGTCAGTCCCCAAGCAGACCACGTCCACTTTACCATCACATCATTATTACAATTTCAATTAGGGTTTTTTTTTGTTTGTTTGTTTTTTTGGTGACAAGCATCCTACAAATAAAATATTTCAATTGGACTGTTTTTATAAAAAGAAAAAATAAATCTTAGCAAGTGAAAAAAAATAAATAGTAAATTATCTTTGATAAACTACTTTCTAAATTCTTTAAAAAAAAAAATAAAAGCCTGCAAAATTATAAATAAAGTAGCTTTTTCTACAAACTTCAGAGATAATGAGTGAGGAATTTATTCATATAAATTATAAGTTAATCGCTTAATTAATAGTTAATAATGAATAATGATCTATTCCAAAAAGAACTAGACTGTTTCCCACTTTGTTTCTCTAGTAAATTTGTATATTTTTAATTCTTGATTTTTTTTTGGATTCAGTTTTTGCCTCCAAGTCCAATGTTATATTTCTTTTATGGAAAAAACTTTATACATATAAAACTCCACTCCACAATGAACGAAACAAGGACAGTTAATACTGCAATATAACAAAAGAAATATTTAACACACACACACAGACAGAGACACACACACAGACAGAGACACACACACAGACAGAGACACACACACAGACAGAGACACACACACAGACAGAGACACACACACAGACAGAGACACACACACAGACAGAGACACACACACAGACAGAGACACACACACAGACAGAGACACACAGACAGACAGAGACACACAGACAGAGACACACAGACAGAGACACACAGACAGAGACACACAGACAGAGACACACAGACAGAGACACACAGTGTTGCCTTTCTCTAATGAAGAGATGGAGAAGAATGAAAAAAATAGAGATCATTTTAAAAGAAAATAACTTCCTGAATAAAGACTCACAGCAGGAGTTCGATCTGCAGTAAAGGAAGCGTCTGTCTCTCTTTAGTCCTGGACCTTTTAAAGATGTTATTGTCATCCTCCATTAATGAATGTCTGTCAGTGGTACAGGGGACGTCCACTAGCACCTGAGAGAGAGAGAGAGAGAGAGAGAGAGAAATGAACAAACACATAATTAACATTTATTTACAGAAAACGGAGGATGTCTTAGCAACAGTCCAGGATTCAGAGGATCAGAAAGAAACCACCACAAGAAAACCTCACTGATACTGACTCTGTCAAATTCGAAGTCTTCCATATTCCTCCATTTGCGACCATCAAGAGATGTGATGCGGAGCTTGTCCTCACCTCTCAGTTCTTTGGGCACGTAGCTCTGGAGCGTTCTCTGTAACCGAGCCGTGCGAGACCCAGACAAATCGTTGGCCCACAGAAACCCTGTGAGAAGATTCAAATTAGCGCCACGTTTCAGTGTAAAGCACCACAAATATAAACACAACCTGCAAACACGGTTACATACGGACAGCTTGCGCCTGCAGGATAGCGAGCGTCTTCCCACCCGGACCGGCACAAAGGTCCAGAACAGCGTGTCCCGGCCGGACGTCCAGCGCCAACACGGGCAGGACAGAAGCTGCATCCAGGAGATAATAACTCAGTAATCCTGCGCTATCTGGTCTGAGAGAGATAGGATATGAAATTAAATATCATGTGATGGTCACAAAGTGGATCTAGGAAGAAATCCTCAGCTACCTGGCAGGTTTGAATCGAGATATGTCCCCTCTCGGAAAGACAAAACACTGGATATTTGAGCTAATACGAGCCGCTTCTGTAGAAAAATGACCGTCTTGTTTCAATCCATCTGACGTCTCGTGCGTGTCTCTTTCAACGTCTCTGACGAAGTCTCTGCAGCCTTGAGACTGTAAAGACGAGACAACGTCTGCGTTAGACGATAAATTGTTGATCAGGGCTCCGTACTTCTGCTCCGACAGCAAGCTGATACGAATAGACGGCCACAGGTCACCGAAATAGTTCTTATACGTGGCATCGAAATGCTGCAGAGCCTGGTAGGTCACTGGGTGTTTGGGCCTGGTGCTGGCCTGGTGGGCAAGAAAAACACACAAGAACTTCACAAGGGATCTTCTTGTACATTGTATAATGTTTTAGATTTCTGAAATCAAAAAAACAGACTAAAGATGAGCTACACTTTTTTTAAAAGTCCAAATTTTGTTATTATAAATTAATACATTTTCTTTTCCTGCATACTGACGATTCTATTTTTGTTTTATTTTGTTGTTAAATAGAATGTGAACATTTTCAGCTGCAGCTTTTGTCTAAATATATTATTATTATTATTATTATTATTATTATTATTATTATTATTATGATTATTATTAACAAAACAAAGGCTTTCTCGCGTCACATTATATATAAAAAAAAAAACCTCTAAACCTTTTACCCATTTAGTTTTAACGCGATTCCGTCGTTGTATAAAATAAACCGAGTTTCTAAACTTGTTTATCAATAAACTCGTTTTTGTGTGCGCCGCCATTTTGTGTTTCACTCCTAAACGCGTCCGCGATTCACAATAAATAGTTGTTATTGGTTCCGTTCAGTTATTCGGGCAATATTCCCAGCACACGGACAAATAATCTTTTCTAATCTAATTAATTTACCAAAACATTTATATCTATAAATGTTATACTGTTATAAATTGATTATAAAAAATAAAACAATACGTGATTTAAATGTCGTTTATGTTTCTAAAAAAACAACGTGAAATTAATTCATAAATAAGTTCCACTGTGACGTGAACACAAGGACTTTTATTATACTAACGATGCGATTTCCGGTGTGTTTCTAGAAGCTTCCTGCGTGTGACCTCCACTTAAGGAAAGTTGTTTATCTGATTTAAGGAAACTTTTATAAACTTTAATGATGGTTCACGAAAGAGAAGAGATCGCAGATGGAGATCCTGAGGTAGGATTTGTTGTTTTTATTTATTTATTTGATTAAAAAGGGACGAGTTATTATTTTATTATTATAGGGCAGGAATTAACCCTTTAAATCCCCAATAAATTAAAAGTCTTAATATTTTTCTAAATAAATAAATAAATATTATCTTTTGAAAACTGCTTAGGAAATGTGTGTAAATAACTAACTAACTAAATAAATAAATAAATAAATAGATAAAATAAATTCTAGGTCGATTAAAGGAAGTAAAAAATACCGGTACTGTAGTATGTATTTTTTTTTTAAATTTATTTTAACTTTATTTAAAATCAATTTGTTATTCAAAAGTTTCAAGTCGAATTAAAAAATAATTTCCAGCACAAAAGTGCAAAACATGTATTTTTACACTTGGTTATATGGTTTAATGAATTTAAATTGCTGATTAACTTTTTAATTAAACGTGGGCTTAATTGTCTGTATTTAAATAATCAGCCATAGTGTTCGGTCTGGACATTTTATATATAATATAAATATTTATGTAAAATTATAAACTTTGCAAGACTCATTTTTTTTCCTATCGTGAATAAGGATAAAGCTGAAGAGGAGGAGGAGGAAGAAGAGGAGGAGGAAATGGTGGTAAGTTGTCAGTGGTAACTTTCAGGTAGTTGTATCTTTAACCCTCCCCTCATTCACTCTCACTGTGTCTGTGTTGATGTTTGTGCACAGGACCCTTTAGAGACGGTGAGACAGAGGTGTGAGGAGACCGAGCACTGTGTACACACACACCACAGGCTGCAGGAGTGTGAAGCTCGGGTGAACTCACGATCACACACGGTGGAAGACTGCACTGAGGAACTGTTTGACTTTCTCCATGCACGGGACCACTGTGTAAGAGCACTAATCTTTTGGGCGTATATCTGAGCTCAAAAACATTTCTTAAGGCTGTTCTGATCTGATCAACATAAAGTATTGGCACTGAGAAGTACATAGGAGTGGCACAGAGGTCACACCTTCTTTATTACACACCTTTAGTCACATAGACCACACCTCCTGTACTGGGAGTGGCACAGAGGCCACACCTTCTTTATTACACACCTTTAGTCACATAGACCATGCCTCCTGTACTGGGAGTGGCACAGAGGCCACACCTTCTTTATTACACACCTTTAGTCACATAGACCATGCCTTCTGTAGTGGGAGTGGCACAGAGGCCACGCCTCCTGTGTTACTGTCGCACACAGACCACGCCTCCCGTGTTACTGGCGCACATAGACCACGCCCACTCCACAGCAGTCAATTTGCAGCTCAATTTGTCTAATTATAATTTAGTTTATTTTCTGTCATTTGTTCAAAATCTGATTTTTATTTTTTTTTGTTTTTCAGGTCGCACAGAAGCTCTTCAGTTCATTAAAATGAGCCCTATTACACCTCACCTCAGCGTTTAGTCTTTAAAAAGGAATCTTTCATCTTTCTTTGTGTTGATGACTCATTGTACATTTCTATAATAAAAATATGGACATGGTTTGCATTTAATTTTTAATCATCAAATGATCACGCTGTATTTAAAGTGTAAACGAGTTCTCTCGTGTTTGACAGTCCACACAGATTAGTTACAGAATTAAAAAGTAATATTAACATCATACAGTAATGGTGTCAGATTTACTGTACAGATACATGCAGTGACGAGCGCACTAATGAAATGTTTGTGATATTTTATTACAAGTTACAACACTGTCCATTATGTTTATAGATTTGATGTTTTAAAGGTACAAATCTGGGGAAAGTCTGAGAATTTTTAGTGTAGAATTATGGATTTTACTCACATCAGTTCAGAAAATTCAATTTACATGAACAGCTTTTCCACCCCATAAAAAGTTTCACCAAAAATGTAGCAGGTTAATGCTTCTTTTTGGCTTCTTTTATTTTTACATCTGAACCTTTTTGACCCACATCAGTATTTAATATTTCATACCTTTGTGTCCACTAAACCGGTAGCTTTTAAAGGTGGGGTGTACGTTGTTTGAGAAATGCTTCAGAAAGCTGAGTCGGGCCGACAAACAAAACAAACGTGTAGCCAATGAGCAGAAAGGGGCGTGTCTTGTCAATATGGGCGGAGAGAGTGTTCAGTGCGCATGTGTGACATTAGCAGAAAGCGGTTTTAACATTGACATGGAGGATAAAAACAAAGAAAGAAAGAGAAGAAAGACTTACGATAAGGTAAGAAGTAGGACGTGTTAATATAGGATCAGCTTTCCAGCGCTGGAGAGAACTGAAGGAGCAGGAAGTTGGTCACATATTCACAGATTGGAGTTTCCTGAGTCAATAACTCCTGAGCTAAACACTGTTACTACACAAATAACACCTCTTTTCTATCGTAGTAATGTAGAGACGCAGCTACAACCGTGTTTTGTGTAGTAACAGTGTTTAGCTCAGGAGTTATTGACTCGGGAAACTCCAATCTGTGAATATGTGACCAACTTTACTTAAGACGCCGAGGCGCTTTTTTCCTTCTCGATAGGTGAGTAACGTTGGTTTTGTTTTGTTACACAGAACTAATATATGTCTTTGTCCTTTACATGATTATGTTTGTGTGTCATTTTTGCTTGTTTGTTTATCTGCAATCGTATTGTTCTTCACTTCAGCTATGATAAAGACACATTTCTTTTCAGTAGTTGCCTGGGTTACGTATGTATGTGTGGGCGGAGCTATCAATACAGGGGTGGGACCCATTTGGGTTAGGGGCGTGTTTGTTTTGGTGATTTCAAATGTCAACATTTGCTTTCAAACAACGGAGACCCCACCTTTAATTACTAGAATATTGAAATCAGGAGCCTTGGATCTCAGCATTGGAGGGTGATTATATATAAATCTTATTTTCTTTCCCAGTATATTCCATTGAATCTTAAAGCCAATGACTGATGACCTTCCTGTCATTGCTATAAAGCCTATATCCGTGGCTCCTAGTTTCAAAATAATTGGCCAAAAACCACACTTAAAAAAATAAAAATTTATTAACAAAAACAAGTCAAGCAAATAAAAATACTACAATCCAGTACAACCAGCATTAAAAACTAAAATGCAGTCTAGTAGAGTTTAATAGTTTACAGCAACACCATGATGAGGTGAAAAAGTGAAGTCATGATAAATAAAATCGCGACATCGGTCGAGTCCGGTCGTACACACGGTGCACAGGGTCATGATATGAAGATCATCACCAAGCTTCATTCTCCTTGTTGCTTTTCCCAACAAAGTCGTTCATGGAGGACTGCAGAACACAAACAGAGTGTGGAGTTAGTTAGTTAGTAAGGCTTAACTTCTGTTGGCAAGAATATACGACTCAGCATATATTCGCGTTTTCAGGCATAATTCCTTCCTAACCACAAGAAATTGTTTCTGTGCACAACATTTTGCAAGACAATTTAATATTTAGTTTCCATCCAACTGCTGTTGTGTTGTAATGTTGATCGTAATTGTTCCGAGTTAAAGGCTTGTACAAAGGAGGGATTTTCCATTTGACAACAATAAACTTAGCATTGTGATTTCAGATTAAAATAAGAAAATGGCTCAGAATCCTAGGCCCCGCCCCTTCAGGGCTCAGAATCCTAGGCCCCGCCCCATGCAAAGCAATATAATAAATAAAACAAGCTGATAAACTCCACTTAGACTTCATTTTTAAAACACTTCAGTGACCATCTAAATGTATCCAAATCTTTTTATCTAGAAAACAAAATGAACGTTTGCTCTCCAGGGAAGACGTGCTGGGAAATTAATTTATAGCAAATAGAGAATCCAGCTGTCTGTGACAATCCATCCATCTCACCATGTTTCCTCTTTACTGTAGAGAAATGTTTATGGTGCCACATTGGTGCCCTCCTGCCCACAACTGTGGTGACCAGTGACGTGAGGGGACACTGACCTGCAGGAGGAGTCGGTCTCGCTTCAGCTTCTTGTAGAACATCAGAACGTCCGAGTTCGCCTGGACCACTCGGGGGTCAAAGTCCATGACACGAAGACCTTCCAGACTGCGGGCTCGAGACAGAGCTACGTAAGCCTGACCACTCTCAAACACACGAGCCAGAGAGATCTCCACGCAGTCCAGAGTCATGCCCTGAAACAACACGGTCACTGGGGCTGGATTAAGGGTCCAAGCACCAAAATGATCAAACTCATTGCTTTTATTACACATTTACTTTAATTCTACAATGAATTGACCGATTTAAGCCTCTGGGTGGCACTATAACACGTCTGTTTCTCTTTTGGCCCATTTTACATGAACTGTAAGTCAGCAACCAACACAGGAAATGAAGATTTTCACACATTAACCTTAATAATTTACAGCAAGATTGTGGGATTTAAAATAAAAGCCAACGAAACGAGAAGAAGTTCACACTTGCTACATTAAGTTTTGGGATATTGTAATAAATCCTTAAGAGATTCACTTTATGAAAAAGGTCATGAGGAATCAGACTGAAAAACTCTTGTAAAGCGTTTACAGAAATACGCACAGCCCTGTCAGTGAAGCCATTATGTGCTGCTTCTTCAAAAAAAAAATGCTGCTACAAAAGATGGAAGCGTAGAAATATCTAGAACATCTCAGTGTGCTGCAGTGTTACATAGGACGATGCCTCTGTGCACAAAGCAGCTCCACGAAGATCTCGAGTGTCCTGAGCAGAGCCATGACTCGGACTCAACCCCACCGAACACCTCCAGGGTGAACCGGAGTCTCCTCAACATCCTGAACATCAGAGTCTGAGCTCACTAATGCTCTTGTAGCTGAATGAAAGCAAACCCACGATCCCACATCTAGTGGAAAATATTCCAGAAAAGTGAAAACAGGGGAATAAATCTGAAAATGTACATACTGGGGTCTAAGTGAGTGTGTAGACCTTAAATAAGACCCTTTTTTAATGCATTATAATATGTTGGCCGTATTGTTGAAGCGCTACAGTCAATCTGAGGTCAATCTGGTCTCTGTAGCTCATTTAACCAGGAACAAACGATCAAAAGCAGACGTGACACACTTCCATCTGAAGCTAATAAGCCTAATTACCCCGAGGCTCCATCTACAGCCAGCTCTGGCTAATTGAAAGCCATTAGTGCTGGTGGCTCACAGCCTGGAGGCTCTGAGGAAAGCGAGTGACACACTGCTGCTGCGAGATATAAAGAAATCAAACACAAAGCTGCAAACTACACTAAGGCTAGAACGTTGCTGCAAACAAACAAGTCGCAGCATCTTATGTACAAAAATCGGGGGGGGGGACACACAGAGATTATATAGCAGTGAATCAGGTATGAATCAGTGGCTTGTTTATGACTCAGACGATCCCTCACTTGACTCTTGTGGATGGAGATGGCCCAGGCTAGCTTTAACGGGAGCTGCTGTCGGCTGAGGTACAAGCCTCCTGCCGCCTTAAACGTCCAGCGCTCGCGCTTCATCGGTTCTACAGCACCGCACAGGAAGCGCACTCTCGGGAGGCCTGATGGAGGGAGCCAGACACAGGACATGCGGGTTATTACATTATCAAGTTATAAGATTAGTCCAAGCAGAGCTGTAGTAAGAAGAATACGAGCAGCAATAAAATTAGAGTTATCCATCAATAAGAACTTGCAAATTTTGTCGTAACGCATCGCGTCATTCTGTTGTCAGGAAATAATAATAATCCGAATTAATTTCAAAATTAATTAATTTATTAAATTAATTAAAATTAATTTATTAAAGAATCTCACTGCACTTTGTGTTCAATTTATAGACATGTAAACCAAAAGGGACCTAAAATCTTCCATCAGATTTATTAATTGGAATTTTATTTGTTTGCTAACAACAACATTACAATAATAATAATGCACACAATCTTCCTTTCTTTCTTATTATATCTGAGTAATTAGTTTAGTCTTAATTTACAGTTTCCGTTTTTCTCGCCTTCTTCATTTTTAATGTCTTCGTTCTTCATGAAACGTTCATGAGCCATGGAGCTCTTAACCCCTGACCGAGCGAACTAGGAGGCGTTTCTGGTCGATTCCAAAGAGCTTCTAGAAGTCTCTGTGGATAAAGACGTCCACAAAACGCTGTACACGCCATAAAAATACACCGTTCGATCTTATAGTCCAGATATTCGAGAGCACTGATCCCATGCGGATTTTTTTGATCTGAAGTCAGTCAGTTTGAGGTTTATGTGTTCGTTATTCTTCACGCGATGAAGGATCGGAATCCCCGATTTAACACGGCTCTGGTTTATACCTTGATTTCCTGGTAGGAAGTCGACCACGACGCCTCTCGCTCCGTTCACCAGCCCTCTCTGGACATCCAGGTTTTTAGTCAGCATAACCTAAACCGGGCAAAAAGAAAATATTGTTCAGTTGTTTAAACAGCAGTTGTGATGTAAACGAGCTGTGAGAGAATGCTAGCTCTCACCTGAGCTCCCACTTTCAGCTGTAACTTGTGACCCACTGGACTTTGTGCATCAATGGTTTTAACGAGCATCGGGTCGCTGTCCAATGCCTCGAACACACGTAAGGGTCCTAAAAAAAAAAACAAACAAACAGGACAGTGAAGCACGTGTGATATTTCCAGACAATATTTTTGGAATCAGTACTTGGAAAAACGTATTGATTCACAGAACATTAACACCTGAGAGGGGACACATCAATGTGCACAGCTTGAGACCTTTATAACAAACCTGGCAGCTGCTGGAGTTTGTTCTCGTTAGTGAGCTCCACATCGTCCTTGTGCGTGCACAGCCTGGTCGCTAGGATCCCGTCCCGCTCGATGGGGTTGCTGGCGCTCTTCAGGAGCCGGGCAGTGACTTCCTCGGTGACTCTACAGGAGGAAAAAAATAACAGGATGTACTGGATCACTGTGGCGCTCGATTACTCAGGAAAGAACACGGAGCTGCCGTGTACAGATTTCGGCACCTTCCCAGTCGGATGGCCTGCAGTAGCGAGATGAAGGTTCGGTCCGTCTGCCTGCGCACCTCCGTCAGCTCCATGTTCACGTGGATGCACTTCCTCCAGCTCCTCGCCTGCAGAACGGAGACTACACCATTAACGGTTCGATCCGAATCGATCCGAAAAAGTGCAACAAAGCCGATTGTGAATAATTCATGTTGCCAAGCAACAAGATAAGGAACATTGAAAACCAAAAAAACACAACAATTTAGAAAGAGACCGAAAACACACTCATCCTTTAATTCACCACAGTGCTTCGATTTCTTCTGCCTAATTAGAGCTAAATTTAGCATTAAATTGATGAAAAGCAAAATAAATAAATAAATAAATAAAAACAGGGACAGAAATCTGACTAATGAGTGTTTACTCAAAACAGAGTACGACCGGAAAGGACTTCAGTAATAATAATAATAATACGTAGGTTCCATTAGACTATTTTTTTTTTTGCCTTTTATGAAAATAATTAGATCGACATCCAGAGTAGGATTTAATAAGTCTCGTATCTCCATGATGGAGCTTCGGGTTAAAGAGAGATTCTAAATGAGACAAACAATAATATGCAGGAGAAAGGGGTTGTGTGTGAGAGAGAGAGAGAGAGAGAGAGAGAGAGAGAGAGAGAGAGAGAGAGAGAGAGAGAGGATAAACAGTACAAAAGGAAGAGAAGAGAAAAATATGAATGGAATACAAAAAAATAAGCAAAATAATAATATAAAAAGAGAATAGAATTTAAAAATAAATAAATAAATAAATAAAAGAGCAGGGAATTGTAGAATCAATATGATTTTTTTTTAATGAATGAAATTCTTTCAAATTACAAAAAGCATAACGTTTGTGTAAAAATGTCAAATTTAACAAAAGCATAAGAATTTTTTTCCATCGAGTTACACACGTGTAAAGAACGTATAACTGCCGACTACGGCACATAATTGTGACGCGACGAAGCAAAAAAAATCTAATTATGATGTTGAGATTTCTGGGAAATTCATGTTTCAGTGATTTTTATTCATTTATTTTTTTACCTGGAAGCAGAAGCTGGGTTTCTCTTTTCCTTTAGTGACAGGAGGAAGCTGGAGAAAATCTCCACATACGATCAGCTGAATTCCTCCGAAAGGCTCAGAGGATCTTCTAATTGATCTACAAGTAGCAGAAGCACAGAGCTCATTTAGTTAAAAGGACACACACACACACACACGCAGCATGTATGACGTTCAAGGTCGTTAATTTGTAATAAAATTCCTCATTGCACTGAGATCTGAATCAGAAACACGACCGCAAAGCAGATGCTTCTGTCCAATATTCATCTCAGCAACATGCTAGGCTGTGTGTCAGTTTGTAAGCAGTCCTCTACACCGTAGTGTGTGTGAAATAACGTGATACACTTGTGTCATGTTGCTCAGTCCTAATGGTGATTTAAGCAAATCTGTTTTCATTTGGAATTATATAAATAATGTGGCTCATGATACCAATTTTTTATACATTCACCCAGAGCATCCTCGGTATTACTGAACATATGATGGCACCAACATTTTAATAAAGGAAAGCTAATGAAGATTTATGCATGTAGAGTGTGTGGTGAAGTAAAAAAGGAAATGTTTAAAATCTGTAGCAGTGGCAACCATACAGGCCTTGTGTGTACAGCGCCACGGCGCTCGTTCTGCAAATATGGATAATTTGATTTTAATTAAAAAAAAAAAAAGTATTAATAAAGGCTCTACGAAATGTGACTCTTCAGAATGCAATTAAAATGAGCCACATGCCTGGCGATAGACTCGAGCTTGTCGAAGAACTCGGCCTCCACCATGGAGATCTCGTCGATGATGAGGTGTTTGCAGCTTGTCCAGTGCTGCAGGACCCCGGGTCGCTGCGCGAGCTCCAGACACTGCTCCAGAGGAGCTGAACCCGAGCCGACACCTGAGAGAGAGAGAGAGAGAGAGAGAGAGAGATGGCATTCATCAACTTTGATTAAATTGGAATGTAAATGGAATTTCATATTATTATTACTACAACATTCATCCAACCACTCATACAAGCAATCATCCAACCAATCCAATCATCCATCTCCATCATCTACTCCAATCCATCTAATCCCAAATTTATAAATCCAAGCAATCATCCAACTATCCAGCCAATCCAATCTCCTATCAAATCCAAAAAATTCTGTTGTCTAGTCACATCCATCCATCACCAACCCAAACAAATGCAGTCATCAATCAATCGATCCAATGCTAAGCACATGTCCTCCAACCACATACCCACCATCCATCCACCCACTCATAATGAACATGGTGAACGCTTACCTGCGAAACTGTGTAACGTCGTCCCTCCTATATGACAGGCAGCTACACCGGTGCTCGCTGTAGCATACGTGCTTTTGGGAGGAAGCGATCCTACAATCCTCTTCAACAGGAAGGACTTCCCCGTACCTCACAGCACGAATCAAAGAACACTCAAGTTGATCAAGTGCAGATCCATTTTAATAATAAAAATGTACATCAAAACTTTAAAGTGCAATAAGATCGTCTTGACATAACAGACAAATAAAGATTTAGGGTTTGAATCAAGGCTGAAATGTAGAACTACCTGCACTTCCAGTGAAAAACACGTTCTTCCCACTCAGCACTGCATTCAGAACTGCCATCTGTTCTTTGCTGAGTTTCTGCGCAACTGGCAACGTCAGGACCGGCTTCTTGTGAGGGTGAAGAGCTTTAACCTGGAACCCGGAGAAGCAGAAACTGGGTTTCATCTTCAGATCAAGCTAAACGACTCACAAGACGTGTTTGGTGTGTGTGATGTTCGTTTGTAACGTAGCTATTAAGTGATGGATCATACAGATAAGCTCCTGTTTAGCATGAAGGGCTAAAACAGTTTTGTTCAGTGTCTCAGATACTCAAAGACATGCTTTCAGGAAACTGGACAAAAAGATGTCAGATAAAAACAATCATAGTTTCATCTGTGTATATGAACTCCGGTAGGAGGCGTGGCCTAAAGTCTAAACCTGATTCATGGTTGGATGATGAGGTATTTGGAACATCTCCCTATTCTGACAGCATCAGTTTTACATAAAGTGGAACAAATTCCTGGGATTTTCTTCTCATCAAAAGCTATCAATTTAACACTGGGTTTTTCTGCAAATAAAAACTACTACTGTAGATGTTCTGCTCGTGTAGATGATCCTTCAATTAAAGTTCTTAAGTGGAAAACGTTCTGATTATCGTACCGGGCTGGTGTCTCCGTCCGGTCGGGGTCTTTTGACCTGCTGTCGATTGACAGTTTTGTTCACCGCTCTCTCGGTCAGCACTTTCACCTGCACCGGGGTGTTCACTTTTCTCCTTAAC
Organism: Tachysurus vachellii; assembly: GCF_030014155.1. Lineage (NCBI taxonomy): Eukaryota > Metazoa > Chordata > Actinopteri > Siluriformes > Bagridae > Tachysurus > Tachysurus vachellii. The sequence continues at coordinate 1,885,994 of NC_083460.1, read as the reverse complement.
TCGTTGGCTTTCTGGATGTCTTTTTGCTGCACAGGGCTGATGATCTCGAAGCTCCTCGGGACACCTGCCCGCATCCGGGCCCTTTCGCTGACAGGGTTACTGCCACGTGAGGCTTCGTGCTTTATACTCAGGTTCTTCAGGAAGGTTTTCAAGCGGTCAGGTGGACAGTCAGAGATCAGAAGCTGCGTGTTGTTTTGAGAGAAGTTCACCGTACACTTGCCGTCTTTGACAAACCGCGTGAAGAGCCGGAACTCACTACGTAAAGCGAAGCTTTCATGGGGTCCACCACGGACATCCTGAACGCGCAGCACCAGCTCCCTGAACTCGTCTCGTCCCAGAGTGACCGTGGCACGGCGAAGAACCCGGCGCTGTACCACATGACCTGCTGATGCTCCACTCACACGCTCCACTGCAACAGTGCAGTCCAGTCTCGCACCGTCCTCCACGTGCAACATCCTGGACCCTGGACAAATGACAAGAACAGCCACATTATAGTTCAGACAAGCCATCAGACTCCTTAATAACTGAACTGTACTGAGCACAACACACACACACACACATCAACTGTATGGACTGCACAGATCTACACCGAATACACACTCTTCCAATGTACATCCATCAAACTGTTTACATGCTGTTTTACACACTGTTTTTGCTCTTTGGACATTCTGTCTCACATTCCAGTTGATTGCTGTTTTGCACAATACTTTACAGTACATTATCTCAGGAAGCTGCTGCTATAACACTGTTCATTCCAGTATTTTTGCACACGTAATATTGTTTGAACATACAGTATTTACACTGATCACTGCTGTTTCTGTTTGTCTTGTCTTTTGTCCTGACAGATACACTTTATGTATCTAGGACTAACTTACTAAGTCCTTATAGCTCGGTCTTTGTTCTATGTAGCTCCCTGATCCTGGAGAAACGTTGGCTCATGTCACAATGTACTGTAACAGCTCTATATGGTTGTAATGATAATAAAAGCGTCTTGCAAACACATTGCATCACTACAAAAGAAAATCTTGCATCGTAACCTTTACAAAGTTAACCTCCAAGTCCCTTAAACATTTTATGTGACATACAAACCAAATGTTTTAAGCCAGTATCTTGACCATTTCTCTGGATTTCACCCTCAACACACAAACACACCTGAAGCTCATCAACAGAACAATAACCAATCAGACTTCTTTTACAACACACAGGCGTAAAGAATTATTATATTTATTTGTTCAGGAGCTCGTTATTATTATTTAATATTAGTTTTACATTTTGAGCTGCACTTGTACACAAACATGTTTTAATCCCAATTTAATTTATTTTTATTCCAGTCTTAGATTCAAGTGATACTTGTGTACGACTGAAACATGTTTAAATCTCTGATTTAATATCACGATAAACACGTTAAATGATTTAGCCATCGTTTACAGAAATCTGTAGTTTTGTAGTAAAACACTGAACTCACCCAGCGTCACTTCACCACTGCAAACAAACACATGCTGCAAAATTCAAACTGAAAGCTTTAAGCCGGAGCAGCCAATCAGACGGGGGCATTTAAATACACAACCAATCAACGCAAACTTCTCTACACCGGAACGCCTACGTCATTATCCAACTCAGGAAGCGCATAAGGATTTTATAACTTTCAGTTGTTTTTGTTTGTTTGTTTGTTAGTTTCTTATTTTGGGGATATATATATATATATATATATATATATATATAAATTATAATGTACAATTATATATTTCATGCGTATTTTAATTTTAAAGCTTTAAGTTTAAAGTCTGTATTATTCCATGTGTTTTTATATATATTTATATTTATATATATTCCATATATATATATATATATATATATATATATATATATATATATATATATATATATATATATATACACACACACACATACACATATATATATATATATATATATATATATATATATATATATATATATATATATATATATATATATATATATATATATATATACGGTGGCTTAGTGGTTAGCATGTTTGCCTCACACCTCCAGGGTTGGGGGTTCGAATCCTGCCTCCGCCTTGTGTGTGTGGAGTTTGCATGTTCTCCCTGTGCCTCGGGGGTTTCCTCCGGGTACTCCGGTTTCCTCCCCGATCCAAAGACATGCATGGTAGGTTGATTGGCATCTCTGGAAAATTGTCCCTAGTGTGTGATTGCGTGAGTGAATGAGAGTGTATGTGTGTGCCCTGTGATTGGTTGGCACTCCGTCCAGGGTGTATCCTGCCTTGGTGCCCGATGACGCCTGAGATGTGACCTGAGGTAGTTCGGATAAGCGGTAGAAGATGAATGAATGAATATATATATATATATATATATATATATATATATATATATATATATATATATATATATATATAGTAAATGCACATGGAATTAATTATTATGACACTCTTTGGCTATGATTGTGCAGTTCGGTATGTTTAAAATGTTCAGTTTATGGTTAGTTTTAGAGTAGTGTGGCTCTGGAAACCCTGACGTGCGTATAAGATCTACACATAATTTGGCCTACTGCAGCGGTGTCTAATCTTATCCGGAAAGGGCCGGTGTGGGTGCAGGTTTTCATTCCAACCAAGCAGAAACCACACCACAGTCTACTAAAAGTCAACTGATTAAACAGGTGGAATCAGGTGTGGTTTCTGCTCGGTTGGAATAAAAACCTGCACCCACACTGGCCCTTTCTGGATAAGACTGGACACCGCTGGTCTATTTACTTGCAAAAATGAATCATTAAAAATGTTTATATACTGTATATAATAGTTTTATAGATATTCTTTTAGAATTGTATCACTTTAATAAGCCAATTCAGTACATGGGGATGTCTCATTTTGACTCATTGAGGGTGGAGCTACAAGTAAAGGAAGAAAACAGAAGAGAAGAAATAAAGTATGAAATGAGAAATGAGAAAACTCTATAGTTCTAATTCTCATAATGTAGCCACTTTCACATCCGAACTGGGTCACGGGAATGAAGTTGACATTGATTATTAAATTAAATAAACCACCTGCTCTCTATTTCATTCAGCTACTGTAGTGCGAGACAAGGAAGCATTTTTCTCAGACACATTCCATTTTTCACGTGTCCAGTTCATTTCTCACACGTCTCTTACAAAGCGAGTGACATGGAGGCTCTGAGAAAGGACTGCAAGAGGAAAACCAAAATGCACACAACCACAACTTGCCTCTAATTACAATTTTTATTTATTAACAAATTTCACTTTTTATACATTTCTAGTACATTGAATGTTGTGCAACGTTCACGAGACTAGTTAGTTCCTGTTGTAGCTTATGTTACAGTGAAACCACAAAAGTGTGAAGTCTCCTGTCCTGAAGACGTCAAGACGTTTACAGAGCGCTGACACTGGAGAATCCGTCCATAAATCTTTTACACATAGGCAGAAAACATCGAATTAGAATTTATGTTTATATTTCAGTTGATAATGACATGATACACTTCACAACCTGCTTCGGTTTCACAAAAAAATGATTTTTGACTCGCAAACAAAAGAACACTGTATGAAAGATTTAATGGTGGAATGACAGACAGACAGACAGACAGACAGACAGACAGTTAGATAGATAGATAACCAAGCAGACAGACAGACAAAAAACAGACACAGACAGGCTGACTGACTGACAGACAGACAGACAGACAGACAGACAGACAGGCTGACTGACTGACTGACAGACAGACTGACAGACAGACAGGCCGACAATATTGGATTTTAGACGAAATGTCATTAGTGTGTGAAGAAGCTTGTCAGCTGCTGCACTGGAGATGTTTACGGCTCTCCTGACATACAGCAGCTCTCACTGGAGCACATAAACAGTAGCTACATTTGTTCCTCATAATAAAATCATTATATTTTTATGTCCAGTTCATAATTAAAGTTTCCACAGCAGCTCTACAGTCCCAGCAGGACAGAGATTGGATTGATTTGTTATTTAGAGACAGAACTGCAGTCGGTGACGTGCTGCACATCTCCTGATCACGGTTTATTTTCCGTAGACAGATGAGAGAATTTCCAGGAAGGCTTCGCCGTTGCATCATTAAGCTTCAGCAACGTGGACGTTGAGGCCTTTAGACCTACAAACATCTCCATCTGTGCCACTCGCTCCTCTCATTTGTCTCTCCTTTTCTGAGAGAAGATGAATTTCAGATGAGCATTACGATCAGTGCAAACTTTATTTAAGGGTCATTTCATTTAGCTTTTTACCTGCATGGTACGGTGGCCGAGAAGTGCAAAACAAATTAACATTAACAAATCCAAAAACACATTAACAAATCCGAAAACACAACGACAAGTCAGACAACCCGGAAGAGGTTGGTATAGTTTGTGAATGGAAACTTACCATCATCGGACGAGACACCTTTCATTCACCTGTATATCTTTAATGACAGGTGTCTTGTCCAATGATCGGTAAGTTTCCATTCACAAACTATACCTACTGCTTCCGGGTTGTCTGAATCGGTGCACGGAACACATTAACAAATCAGAAAACACAACGATGATTCAGACAACCCGGAAGAGGTTGTGTATGTGTGTGTGTATATATGTGTGTGTGTGTGTGTGTGTGTTTGTGTGTATGTGTGTGTGTATGTGTGTGTTTGTGTGTATGTGTGTGTGTCTGTGTGTATGTGTGTGTGTCTGTGTGTGTGTGTTTGTGTGTATGTGTGTGTGTGTCTGTGTGTGTATGTGTGTGCTTGTGAGCATGTGTGTGTGTCTGTGTGTGTGTGTGTATGTGTGTGTGTGTTTGTGTGTATGTGTATGTGTGTATGTGTGTGTGTGTTTGTGTGTATGTGTGTGTGTCTGTATGTGTGTATGTGTGTGTGTCCTCCCCACAGATGCATTGAGGCTGATGTATCACTACTGAATTAGAGAGTTGTGTAACAATGGAAATCCTGAGTCTGAGTGACTGATGAACACTGTTGTGTTGTGTTGTGTTGATGTATTTGACGGGAAAGCATCGCTAAATGGGCCGGACGCTGTGTTAATGAAGTCCTCTCGTTGATGTTTACTTCATTTGTCACGTTGAATAATGGGAACCGGGAACACGTTATTAACATCACCGCTTTCTAAATGCGTCCCAGAATAACAAGTAAGATCCGAGCATTGTGCTCGATTTGTACAGATATTCAAGCAAACAGCACATTTGTGCTCATCTGTAAGCTTGTGGACAAAAACTAAACGGACAGCGAGACTAATGGAGGGTAAAAACACTGTCACTGAATAATCAGGAAAAGAAATACAGGAAATGTTCTTTACACTCAACACTGTTGGTCCAAACATGAAGAAATAATGAAAGCATACAGCTGCCTAATTAACACAATGTAAAACAGCAGGTTTTAATCATTAAGCCTTAGACAGAGAAGGGGAATGAAAACAAGATCAGAGGAAAAGGAGAACAAATCGGTTGATAAAACGGGGACGGGATCGTATGAGGTTTTCTTGTAAAACACACACACATACACATATACACACACACACAAACACATACACACACATACACACACACAAACACATACATACACACACACACACACATACAAACACACACACAATGACACACACAAACACAAACACACACACACATACACAAACACACACACAATGACACACACTGTGGTAAGATGGTCAATGCCGGGGCTAACTAGCAGAAAAGGAAATGGCAGAACTTCAACAAAACACAAAAGGGAATAACTAAATTGTTGGCTACTGTTCCAACAAACACCCCCCTCTGCAACATTTCCTTTGTCCCTATCAACCTGGTCCCCTCCCTTCATATTCAAACGGACCAATCATAACACTCCATTTGTTATCAACCTTATTTTACACTTCACAGATCTGATCACTTTACCAGGTACACCAAAATAGAATCTACCTGCAATCAAAGGCATCATCCCCCAACAAATCACCAAAATATCTACACACAAGACATCTGCAATCCTTGCATGCTTGATCAGGTGTCTCCTCCCCTTCAGGATGCTATAAAACTGGCTTCCTGTTCGCGGGCCACTCCCTATTAGGCCTTTCCTGAATCGGTAAGACAAACATTCACATTAATACACAAACATTTATTGATTTTGCCTTACTTTGGATGTTGCTAGCAGTCACCATGGAATGTGCACCTTTCATGTGCCTGCTTCAAAAGTAAAACAAATACAAAATAAAGAACGTACTAAACTGTATTGTGTCTTTATTTAATCTGAACTGTGTGTGCCACATCACATTTTCTCCCTTCCTCTCCCTCTGGATGATTTAAATTGGGCATACGGGATAAATAATCGGCAACAAAATTTCTCTTACCCGGACAGTGCTCAATTGTAAACACATAGGGCTGCAGAGCCAGACACCAGCGCAGTATCCTTGAATTACCATTCTGCATGGTTTGCATCCATTTCAGGGCACGGTGATCAGTCCGTAACGTGAATTCACGTCCAAACAAGTAATACCGCAGGGAGTCCACAGCCCACTTAATGGCAAGGCCTTCCTTCTCAATTGTTGAGTATTTTCGCTCTCTTTCAAAGAGTTTTCTGCTCAGAAATAGGACTGGTCTCTCCTCATGAGCCTCTCCTTGGACTAGCACTGCTCCCAAGCCAACATCAGAAGCGTCCACCTGTACAATAAATCGCTTAGTGAAATTAGGGCTCTGTAACACTGGTTCATGGCATAGCTGGTCCTTAAGTGCATTGAATGCTTCTTCACATTCCTTGGGCCAACAAAATTTAGCAGGACTCTTCTTGGTTAGATCAGTCAGAGGTGTAGCCAGTGATGCAAAGTGGGGAATAAATCGGCGGTACCAGCCGATTAACCCGAGAAAAGATCTCACCTGCTTTTTAGTTTGAGGACGAGTAATGTTTTGGATAGCCTTAAGCTTTTCCACTTGTGGCCTGATCTCTCCATGCCCTAGTAAATAACCCAAGTATCTCACCTCTGTCTGAGCCCATGAACAATTTGTGGTGTTAATGGTGAGCCCCGCTTCCTGAAGCCGCTGTAGAATGTCCACAAGATGCCGTAGATGTTCTTGCCAGGACCCACTGTATATCACCACATCATCAAGGTATGCAGCTGCATACTGGTCACAACCCGCAAGAGCACGATCCATCAATCTTTGAAAAGTGGCCGGTGCTCCATGTAATCCAAACGGCATAACCGTATACTGGTATAGCCCTGAGGGAGATCTAAAGGCGGTGTAGGGCTTGCACGAGGGACTAAGGGGCACCTGCCAGTAACCTTTACACAGATCTAATGTAGTCATAAAGGATGCATTACCCAGTCTCTCAATCAACTCGTCAATACGAGGCATCGGATATGAATCGAAGCATGATACACTATTTAGTTTTCTGAAGTCAGTGCAAAACCTAATTCCTCCGTCCTTTTTAGGGACCAGTAGTATGGGACTTGACCACTCACTTTTCGATGGTTCTATAATCCCCATTTCCAACATGGTCTTGATCTCAGTCTTTAACTGTTCTACCATCTTCTCCGGGACTCGATAAGATTTCTGTCGTATAGGGGTAGTGTCTTTCAGGATGATATTATGTGTGAGAATCTCGGTCCGACCCGGTCTTTCCTGGAAGAGAGATGGAAAAGATTGAAGTACCTCAGCTAGCTGCTGTTGTTGTTGGTTATTCAAATGTGAACAACATTCTGGGGCATCCTGTATTGTGTGTGTACAAACACACACACACAATGACACACTAACACACACATACAAACACATACACACACATACACACACACAAACACACACACACATACACAAACACACACACAATGACACACACAAACACACACACAAACACACACACAACGACACACAAACACGCAACGACACACATACACACACATACACACAAACACACACAAAAACACACCCACACACACACACACACACACTGATCACGGCTCTTCACGATACTGTCAGAGAATGAGGCTAAACTGGGGGCTTTTTTGTAGCTGTAGTACTTTAGAAAATATTAGCTTCACTTTGCTTTTGATTTTTTTTACTCTCGTCTGCACAAGAAAATAAAAAACGCAAATTTTACACCAAATATGTCAAACACTTTCAAGACTTGGTAAACGAAACAGATAAACGAAACTCATCGTTTCTGTCCTCTTCCTTTATCATACAGTACGTCGCTTTAATACTTCTCTTTCAGGCATCAGAGTCACATGGTGACTATTAGAAAGTTAAGATTTTGAAAAGTAAAGGCTCGTGTCAGCGGAAAGGTCAAAGGAAGAAGTGAGAGAGTGATGACCTTTATGGAAGAAAGGTTACTTTAACGCTTTATCCTTATAATTGATGTAAATTGTGCACGCTGCTGTTTTCCTACATAATTTTTCCTCCACGTCGTTTCGTCTTCACCCCTCTGTCAGTTTCATGATTTCATTCCAGAGATAAAACTGTTCTGTTCTGTGATGAGGACAGAAGAAATTTGGGTCTATTGCACTGGTAAAGTCGTCTCTCTTTCTCAGCTGGTTTTATTACTGTTGGTTATTTAGAGATCTTATTGAAGGACTGTATTTTTAGTAACCACGAAAAGAGGCGTGGCCTCTCTAACTGTTGTTCCCTAGAAAGGAGGTGTGGCCTCTCTAACTGTTGTTCCCTAGAAAGGAGGTGTGGCCTCTCTAACTGTTGTTCCCTAGAAAGGAGGTGTGGCCTCTCTAACTGTTGTTCCCTAGAAAGGAGGTGTGGCCTCTCTAACTGTTGTTCCCTAGAAAGGAGGTGTGGCCTCTCTAACTGTTGTTCCCTAGAAAGGAGGTGTGGCCTCTCTAACTGTTGTTCCCTAGAAAGGAGGTGTGGCCTCTCTAACTGTTGTTCCCTAGAAAGTTAAGGCATGCAAGTTAAGTATGAGGACAAATAATCGTTCAACTACTGAGCTTGTGGTCTGATCTTTCCTCAGTTCCTACCTGGAATTAGTTTCTATTGAATGTTTAAGTATAAATATCTTAAATTCATTCATTCATCTTCTACCGCTTATCCGAACTACCTCGGGTCATGGGGAGCCTGTGCCTATCTCAGGCGTCATTGGGCATCAAGGCAGGATACACCCTGGACGGAGTGCCAACCCATCGCAGGGCACACACACACACACACACACACACTCTCATTCACTCAAGCAATCACACACTACGGACAATTTTTCCAGAGATGAAAATCAACCTACCATGCATGTCTTTGGACCAGGGGAGGAAACCGGAGTACCCGGAGGAAACCCCCGAGGCACGGGGAGAACATGCAAACTCCACACACACAAGGTGGAGGCGGGAATCGAACCCCGACCCTGGAGGTGTGAGGCAAACATGCTAATCACTAAGCCACCGTGACCCCCCATCTTAAATTATGTCAAATATATATTTTTATTTCGTTTCATAAAATCACCATAAAACAAACAGAAGATTCTCATTTATTTCTCATTTTAATAATTAACTTAGTCTGCCAATAAAATAAAAAAAAAAGGTTTAATAATCCTATATTTGATTTATCTTCCAATCTTATAATAGGAAACTTGCTTGAACATCACAAGGCCTTGAAACACATCAGGTGCCTGTAATTCAGAAAATGTTTTATATAAAGGATTTATTTCCATTTTTTGCTCTGACCTCCCTGACCCATGGTGCATGTTGACAGATGTTTCTGCATGGCACCTTTGATTTCCTGTGTGTGTGTGTGTGTGTGTGTGTGTGTGTGTGTGTGTGTGCGCGCTTGGGGACAGTTTTCCCGACTCGCTCAACAGTCAGCTACTATAAATGTCAGAGAGCCATATATCTGATGGTATGATAATGTGCACTAAAGGGCTATAGATTAAAGATGATCAATAAATCAAAGACAGATGTGAGGCTGCTGTGCTGTGAGAGAGGAGTTGGAATGACGAATACTCGAGTCTGGAGTGAAATCAAGCCTCGGGTTTCCAGTCAGGGTCGCGCAAGATCAATTAAGGACATTTTCAGTAAATGAGAAGGCACACTGAAGCCTTGAGCTCTGAAGTGATTATTTGTCTTTCGACAGCAGCACTGCTGCGTTAGCGATGTACAACTGTTCAGAAAATAAACAAAAGTCATTTGTTTCTTGAGTGACGCCGTCTTCACAAGACAGAAGCTAAACAATGCCGCAAAGATGTCAGGCTTTTCCTTTGTTGTCAGAAGACAAACATGTCTCGAACAAAGCACAAGCTCAAACCGGTGGCCTTCAAGTGACAGTCTGAGGTTGCTCTCACATTTTTGCTTGGTTCACGTTCTCAGAAGCTCTGACAGCAGTGCAGCTGCTAATCAGCTGTCTATTGTGTTGAAATGTTGTGTGTATTAACATGTCACTGTTTCTATAGTGACAGTGCGTTCACAGGGACTAGTACAGTGAACATAAACAGATTTAAATAATAATTGAAATGGTGGAGATTTCTTCAAATAACTAGATGGAAGGAGTCTCCAGTGTCAGAGGTTTTTTGCGTTTTTTCTCTTTTTTTACTTCGACATGGAGGATAAAAACAAAGAAAGAAAGCGAAGAAAGGCTTACGATAAGGTAATAAGTAGGACATGTTAATATAGGATCAGCTTTCCAGCGCTGGAGAGAACTGAAGGAGCAGGAAGTTGGTCACATATTCACAGATTGGAGTTTCCTGAGTCAATAACTCCTGAACTAAACACTGTTACTACACAAATAACACCTCTTTTCTATCGTAGTAATGTAGAGACGCAGCTACAACCGTGTTTTGTGTAGTAACAGTGTTTAGCTCAGGAGTTATTGACTCGAGAAACTCCAATCTGTGAATATGTGACCAACTTTACTTAAGACGCCGAGGCGCTTTTTTCCTTCTCGATAGGTGAGTAACGTTGGTTTTGCTTTGTTACACAGAACTAATATATGTCTTTGTCCTTTACATGATTATGCTTGTGTGTCATTTTTGCTTGTTTGTTTATCTGCAATCGTATTGTTCTTCCCTTCAGCTATGATAAAGACACATTTCTTTCCACACATTAACAAATGCGGAAACATTTCAAATTTAAATTAAGTTTCATTTTTAAATTTAAATTAAGTATTTATTTTCCAAATCTACAGGGAGCTGCAGCAGAGGGATAAAAGAGCCACTTGCGGTTCCGGGATGCTGACCCCTGGTTTAGGGCATCATGGAGAGGCAGCAGCAGTAGAATCAACAGGCAGAGCAGAGAAAGCAGACAAAGACGTGTCTTGCCTGTGGACAGCCAAAGTCTCTCTATGAGAACGATGGCTCCTCTGTCCACTTTTTTTTAACAGCAAGGCCCTGTCTGATATTTCTACTGCTCTACAAAGGTCTTTAAAGCTTACAGTGGTGAAGGACTAACAAACCCCAGAATGGCATTCCAAGACTTTACGGAAACCGAGTTCTTTCAGCGAGAACTTGCATCCACAAAGAAACGGGTGTAGGAGAAAAGACAGCAAAAGCAGAAGAGGCCTGAAGCTAATTATGTTGGACGCCTGTGTAGGTTTTGTAAGATGGAACAAAAGCAGGGCCTATATACAGACTTCCCTGGTATTGCTGGGAAATATATTTACTGTCCTTTAAAAGTCTTTTCCATTTACCAGCATCAGGGGATGGAAAAATAATGCAGCTGCCCGGCTTGTTTACAACCTGCCAAAGTTCTCCACACCACCACACTGCTGCGATCCCTCCACTGCCTTCCGGTAGCTGCACGCATCAGATTCAAAACACTGATGCTGGCCTACAAAGCCAAAAATGGACCAGCTCCCTCTTACCTCAAAGCCCTCATCACTCCTCGCACTGCACCTCAAACCCTCCGATCTACCAGCACTGCTCGACTGTTCCCACCGTCTCTCAGGGTAAGAGGCAAGTATACTACAAGACTCTTCTCTGTTCTGGCACCAAGGTGGTGGAATGAACTTCCCCTAGAGGTCCGGACAGCTGAGTCACTGGCTACTTTCAAGCGGCGGTTGAAGACCTACATATTCAGGAAACACTTCAACTAGCACTTCTTTCCTTATCTTTTGCATTTAAAAAAAAAACAAAAAAAAAACACCTTTGACACTTTTTCATTGTAACTTTGAACAAATGTTTTAAACTCATGGTATCTTAAGTATGTAACCTAGAGAACCAGCACTAATGTATTCAATGTTAGAGATTTAAGCACTTATGTATGTCGCTCTGGATAAGGGCGTCTGTCACATGCTGTAAATGTAAATGTAAATGTAAAAAGAAATGACCTGGAAGGAGTTTCAGAAGTCTGCATTTTATGAGATGGAAAGACAGAGATGGGTGGCAGAAAGAAGAAAACAAAAAATAAATGTCGTAAATGTCCTTTCACATGCAGTAAACATTATGTAAACTTTTGTAAATATATTTTCTCTTTATTTAAATGTGTATAAATTTAATTAGTCTTTAATGTTGCATTAATATGTATATATGTGCAGTCTTACGTGTGTGTTTTATATAGTGTTTTACCCACTTTTTTTTTTACTCCTAAAGTGTTTAGAATGCCAAATAAACATAATGTTTTACACTTATTTCTTTGATGTAGTGTGTCTCGATTTACAGAATTCGTTATATATTATTCAGAAATGTGTTAAATATATGTATTTGTGTTTATAGTTCACAAAGTAGTGTGCAGAATATTGTTTTTAAAATTGCAGCATTTTTTTTCAATGTTGCACTGAGTGGGATTCGAACCGAGATCTAGACAAACATTTTAATTGTGGCGCCTGGGAGAGTAGCAGAAATGCTTAAATTTGATTGGCTGGCACACTCGAGACTGTTTTGCTGACGTTTTGCATCGGGTGGGGGGCCCAATTCACACTGGTCACGTCACCTATGTATACACCTATAACAGACGCGTACGATACATGTTTAGGGCAACTCCTCGTTAGTATAGTGGACAGTATCTCCGCCTGTCACGCGGAAGACCGGGGTTCGATTCCCCGACGGGGAGAATTTATTTCTTTTCCCCATACTATACTATATGTTTGAACCACATTTAATAAAAATACATTCGTTAACCCATAGGCTAATAGAATAATAAAATATGGCCCGAAGTATGTGGACACCTTATCAGCACACTCGTGTAGTTCTCCTGCAAGCTGTTGCCTGTTCCAACAATGCTCTGAACACAGCAGCACACCCAGACCTCCTCACACAACATCAACACAGTTCCTCTACATTTGATCATCCAATATCTCTCACACACACACACACACACACACACACAAACTGTTTCACCAGGATCGCTGACTACATTTTCACCAAATGCAAAGTATTTGTTCAATTTCCATTTATTTCTTTTCCACACAATGTGTGTGTGTGTGTGTGAGTGAGAGAGATAGAGATTATGATTGGTGTTGTTTATTGTGTTTGTTGACTTTTTAGACTCCTTTATCATTTGTAATGTTGCTCCCATATAAAACAGTTCAGCACAAGCCCAGACATTTTTAGGGTCATTGAGGAAAATGTCCCGTCCAGATACGAGCTGTTTCCTGTTGAGGTTTTGTTCAAACCAACCATCGAAAAATACCCTCTCTAATCTCCTCTTTTTTTATTGGTTGTTGCGTTAAATCTTACCCAGATACAATAGTGCTATTTTCTGATTGGCTGTTGTGTAGCCTCTTTTTTTGATTGGCTGATAAGTGTCAGGTTAGACTAAGAGCTCCAGGGGAGACGCGCTTGATTCCTGCCCGGTTCCATAGAGACAGCGGTGCGGACTGATACGTTTTGGGCGCTGCGGCTTATTAAATATATGATAAATAGTCAAAAGGTTTTTCTGCGTGAGAAATACGATGTGTGGCGGGAGAACGTGAGAAAAGACCGAAATGCGTGACTGTCACTCTCAATGCGGGACACTTGACAGCGCTGACACTACTTTTGTTTGCTTTGTGCCGATAAAAGGTCAGCGGTGGTTGATTTGCTGCTTGGCAAACTCCATTTTGACAAATTGCACCATAAACGTGGAAAGAGAAAAGGCTTCTGTTAATTAATCCTCTGTGAATAGCCGTCGAATCAGGTGACAGAAAGCGTGA
>NC_083460.1:1849453-1864453 GCF_030014155.1 Tachysurus vachellii | reverse complement strand
CGCTTCTTCTGAGACATCACAATGAATTTAAAGCAGCCAAGAGCTCAATGTGCAACCTGAAGCTCAGAAAACAAGACACAGTTCAACAGAATACATTAAATCTATCATACGTCTAAAAGGTTCTTGTGGGATCTAAAGAACTATCTAAAGAACCTTTGGAGAACCCTCGGATGCACGATGCAAGGTTCGTCTGGGCTTTTTATGGACCGAGTCGATAATGAAGCGTTTTTAGCTTCAAAAAGGACAAAGGATTCTAATTGAAAGCAGTAATGAAGACTTTAAACATACTGACATTAACAGCATTCAGGCATTAATGATTTTACAGAAGCGCAGCGTCGTGGTGATGCATCAAGTGCATAATGTGTGTTTAAAAAAAAAAGGAAACGGAAAAGTCTCAGCTGTTTAAACCGCCAGGAGGAAATTCATTCATTCCACCACCTGGGTGCCAGAATCGAGAGTCTCGCTCCTCGTCTTCCTCACATCTTGACATGTGGAGATGGGTTCTGACTTGAACCGCTCGAGGAGCAAAATTCTAAACAAAGCCATCCGATAAAATATATAAATAAATAAAAAGGATATTAAAAAAATGCATATGATGTCAAGCAACCCAGAATTCTGCTGGATCAATTTCAGAATGTTTACTCATCAGGTCTAAAATGCATAAAACGGATTGTTTTAAAGAAGTCAATATGCTGCTTCAAGCCTCCATGGTGAAGTTTATCTGCAGTTTTTAACCGTTATGTAAGTCACAGCTGCGTGGATGCAGATGACCTCGCTGAACTCTCCGGACGCTGCGTGTGATCCCACCGAGTCCTGTAATTATTTGCTCTATTTTTAAAGGAACCAAACACAAGCTGTCACCAGACACACATATTATTCTGAACTGATTTAAATGAATCAAAACAAATTTCTGACTCTATCTAAAACAAAAAAGATCCATTAAGACAAATCACGAAGAAAATATCAGAGAATGAAAATTCTGGGATTTGCCCAGTCCGTATTTACGATTATAAATCATTTTAGAGCTTCCAGAAAGGAACTTTTGAGGACGTTAGAGGCGAGTACGAAGCACCGACGTGATGTTTAACGTAGCACAGCGGCATTATAAAGATTTTGAATGGAAAATTTCACACAAGCAGCTCGGATTCTCTCGATATTCTGCAGCGAAGATAAACAACCTCCTCATCACCGGAGTTACATTAAACTTTATTTATTTCATCGCTATAAGTGATTAGAATTAGCTTTCTTTTTAAGATATAATAAATTAAATCCTAAAATCAAGCTAGACTAGATAATTAGTGAGATTTTACAGCTTTTATGGCTATTTTTTTAGCAGACCCCCTTATCCAGAGCAGCTTACATTTATCTTATCTATACAAACTGAACAAGGTTATAAGGAAGGGCCTCGCTCAGGGGCCCAGAGTAGTGAACCTGGGATTTAAGCTCACGACCTTCTGATCTGTAGGCCAGCGCTTTAACCATGGAGTTATGACTTCCTCCAGGTGACACTGGCTAACAGCTTTGTTACAGTTATGGTGTGTGTGTGTGTGTGTGTGTGTGTTAATCTAATTGTGCCAAAATGTACACTTCTGCCCTAAAGCTTCAGGGTCTTTCAGGATGCATCTGACTGCTTCTAACAAATTGAGCTTTTTTATTTTTTAAAGATAAAAGCGAGACATCGTCATAGTAATGAGTCCAAAATCTGCACAGCATTCCTTCTTTAAAGCTTATTTGTTTTATAGCAAGTAAGATGGTGAGTAAATGAGACACTCGCAGCCAAAAGGCCGGTCTCGAGTACACCCCCCACCCCCCCACCCCCCACACACACACCCCCGAGCTGAAACCGAAGCCGACACTCCGCATGTACGGCTGTAATCCATCTATAGCGGCGCACATCAGCAGTAACGACAGCAGTTTGTGTAATTACCCACGCATCAGAGCACAGCAACGACACACTGGGGCTGGATTTCAGATTTCTCTTTGCCTACGCAGCCTTTTAAGATCGTATAACGTCCACCGTGTCGCTAAATACAGCTCTGTTTTCATAACAAGTCCGACCTTGCTGTCAGATTCCTCAGAGATCAGACACTCACACGACAGCCGATTGGGAACAGAGGATTTAATTGTCTCACAGATGATTGACACAGATTAGTATTATTATTGTTGTTATTCTAACTGAAGGGAAGGAGGAAATGCGCACACACACATAAATCTATTGCGGATGACGACGTTAGCTATGTGCTGAATGTGCAACACGGGAACAGATGGTTCGCATGGTTTTGGAATACCTGCCTATTTATAATGTGAAAGAAGTCAAAGGTCATGGTGTTTTGAACCCTCTACCTTTTTAAAACGTCACCTGCCCCGGACGTAACCCCGGATACAGGATATAGTACAGCGCATCAGCAGGAGGTTTGAAAACACGCGGGTCAGTATGATGTGTGATGACGGCTCGACGTCAGGACGGAGCGATGAAGCAGAGTTCCTGTTAGCGATGCACATGACATCGTTTTCCCAAAAGTGTTTTATTCCTCTTACACCACAGCAGTTTGCTAACAATTACAATGTTAATTTACTCAACAACAACACAGCAGACTTGTTATCCATTTATAGTAACACTTTATTGTGGAACATCTCTGAAGCATGTCTCTTCTTGTTCTTACAGATGTTTCTTCTGAGCATAAACTCCTCTGACTTATACACAGCCCCGACACCGGAGACTCCTTTAATCTCCTTACAGAAGACGTCACCATATCAGCGATTCCACACGTTTTTTAAATATCACTTAACACATAACAACGTTCAATTTGTTTATAGTCGGTTTGCGAAATCTTCTAGCCTAAGTTGTTACTGTAGAAATAAACGATGGTGTTCGAGCGTGTGCTTGAATACAAACTTACTCTCAAAGCAGCAGAAACCATCTTCTGACCAATCAGTGTCCAGAATTCAACAGCGCTGTTGTGTATAAAATAACCAGTCTATTAGTTTTACTGCCTGAGTCAGTCATTTATTTATTAGTTTATTAATCATTCATTCATTCATTCATCTTCTACCGCTTATCCGAACTACCTCGGGTCACGGGGAGCCTGTGCCTATCTCAGGCGTCATCGGGCATCAAGGCAGGATACACCCTGGACGGAGTGCCAACCCATCACAGGGCACACACACACACACACACTCTCATTCACTCACACAATCACACACTACGGACAATTTTCCAGAGATGCCAATCAACCTACCATGCATGTCTTTGGACCGGGGGAGGAAACCGGAGTACCCGGAGGAAACCCCCGAGGCACGGGGAGAACATGCAAACTCCACACACACAAGGTGGAGGTGGGAATCGAACCCCCAACCCTGGAGGTGTGAGGCGAACGTGCTAACCACTAAGCCACTGTGCCCCCCAGTTTATTAATCAATCAATTAATTAATTAATTACTTTATTTATTTATTTGTTTGTTTGTTTGTTTGTATAAGGGTTTAGAAAGCCCTATTTTTTTTAATAATGAGGTATAAATATTATATTACTCTGGTGAAAGGACTAAATAAAAACAAACCCCACTATTCTTCAGCCTCCTGGATTAGGATTAAACCTGCACTTTAATCACTTTCTGCCTATTTAAAAGAATCAGTCTAATCTATTGACGTTCTTTAAAGGTCAGTTTGGTTTGCTTCTAAGGAATGGACTTTTAATATAATCTTAAAGCTCAACCTTTCTTATCTGCTTTCAGATAAAGAGTGTGGGTTTTTGTACAGTACTGAACATTAAGTACCTTTACACGAGCATAAACATCTTCACCTCATGATAACGCACAGGTTTGTATCTCTTCCGTTGTTATTTTAACCCAGAGGATCCGTGTGAGTGACTGTTTAATGAAATGTTACAGATAGAGCTGAATTCCTAATGAACAGTCGAGTCGTTACTCGTCTGGTGGATTAACGCTGTGTGACTGCTCATTTCTTCTTAATCACATTTAAGCTATAAGGATACAGACATTATTATTCTAGTTGTGCCACAAAATACAATTAGTTCCCTTATAGGAACTTACCATAACTATTAAAGCGATATTTATCCAAGTTCTGTTTTATTATGTAGCTAACAATTAAGATATATATATATATATATATATATATATATATATATATATATATATATATATATATATATATATATATGGCTAGTCTAGGTTTAGTCTAAATCAATCGAATCATCCCAGATTGTCCCAGATGTGGTTTTTGACTCCACACTAGCATCAGAGACAGTAAGGAGGCGTTGCCTAAAATATAAACAACAAAACAAACAAACAAACAAATAAATAAAGAGTTGTATTATATTAATATGAATGAATAAATGAATGAAGAGTTGTATTTTATACACACACACACACACACACACACACACACATATATATATATATAATACAACTCTTCCTTCATTTATTCATTCATATTAATAATTTGTTTTAAAATATATTATTATGAACAGAATTTTTTAATTTATATATATATATATATATATATATATATATATATATATATATATATATATATATATATAAATTAAAAATTCTGTATATATATATATATGTATTTATATAATTTAAAAATTCTGTGCATAATAATATATTTTAAAACTAATTATTAAAGAAATTAAAATGAAGTGTTAATGTATTTTAATGTTTTACAGCTGCAAGTGTTACTGCTTTTTACTGTGTTTTTTTAATGGTTTTTATAATGCACTGTTGTAAAAGTACTTAACTTCTTAGAAAAGTAGTGTCCAGATAGATAGATAGATAGATAGATAGATAGATAGATAGATAGATAGATAGATAGATAGATATCTCTTTGAATGAGTAAAGCCCACCTGCAGTCCGTGACGTTAGGTGTACATGATGTGATGACATCAGCGATGTCGTGGAGGTGGAGACCGTATTGGAGTTTATATCCACCAGCATCTCAGCTCTTGTCAGTGTGACGGGAATGTGAACCTGGACACGGTCATGCACTGTTCCTGCATCACTTGTGCAGTTTTCTTAGAACAATCTTAGCTTTAAACATGACAGACTCGGTGCTGAGCGCACATGCAAACGCGTCGGCGGTGTTTCTGACCCCTGCGACGGCGTCCCCGACGCCTACGACGACGCCACGCGTTTTGCGCTTGGACTCTCGTTCGCTCGTTATCTCAGCGACCATGTTTGCAGTAGGAGTTCTCGGTAACCTGGTGGCCGTGGCGGTTTTGTGCGTGTCCAAGAGGGAACAAAAGGAGACTACGTTTTACACGCTGGTGTGCGGTATGGCGGTGACGGACCTCCTGGGGACTTGCTTCACCAGCCCCGTGGTGATCGCGACGTACGTCGTGGGTCGGTGGCCAGGCGGCGCGCCGCTCTGCCACTTCTTCTCTTTCTCCATGCTGTTTTTCGGCTCGGCAGGAATGTCCATCTTGTGCGCAATGGCCGTGGAGCGCTACCTCGCGATCAGTCACGCGTTTTTCTACTCGCAGCACGTGGACCGTACGGTTGCGCGTCTCGCCTTGCTAGCGGTTTACGTGGTGAACGGGGTGCTTTGCGCGATGCCCAGTTTCGGCTTCGGCCGGCACACCAAGCACTTACCTGGGACGTGGTGCTTCTTGGACTGGCGCGCGTTGGACACGCGGGGAGCCGCGTACTCGTTCCTGTACGGCGGCTTCGTGCTGCTGCTGATCGCCGTCACTGTGCTGTGCAACTGCGCCGTGTGCCGTTCGCTGGTCGGCATGAACAAGAAGATGCGCGTCGTCGCCGCAGCAGCCAGAGCCGAGGCGCACACGGGACACCCGGGATCCAGACGCGCCTTCAGCAAACTGCCCGCGGTCGCCTCGGCGGCTGAGATCCAGATGTTCTGGCTTCTGATTTTCATGACCATCGTCTTCCTGATCTGTTCTATTCCTCTGGTGGTGAGCATTCAAAAAATAAAAAAAAACCCACTTATATATCCATATATACCCTACTCTTATGTTTATTCTAGAAAAAAAGAAATACAATAAAAAGTTGATAAATGACACAGTAATGCGCGCGTTCAGAAATAAACGTTGCTGATGTGGCACGTTTTGTGTGTCTTTTGCGTGGAAAAGTGTATGTAGCGCAGATTAAACAATCATTTAATCTGTTATTACACCAGATTACACCACTGGTGTACCTTTAAAGGTTACTAATTAAAGCTCCATCACATGCAGCTTGCAGGTGAAGATTCGCAGTAAAAGAACTAAAGTTGTGCACTTAATGACACAAAGTGAAGTTTGGTGCATAATATTCTGAGAATACACCCTCAGGTTTGTGTCAAATGGACTTAAATATATTGTTCTAAGAGTTTCACTAAGATTTCTTTTCATTTAAGTCAGTTTTTACCAGAATTGCATTCATGCATTCATTGAAGTATGTTGGATTTATTAATAATGTTACATGCAAATGTTTTCTACAACCAAGTCTAAGTTGAAATAAACTGTATTTTTGGTGATATTAGTGTAAGTGTAAATATCTTGAAGAGAAAACTTATACTTGATCATGACATTTTTTTCTGCCCTTCACAGGTTCGTATTTTTGTCAACCAGCTCTATGGCCCTGCGTATATCGCTGCAGGTGTGCAGCCAGACTACCGCAGCGATCTTCTCGCCATCCGGTTTGCGTCCTTCAACCCGATCCTGGACCCGTGGGTGTACATCCTGTGCAGGAAGAACCTATTTAGCAAATGCTGCGAGTGGATCAAGTGCACCATAGTCCTGAGCAAAGAGAGTCCTGCACGTAAATCAGGCTGGGTCCTGGGGCAGAACTCGCCTCCATCCCTCGTTCACAGCAATGCCACAAGTTACGCCTCGCTGCGTGCAACCTCATGCAGAAACCCTGTGGGAAAACTGAGCATCATCAACGCAAAATCCTACGTCGACTTGAGTGTGCGTCAGGCCTGGGACCTGGACACAGCGCAGGACGACTTTCATCCGTTCAGTGTGCAGCAGAGTCCAGTTCTGGGCTCAGAAAGTGAAACAGCATCCGGATGTGAAACGATGCCTGTAAAGACACCCGGATGCGTCCATTTGACACCGAAGTCCTGCTCAAAAGTGCATGAACATAAATCCGTGATTGTCACGTGTACCTTCAGCACCCCAAGTTCCTGTCTGTCTGAGAAGTATTGAAGAGTGCAGAGAAATGCATTTTTATTACCAGACTGTAATTTTCAGGCACTCGAACATCTATTGTTATAACCAGTGTCTCCTTATGCATCGTGACAGGAACTGGTTATTATCTCAGTGCACAAAACTGAATCTACACTGGAGAAATGTTCTGCTGAGCACCTTCATAACTACGAAATGTCCAATGATTTATTTCCTGTGTGAGTTTGTCACCTCAAAGTGAACACAGCCACAAGCAACACTTAAGGTTTTCTTAATTTCTTAAACAACTTTAGTCTTTAGTTCATATTAACAAGTGTCTTAATACAGTATTTAAAGATGTCTTTTTAAAAAAAAGTACCATTACAAACAATATAAAAGTCAGGACTTGAAAGTTAAGCCATGTCTACACTTGACAACTGTAGCACATGTTACATTCATAACACTCAGAGACACAGTTATGACTAAACAAGAAAATATCCTCAGGGGGACTGGGGTTAAAAGTTCAGTAGTCTATTTCACCATAAAGTTAATGAGCAGGAAGTAAAATCAATCAATCAATCAATCAATCAATCAACAAACTAATTGAAATGAAGTACAAATTGAATTAAATAATCAATTTCTAATAAAAACATTCAGACTATTAATTCACAATTTTAGACACACACACACCCTTCCCTTACAGTCCATGTATATATGAATCCTACTGTTCTTAAAAAAAATGTTTTTATGTCAAATTTTTCGGAATTAAAGAAATCATCTTGCTTGAAATGTTCTTAAACACGTAACCATTGAAGATTTCCAGCCTCGATAAGAACACTGTGTTAAAGGTCTTAATGTTTTTATTCCCTGTCTCATTACTGTCACTGTTTTGACTAACACACATTCACATTCTTATTGTGCACAAACTCTTATAAATGTGAATTCTGTGAATTTTGGTATATAAAACGATCCATTTATAGAGATCGAACAATTATTGATGCTGGTAGACATTTCAGTGTCTGCTCTTTTTTATAATGTGAATGTATGACGCTTCATTTATGGACGTGCTGTTATGTTGCAGTATAATGTTGGATTCGCATGACTTTAATGACTTGTAAAACTGTGAAAACTGTATTCTTGGAAATAAAAATGTTTGGAATATTCTTTTAAAAGTCCTCACCTTGGAATATGATTCATTTCCATATTAATGAATAAAAATTCACGATTGTAGTCACGATTTCGGCCGGCAGAGGGCGGTATAAGCATAAAAATAGAACAGCATTCACGGACACGTTGCTCAAGTGTTTTTTTTTTGTTTGTTTGTTTTTTTAATATTGCCACTAACACAATTGGCATGAATTCGTCTTACGTCTGATCCAGATACATAAATAAAGAGAATAAGATTAAGTTAGTATTTTAGGATTAAATATAAGGCATGCCTAAGAATGTTACATAACTGTGTCATAATGTGAAAGTACAAGAGTTTGGAAATTGATTCCTGAGGTAACAAAGCTCTTAAAAATTAAATGCATCGGAAAATATTCAATTGCTGATTATCATCATCATCATCATCATCATCACCTGAGGATAGTTATTTTAGATGTTTAACATATCACTTCCTTTTCTTTTTTTCATATTTTCTACCAGAATTGTGACTAAAACGTTCATTTAATTAATTTTTAATAATTAATAATTAATAATTAATTTGTTTTTAATATCTGCCGTTAAATTAAATAAATTCTTAGATATTAAAACTTCTAATGTATTACTGAAGCATGACGTAGCAGCTTTTCACCACCAGGTGTCAGTGTTGTTGTCAGTGGCTTTATAAATCTTGGCGCTTTTTTTTTTGTTTTGTTTTGTTTAAACCATCTTTCAAAAAAGGTTTAAAAAGGTTAATCACAGTTCATATTTATCTTCTGAGTTTAATCCTTTTTTATTGGGAAAGACTTGAATAATTTTGGGGAGGAAATATTTGGCATTCGATATTCGTATATTAGTTTATTTGATCATTTTGGTACAGAAGGTTAAACTTTCACCCACAATTACAGGGAGGATTTTAAAAGGGTCTCTTTAATCTGTGTAAATATAAATCTTTTTTATATTCCGCTAAATCCAATTGATTTTATCTTTGCATTAATTCGGCTTACTAAAAACTTACTCAAGCCTCTACAGCGAGTATGGTTTTGTTCATTAGAATTAATATGAATTCTATTTCTCCACACAATTTCCTTGTTTACCTCAAAATAGTGTGTTATAAAATGTCTTAGGACTGTGTTTTGCAAAGTAAAAAGACATCGAGACATATTTTGAATGTTGTTTGGCGGCGAGGAGGCAGCAGGATCCTGTGTTGTGGTGTGGTCTATCACAGGAGCACAAAAACACAACCTTCTTTTCCACCTGCATCTGTTTCCAATAGCTTACATCTATAGAACTATCAGAGGGGCCCCATGTAACATTAATTAACCTTAACCACACCGAGAGGTAAAGAGCCCTGAGACATGGTGAAGGTGGGCTCATTAGGAGCTGCCTGGCACATGGAAATGTTCTCTGCATTTTGGAGTACGCCACCGTTATGCCTTTTAGAACAGGAATGATAACTATTATACAGACAGACAAGCTCAAAGCTCCAAACAACCAGAAACATTATTGGAAAAACCTGCTGCGTTGCAGCATTAAAGGAAATCTCGCATACTCCTCTTTATGAATAACATGTGATCTTCAACAGCATCCATGATTTATTTTGTGATTGTTTACACTCCTTTCAAGACCATGCCACTCTATTTTAACAGCTTCCTACACTACCCACAATGCACAATGTTCAACTACTTGCCAATTGCCAGCTGATATAAATTGATTTATGACGATGCAGCGGCACTTTAGTCCTTCAGTCTTAACAGTTCTACCATCTGTACAGATCAGCATCCAAAGCTTTAACCTTTACCTTAACACCGTCGTCCTCGTCGTCACCCTCAACATTGTTAGCGCTCGTCATCTAATGGATCGCTAACTAACTGAGCACAGTCATTTAGCTGCATTACATTCTGGGGAATTTAAATCCGTTTGAGAATCCAACAAGTGAGAAAAGAATCAGCAGAGGCATATTTGTGTTCCTGGGATTTGTGCTCACAACCTTCCAATATAAGTAGACCAACATTACTCCAAATCAGTTACCACTTCACTAATAAACACCACTGTAAGTGCTCTAGCACCAGCAATGTCCGCCTGTGACATCAGCATGGCAAACATCCCCAACCACAACTACTATTTTCTCACAGAAATACAGAAACCACAACACTAACAAAAGAATCACTAAAGAATCACAACATAAAAACATCAAGATACCTTTTCATCTTCCAGATCTGTTTTATTCCCTTACACCACAGCGGCGTTGAATTCTCAATTCTGATTGGTCAGAAGGTGTTGATTCATTTTCTCTAACAGCTGGTTTATATTCATACCATCATTCTACAGTAGTATCAACTCTCACAGAGACCCGTACAGCGGACACGACACGACACAAACACTCGTGTAAACTTTGGGAAATGTTTGAAGTTTTCCGTAAGAACATTTAACAATTACAGAAGGAGTCTCCAGTGTCAGCACTTTGTATCCATCAGCGGTGAAGCTGACTTTAAGCTTTCCAACATCTTCAGAACAGATGAGTTTACACTTCTTTGCAATTTCTTAGTAACCGCATCATGATGTAACCGTCTGTTTGTTTGTTTTTGTCTTTTTAATGTAAAAAAGAGAGTTTGGTGAGGACACCACTGTTGAACAGGACTCGTTTCAGTGACATTCATCATTGTTGAAGTGAAAGAGAAAGAAGAATAAAACAAAACCGTCATTCACCTTACATAAAAACAGCTTTATTTCCATACAGGATTGTACAAAAATAAAGGGATAATAATATTAATAATAATAATAATAATAATAATAATAATAATAATATACAAATACTGTGTAAAAACTAAGAAATGTCTCCTATAACTACAGTTGTACATATTTCCTGGAGAGCAGCGTTTCTTTAAAGGGAGAGTACATAGCAACAAGGCGGCAGTTCGGTGTGACTGATACACACGTTAGTTTAACTCCATTAAAATTCCTTAAACACACTCTTCACATCTTTAAAAAGCTTCTATTTTGTGTCCATTTTTTCCAAACCTTGCCAATTTCAGGTAATGAATGAGGTGGGAATGAAGCAAATAAACATTAATATACATGTTAATAAATATTTTTTATATATATGTAAAGGGTCAAACACATCCTTTTACACAAGAATGAATAAATAAATAAGTTAGATGCAAAAATAAATATTTGACCTATGAAGCATACAGTAAATGCTAAGAGATGCACAGCATCCATGTCGTAGCACAGCGATAAAACGCATTGCAGTCGGTAACAACAATAAGGACAGACAGGTATAACAGGTAGAAACGCTAATCCTGGTGCTATGGTACTGCTGGTGTTACATCGCTGACTGAGCAGTTCAGCTGTCAGGCGTCACAAATCAGGCTTTTCACACTTTTCCTAAATGTTGACAATCAACCATGTTCGCTGTCTTATGTTTGCACTGTAGCTATGAGGCTAATTAGTAACTGACTACTAGCTAAACTGCTAACTGTTGAGGTGGAAAATACTTGAGAAATTTTACATCGTTGTTGTACTTAACAATTTGTTCTTTACTCAAGTACTGAAGGAAAGTTGAAGAGAAAAAGACAATTTTATGCTTTGCATTTTTTTGATGTAGCTCAGAGAAAAAAACTTACATTTTTTTGTTTTTATCTTAGTAGAATGTTGTCTTAACATCCGCCATTAAATCTAAATACCCGCGTTGAGTTGACTTTCAGCTAGCTTAATTTTATTAATTAGCTTGTTTAGCTAGCTAGTTCAGTTTCATGAACTTGCTTGTTAAATTAGCAGGTTAGCTGGTTCACTTTTGTTTTCATTGCCCATGTGGTTTAGCATTCTTTGAAACAACATCATTAACCTTAGCTAACAGGAAAGCCAAAGTTTTAATCCGTCTCTATTTCCATTAGAAGATTATTTACCTTAAGACAATCTGCTTAGCGAACTAGCTAGTGACTTATTGAATCCATTAACATGAAAATCTCACCATTACAGAGTCAGAGATCTTGGACAACAAGAATCACCGCTTTCCCTAGATTTGGTGTCAGTTTGCATCATAATCCTCCTAGACTCTGTTTCTTAATATTGATGGCAATAAAGATGGCAATATATCACACTTTTAAATCTTAAAAAACAGTTTGTGTAGGATATCAGTGTCTTTTAACTTTTGTTTTGTTATCTTGCTAGTTACTAAACATTAGCCTCGTAGCATGAGTGTAAAATTAAATACACAAAAACTAATGACTTGATTGTGTGAAAGTTTAAAAAGTGTTTATAGACATTTTCCTCAGTTCTTTTAACAGTCCAAAGCTTTGTGTTGGAAATGGTTCAAATTCTGTGTTGTGGGTTTATAAAACCCTGTATTATAACTATATCTTTTCTGAATTTAAGCAGTGTATGATATGTTAACCTGAATGTCAGAAATTACACTCCATTTTTGCACAAACAATAGAAAATGGTTTCATCCGTTTTCGGGACATATACACACACTTAAAGATCTGACATCCTTCAGTAACAAACGGACAAATGGAACGTTCCATGTTATTATAGTCCTGCAAAGTTTCTTGCCAAGTTTCTCAGAACCTCGTGAGCAATCCATCAGTATCCATTCTGGCTCTGTCGTCTACCTTCCACAGAACTTCTCCATGCCGTGCTTCAACCTCCGGCGAGTCCGGCATCACGCTGGGCCTTTTCACGCTGGTTTTTGGAATATAAAAGGCTGAATGCATACATGGTGCATGTCACAGAAGCCTTGATGACTCCTTCCACTGGAATAGCTTCCATCCCAGAATGCCTCCTATTCCTGTACTCTAGATTTCAGGAATCCCTCCATCTCCACGTTGCCCCATTTTTTTGAGAGGGATTGATTTATTTCCTTTTCCTCTGCTACCAGCTTAGCCCACACACTTGCAGTCCAAGGCAGAGACATTTTCGATGGTCCTCCATGTTGTGGACGTGTCCATGAAGGAGACAGACTTGTATGCTGTGGGTCGGCAGCACGGCCTGGCGCTGACCTTGCGAGCTGTACGTTTGGGCAGGCTGCCATTGGTCAGCAGAGCCCGCAGTGCAGCGTCGTAATTTCCCCGTGCACTCTGGCACAAACCCACGCAGAACTTAAAGAGTACGATCTCGTCCGAGTCGTAACCCATCCCCAGGTCCCTCACTCTCATCTCTCGCCTTTCCAGGTGGCAGTCACGGCTGCTCTGGCCCCGCCCCTCATCCTCGTCCTTCTCCTTCTCTTTCTTCTTCTTCTTCTTTTTCTTGCGTGAGCCCTTGGACTGAGCATCAGAGGCATCCGAGGAACGTGGGGAACGTTCCCACCGAGCAGGCTGTTCCTCCTCTACCAGAACTGAGGGTTCTAGTAGAAAGAAGACAGAGAACATCATCACCTACCAGACCCAACCACTAAAATCAAACCAACTTTTAAGATAATCTTGAAAAGACTTGACAAGATCATTTTCAGTCACCAAAACCCAAACTTACCAAAAATGCTATGCCAAGGAGAATGGCTGTCTCCATTTCCCATCTCCTCCTCTTCTTCAGGTAGAGCATCAAATGGCTGCTCATCCAAGGTAGTGGTAACTAAACTCACTGCATCCACAGGGTCTTCGCTAAACCCAGTCCTGTCTCCTACTACCAGGGGCAGCAAGGATACAAGCACCCATACCACCATCTGCATAAAAGAAATTTCAGAGCTTGACGCATTCAGAAGTTCAGCAGCAGATATTATCTTGATGTCCTTGATCGTACCTTCCAGTTGTTTCTTTGAAACGTGGCATCAGTGGCTGCAGATAACATTGCGAACAGTCCTCGCTTGGCTCGACCCCTCCTCCACCTTCTCCCACCTGCACAGAGACAACAAGTACATCATGTCACCCTTTTCTGTCTCAAAGTGCATTTAAATCTAAACTTAGAGAGCAGCATGCAGGCGACGCATACACCTCCACACACCCGTGCATCAACATTTAGAAGCAACGGCGTCTTGTTAATCAAGAATACTGTGAATACACAATGCCTATGGAAAGTGTGCTTGTAATCATGGAGACCGTGACCCCGTGTTGACATGCGGGTGCAACAAACTACAGTGTCCTGTAAATAAACAGCTCTAAGGCAAGAACTGAGAAGCTCCAGAGGTTTGATGAGATTAGCTCTGTGTTAAAAGGAAGCACTCTGGGGGATTGTGGGTCTCCCAAAACCACACAGATGCAGTGCAGTTGATAAGGCTTCCCAGCAATGCAGATGTTTACTGACTCACTGCAGCGTGTGAGTCACTGAGCCTCTCACTGGAGGCCTCTGATTTATATCAGGGTTGAAACAAGACCGGCGAGGACCGGGCTATTATTTACACGCCGAAGATGACTAATGGGTAAATTAGCAGAGCGTGTCGGAGAACGACAGGATGATTTCTGGCCTGAACACTTTCCATTTTAAGGAGGATCAGATACAAGAAAAATGAAAGATGGCCACCTGGGTTTGGAGCCATCATGCAAGTCGCATCGCACAAAAATGGGCAAAATGTTAATGATCTATTAATAATAATAATCTGCACGACTGGTTTCAAATCAGCTTCATAGTGTTGTGATGTTTGGTGGGTTTTCTGTAGTAGTAGTAGTAGTAGTAGTAGTAGTAGCATGGGTCATGCAGCAGGTGGCAGTGTGTAATACAAGCCACAGGATTTCTCTGAGATTCAAGCGGTCTGAGGCTCACTTAATCACAGCAATAAATACATTTCAATTCAATTTACCTTCACA
>NC_083460.1:1836953-1844453 GCF_030014155.1 Tachysurus vachellii | reverse complement strand
AACCAGGCGGCCCTGATCATGAGGAGCTCCAGAGAGAGTGTCTGTGATGGCCTCTGCGCTGATTAAAGCCTCACTCGGCCAGTTCCACTCTGCCACTTCCCTCCACCCTCAGGCTCAAACCTGCTAGAAAAAACAGGAAAGCAGGACCGCCGCATGATCGTGACAAATATGGGAGCGAAGGGTTCAGGATGCAAATGAGGGTGAGAGGGTTGGTCACTTTTGGCACTCCACTATTGTTAGAGCTGGGACATTTATACACACACACACACACGCACACACACACATATATATATATATATGCTCCTGTGATATGTTTATTAGTTTGTCACATTGATTATGTTCCTGCTCAAACCAGAAGTCTTGTCCAGTATCTACATCACAAGTGCTCAAATCAACACATACTCAATTACTCAAACACTTTTACTCAAACAATAATTATTTACACTCGAATGCTCACCACAGATCTTCAGTAAGCACCGTTTACTGGTCTGGGTGGCTGTGGTTCTGAAATGTGTCCCGGGAACACAGGGTGTGAAGTGGGAATAAACCCTGGATGGGATGTCAGGTCATCGGAGCGCACCTCACACAACGTTCCCACACTTAACCCACACTGAGGATCCGTGTCGTTTAGCCAGTCCTCCGAATGCAAGACATGTGGAGATCATATGAAACTCCACACACAGAATAACGTGAGATCGGGATCCTGGAGCAACGAGAGTGAACTCATGTACACTCAAATACTCAAAGCTTTATGATTTGTTTGGTGAGAAATCCATCAAGAGCAGGCAGGAGCGTGATTTAAATGTTCTTAACCGAAACGACGGCGCAGATCTTTCTCAGGATGTCTGGTCATAACGTACAGAGTATAAATGACGGAAAAAGAGTGAGGTCTGCATTCTTTCAACGCGCCTCGCTCGGCCACTGCCATTAGAGGTGTTTCATGTGCCAGCTCTACCTGTCAGAAAAGATGAGGTGTCTCAGAAAGGGATCGGCCGTCTTAAATCAGCCCTGCAATAAAACGCACCTGGAGCGAGTCTGATCGCTGCCAGACACGCTTTCATCAGAGGGTGTGAACTCCAGCCTGCACATGTATGAGTACTGAGTAATATATCTGCTGTGTCAGTGTCCATGATGCTTCATCACCATCAGTCTTCACCACTCACAGAGTTTTATCCAGCGTGTGAAGTTTAGAACTTCGCTCTCTTTGGTGCACTTTCTCAGTTAACCAGAGTCTGTGTTTTGACTTCGTTCAGACGCCTAAAGTGTCGATTCCGCTACACGCCGAAGCGCCCGTGGTGCAAAATACTCGGCTAATCGTGGCACGACCGTTAGCGTGAAATCCGAGCGTATAATTTAATAATCCCTCTCAGGGAGAAAGCAGGATCTCGTTACTGTCAGATTCGAGTCGCTGCAGAGTTTCAGCGGCGGTGAACGCTGCCAGGAAGACGATTTAGCTCTCAAAATCCTGCAGGTCTCCTCTTTTCCTTTTCTTCTTATGGTTTTTTTTTTACTTCTAGTGAAGTCTACAATAGTAGAGTGCACGGAAGATGTGTATTCATCATGTCATTGAAAAGACAGTGAAGGGAATCAGTCGTTAACTCTGTTTATTAAAGTGTTCTAAAATGCAGTGGCTGCTTCCGATCACACAGATTGGGGTTTAAGGTAAATTTGTCACGACCGAGATCAATTCCGTGAGACGACCTCAATAACACGTATATTTGGAGGCGGAGCTAAGCATAATAATCAGGTTGTGATATCACAAATCTTGAGAAATGATTGAAAGCATCGTCTGATTAAACTAGCTAGCTAATTCTCATTTGTTACTAATTAGCAAATTTATTGTTATAGCGTGACACGTTACCGCGTTACTGTTAAAAATTATGAAATATAAAAACGTTTGTCACGACTCATTACTTACTACTCAGCAGGCCATGAGAAAGACACTGTGTGTTTTCTAATTTTAGCATTGTGCAGTTTTTTATAGTCATCCTGGTATTTTTGGTTTAAAGGTGTTTGAAATGTTCTAGACTATTTTTAGTTGTTAAACAGACAATAATCTGTGAGCCAAGTGTTAAAACGTTAAAATCTAAATGTTTACAAGTCGAATCTTAGATATTTTCTTGCATGTTCCCCAATTGCTTTCTTTATATAATTGATGCAGCTAAATCCAGACCAAACCGATGAAGCAGCCAGCAGTGTTACTCAACACACACACACACACAAACACACACACACTCAGATTCCTCAGGTTGAGTGTTTGCACTACAACTCAGCAGTTTGGAGCTCGGTCTATTATTTTTGCCACTCAAATGCAGCAGCCGCTGTTTGCATTCCACATTGTGCGGCTGCTGGCCAGTGTGTGTATCTGGCCATTTCCTATCACTGCCACATCCTCTGTTGCAGACCACACACACACACACACACACACACAGTGTAGGAGGAGAAACATGCCAGAATATACACACACATGCAAATGTTGTCTTGTGGTCTGTCATGTGACTTACACAACTATACTGTATACACAATACATGCAGTGGAGGATTTTAACATTCTAATATACACTCTATATATTTTTAGAACATTCTATCATTTTATTTTGTCTATAATATAATATCTCAAAAATGTATTGAATCGAGCCAGTAGTGAATGGGACTTTATCTAGATTTAATCGAATCTAATCAGACAACACCTAACTGTAATTCGGGAGTAATACGCCTCCTAGGCTCCGCCTCCACAAGTGTTTTAATCTTTTTACAGAATATCACAGGAATTTGCTAATGATTATCATTTTTGCTTGTAAGACAAGTCATACTTTTTATCTGATTATAGTTACATTTAATGTTGAAACGCATCCATGAAACAACTCTGATCATGTCAAGAAAAACAATACGAATGTGAAGCTTAAGGTAAAGCATAAAACGCTGACACTGGAGTCTCCTTCCATACAGTAAGTGTCACGTAAACACGTTTCTCCTCACGGAAAACTTCACCGTAACAGACCGGTTTAAGCGAAGCTCACGTCCTGTACAGTACGTCCCTGTGAACCGTTACTATAGAAACGATAATGCGTTATAATTAGAAATGCTGTGCTTCAGTCAGTGAGGAAATGAATAAAAACCTTCTTTTCTGACCAATCACAATCCAGGCCTCAGCAGCTCTGTGCGATGTTTTTCTAACATTAATGTACGACTCTTAATCGCTCGACTGCTCCTCGCAACAAAAACTGCATTTGAAGGATGACTAAAAAGTGCTGAAATGAATAAAAAGCAAACACGCAGCTGGATTTCGCAAGCTGTGCCGGAGAGGAAAGGAATTTACTACTACAAAGTCCCAAATCTCTCGCCTCTACACGTATCCAGTGAGAGACTCGGTTTGTGTAAAGCCCAAGTCCTGTTGCTCTTGAAAGCCATCCTGAACAAACAGTTTTAGCAGCTTCATCGAAGTGGCTTTGCCGCTCGCTACGATAACCAAATACAGCCCATGATTAAACGGATTTCAGGAGGGAATGACAGAAAGGGAACACTTGGGTGAGCGAGTCCTTAAATGGGAATAAATTAAAGGGGGAGAGGGGCAACAGAGGAGATACGGTTTCACTCCAGAGAATTCGTCTGAACAGCCACAGAGTCCTTGACAGAAAGAAAGAGGCAGGAGATGAAGCTTTATTAATAAACAGACTATATAAAGAGAATCCTGAGAAGCAAAGATTCCGTCACAGAGATTATAGACTGAGGATCGAAGTGTCGCTGTTGTAAATCAAGAAAACATTTTAAGATGCAGCAGGTTAACATACAGTACCACTAACTTTTCACACTGTTCCTCTGAACAAACAGGCTGTTTTGGCCACCTGAACGCACAACTGAGCATGTTCCAGTCATGACTAAGCAAAGGTCATCCTCCCATCCAGCGTCTCTACCTTTGCAGATGAATCCTCAGGTCATTAAACCCTGACAGCCTGGACAGCGTATAGCTTGTGTACTCTAGCTCATGTCTCATTTGTTCAAATTAAGCCCAGGGTAGAGGGAAAAAAGGGCAGCCATTAGTGCGTCTGGATGAACAAACGGCATTCAAAGAGTTTCCATGTCCTGGCCGAGCCGTTCAAAGGCCCCGACATCACCATGATTAATGCATCTGACCTGGCAATTGCAGAAGAATATGGCTTATTGTATTAAACAACCACTTCCAGCCACAAAAAACGCTGGTGTGCAATAAACCTATTTAACGTACTGCACTTTCAAAAAAGAAAAAAAAATGAAAGGATCTAGTGGGAGATGATCCGATAAAGAGAAAAACGGTAATAACATCGTTCATCTGGGCGAAAGGGGTGAGAAACCAGACGGGAGGGTGAAAAAAAATGAAACAAACAGAATCAAGAAAAGCAAAGGAAGCCGAGCGAGAGAGAAACACAGCCCCGTTCACCTTTCCAGACTTTTTTTTTTTTTTTAGGCTGCTAAAGCTTTTTTTTTGTGAGATATTTGAGGCACTGGTGTTTAAACAGATCCAGACTCTGGACTGCCCCATTGCCCTGTGGCACTCTTACTCCGGCTGTGGCACAATCAGGGCTAATTACCCAGCAGTGTCAAAGGCTAAGCTTACAGGGACAATTTTGTGGCTAAAACCGGGCTGGGAGGACAATTACACCACATTTTGTGGTCAGCGAGAGAAGGTGAAGGGGCGCCGCGGTGTATCAAAACCAACGGGTCATACTGTTTTGTCGTGACCACAGAGCAGACGAAACAAGTTCCAACTCTTCAAGCGGAACATCCGTGGCACCGTGTTACATTTCTGTCTGTGCAAAGTGTCTCGATACGCAGCGTAACAGGAAATGGCAGCGTGACGGAGCTGTCTAATGTGAACTACAAGGCCTTAGTTACGTTTTATTGCATCATCTTTTGTGTTGTGTACAAGATTAAGGTTTCGTTACTTAACTTTAGACATCCACAAGCAAACGTTTCCCAGCTCATAGGGACAGAGGGTCTTTTAGACTGTTGCATTGACCCTAGTAAGGTTGGAGCCTGGGTCAGTTGAGGTCAAAGTGTGTGCACTTTTAAGGCAGTGTAACAGGACCCTGGCAGTTAAGTGTTGCTCTTTCACACACTCATGCTTGTAAATCTGTAAGAATTCGCAACGGTTATCTAAAGTCGTGTGAGGTTAAAGGAACAATCCGGCATTTTTTAAAACTAATCCGTAGTCAGCACTTTTCCCTGCAATAAAAAGGAAAAAATAGAATCTGTTCAGTTAAAACTATTATAAATCTAAGGTTAGCTGTACTGACAATATAAAACACATTCAGTACGTACGATGGAACTTAAAAGATGTTAGATCCGAGACAGTTTGTTCTAGGGCCGATTGCTTACATTTTCCAGAAGGTTTTGTGGTCCATCTATGAGCCAGGATCAAAAAGACCAATTTCTCCATCTAAAAAAAAGAAAGTTTCAGCTCTGAAAGCATCAATTCTGCACATATAGAGCGTCAGGCGTCAGTTAAAAAAAAAACCCTGATGAATTTATGATAGTGGATCACAGAAATGTTCTCACTAAATGAACATCCTTTCACAAAGCTCGACGGTTGACATAAGACGTCTGTTATAACCGAGTTTGGACTGCACACGTCTTATGTTCTTGTTTTTGAAATTCTTATCTGTGATAATCACACTGCTACAAACGGTGGATAAAGATTAGTCCAGAAAAGCCCTGGAGTATTGCTTTAATAACATATCTTTAGTGCATTAACATATCAGCAGTTATTTAACTGTAAAAGCATATAGTTCATGTTGTACAACAGATCCTATAATGACAGAGCAGTTTTAAGCAATTATCGTCTGATGTCCAGATGGTAACGATATTCTTGCGCATCTTTACACACTCCCCTGGGCCTTTCACACTCTCTCTGTGTCACGCACACACTCACAAACTTTCTCCCACCATCTCGCTCACCATAGCATGCCCATTAAATATCGCCGCCTATGACAGGTTTATGTGGGTCGAACATATACAACAACTCTCACGACTCGGGATGAAGACACGCCAAAGGCACGCCATTAAGAAATTTAAAACACACTCATCACCAGTAGAGGAAGGTCTTTTCCAATCAAACTACTGGATTTAGCAGATTTGTGTAAAAAGGAGATGGATGAACTTTTGTAAATCACATTTTCAGACAGTAATTTGTTAGAAAACTCTAAAACAATGATGCAGTGCGATGTGCATTAGCTAGTTAATGACTGAAGGGTACGGTTAAGCTAGCTAGCAAAGAGCTATATGACAATGTACATATCTGAAATAGCAACGTTTTTTTCCTAGAAATGTTGATAAATTAGCTGACATTTAAAACAGAATGAACAAACTACTGAGAAACAAAAGCAAACCAAGCTTGGAACAAATCATTTCCACATAAATATTGTAAATGAACTGAAAGTCAAGACAAAAGCATCTGGGAACATTTAGCTTCAGAAATATTGGTAAATTAGCTAAAAATGTAGTGAATTAGCAAATAGTTGTAAAAACAGACAATGTAAAAAACAGACTGAGGAAAAACACAACTAGCTAGATAAAAAACCGACGGCCTTTTATACAGATAATATAAATTATATGACAGGAGAAACATTTTCCTCAGAAGCAATTTTAAATCAGTTGCTAGCTAACTAGCAAAGAGCTGGTAAATCTTTGTTGACTAATTTAGCAACATTTCTGAGAAAATCTTTACAGAAACAATGAGAGCAAAAACAAGTCAAAACAACCTAAAAAAAATACTGTTGATAAAAAAAATCGTTTGCTAGTAATCGGCTGTGTGGGACTCCTTTATACAGACAATTTAAAATCCCAGTGAGAATGGAAACTTGTTAAAAACATCCAGAATATGAACATTTTCATCAGAAATGTCAGTACGTAAGCTGAAATTTAGCAAGCAACTGGCTAATTTACCAACATTTCTAAGGTAAATGTTGACAGGAAATATAAATCGGTGTCGAAGCTAAAAGCAAAACGGCAGGTTGCACAACAATTTAGCAAGCTAGCAAAGCTGTACAAACAAATAACAGAAAATAGAGCGATAGTGTGATAGTGATAACGGAGAACAAGTGATAGTGGAAACAAGACATCCAGAAAACATCCACAATATCAACAGTTTCCTCAGATGTGTTGGGAAATTAGCTGACAATTTAACTCCCAACCAAAACATTGCAAAAACAGACACAGTTAAAAACAGTAGCAGTGAAAACTGTTGGTATATTAAAAAAAAATTCACTAACTACACTTAGATTTAACAACATACTATGGATTTTAACTTTTCATAAAATATAAACTTCCAAAGATATAAATATTACAAAAATAAGCAGGTTATATATAAATTCCAATAAAAATGCAGCATATTAGGAAATAATTTTCAATGTTTAAATAATTTTTTTTTATTTTGTCTATAAAAGAACACTTTAGCACCCCCTGCTGTTAGTCTAGTTAAATGTTTATCTCATCAGTGTTAGAGTTCACCGCTGAATCGATCCTG
>NC_083460.1:1799453-1831953 GCF_030014155.1 Tachysurus vachellii | reverse complement strand
GTTTGTGATGATGTGAAGGTTTGCTAACAGAACAGACACCTAGCGAGGTATTTCTCCCACCAGTTTCTCCCTTTTCCCTCCTCCCACGAACAGCACTCACTCTCTACTCTCTTTTCACTGCACAACACCAGGACTGGTGCACAAAGCCATAGGTAAACAAGGCTTCGCTTGCGTTCCTCTCAACAAGAAAAAACGTCATGACAAATGCAGGGAGGTTCCCCAGAGCACTATTAATAGACCAGACCAACAATGCACGCATGCAAACGTCCTCGTGACACGTCCTGAAGCCGTCACAATAAAACTGCAACCATTTACAAATTTGCACTTGTTCCAGGAATTGAGCGAGTGCTCCTGCGAGTGTCAGGAGAAGAACTTCCACCTGGTAAAGATTTCTTTCAGACGAATCCGCACCTACCGTCGATTCCCGGGTATTTTCGCTCTCAGAGACAGACACACAGTGCAAAGAGGAAGACTATTCTGTGAGGAAAGTTTCGTCACAATTGTTGTGACGTGTCGTGACTAGCAAGAAGGGATTAGAGTAAGATTAAGAATTGCAAGAAGTGAAATATGACTCCTTGTCAGTACCAAAGCAGAACCCTGCATGAGCCAATAACAAGACACCTGGCTTAAAAAAAGCTGCATGTCAGATTGAGTGATGAACATGAGCTCGCATTATTGAACAGAAGCTACTAAGCATTGGAACAACAATCTCAAGCACCAACAACACACACTTACAAAGTCCTGCATGTTTCTTTCTGAAGAGTCTTCCTACCCCATGTCTTCTGTTCAGATTAGTCATGGGGAAAAAATAAACAACAACAAAAAAAAACATTTGTCTTCCATCCATCCCACTGCGATTTAGAGAAAACTTTTTAATTATGCAAGCTGTCTTTATGAACTTACTGTACAAACACACAACGTATATGACTACGTAGAGCTTTCCGGAACGTTCCATATCAGTGAGAGAGCAGTGCTGTTTCTGTTCTTCTGTCTTTGTTGATGCTCTTTGATACGACTTCAGCACATTTCTTTCTCTCTAATAATAAGAAAACTTTCCGAATTTCCTTAAAAATTCGAACATCCTTTTGTACTGATGGCCAGAGTAGAGAGAGGATGGAAAATGAGCTACAGTCTGTAACTTCACACCTACAATATAACCTACACAGGAAGCCTTACATAATAAAATGGCTCAGGGGTGTAGAAAGCAGAGAACATAGTGCAGATGTCTTCAATTGCTTCTTTTGTACAAATTTATTTCAGAAAAAAAGAGATTTGTTCCTTAATCTTACTCCAGACGAGTAAATCCCGGCACAGCACCGGGATACGGCATCCGCGTCATCCACGTTTCCAGTAAGCTGCCAGTCATCAGCAAGTAAGAATAAAAAAATTAAAAGGACATTTCTGGTTAAGCACTGTAGCAATTGTGTACGCAAATTCCCAGAACTAGCAGAGTGAAAGGTGTGTATTCACAAGGGGATGTAGAAAGGTGTGTATTCACATGGGGATGTAGAAAGGTGTGTATTCACATGGGGATGTAGAAAGGTGTGGCTCCAGCATGAATGCTGTAGAATTAAGAATGACATTAAAGAACGCATGACTCCGATCAAAACTCTTGGATTTCCTTCTATAATGTATCTTGAGATTACAGAATTACCTTCCAAACGAGTCTTCATCATGTGACACTGACCTGACATGAGTTCTCCCAGCGGTTGAAAGAAAAACATGGGTTTATTAAGCTGCAACAAGGTTCAATCCTGTGTGTTTATATTAGTTATTCTAAGTGTCCATTACATTACCTGCTGGGTCTTAGCAGGAGGTGAAAGAATATAAATCCAGATGTGAAGGACAGAACGGAGGGTTCTCTATGCTTCTTTAGAACCGCTCAGTTCCTTTCATATCTTTTCTCCAGGGGTTCAGACAAACCTGCCATTCAAGTCTATTCTTTCCTGTTTTGTTTGCTTTTCTAGCTCTCAACATCATAGGCATGGACCAGAAGACCAAATCCATGGTCAAGGCTTGTCTCCAATATTGACAGAGTGGATCACTGGAGCTTTGTGGAAATTTGGAAGGTACTGTTGAGCGGTAGTATAACAGGCTTGGTCTGCAAACCCAATTCGGGAGTGCAGAGACTCTTGGGTAGGATCGAACAAAACACGGATTAAAAATGCGACGATAATGTATCAAAGATCTCGAGGTCTAGACTATTCATCCACTACCAGTAAGAGCTTTATCCTGCAAGGAAATCATGTGCCCTAGAAACGCTAACTATCAGTCGCAGGGTATCATAATGAAACATATTCACCCACTTAGGAAAAAAGCAGATATGCTTTCCGTCATGTTTTTGAGACACGAAAAGAAGCCAGAGAACCCAGAGGAAACACACAGGCATATGGGCACAATTCACAAATACACACATATAGTAAACAGATAGTATCTCGGATCAAACCCTGGATCTGAGGCAGCATTCCGCCCTGGACCAATGTTTTCAAACCCAGTCCTTATGGAACCCACCGACAGACCACATTTTTGGTCTTATCCAGATCTTAACACACCTGAACCGAATATTTAGCTGCTTGATTGCTTGGTTCTGGCAAAAATGTGGACCATCTGGCAGTTTCCTGATGGCTAAATTGGGAAATGGAGTTTAGACTACGGCAAGGCGATTAGAAAATTTGTGGTGCTGATTGTTTGGGTGCTTGCAAGTTGGTGGACATATTCAAGTCTGTACATCCTTTTCAATTGATGCTTTTGGTTCAGATTCAAACATCTGGCCGATTTCAGCAAGCGGATGCCTCGTGTACTTCCCAAGAGAAGAACAAACAGTCGCAAAAAACCCGACAAGTCGCAACATGTCACTTAAACACGCTTAAAATGTTTGACATAAAGTACACTGTGAATGTCATTGTGGGTTGCTGTGTGTTTGAAATTAGTTCAAGAGGACAATATATACGTTTATGTTTATAGCGAGGTGAGGTTTCAAGCTTTGGCCCATGAGGAGATTTTTCATAACAAGCAGGGGAGAGGGTGGTGTGGACGTCTGTCAGTGCAAATAAAAACATCAGCACATGATAGTTTTACTGCGGTAGAGTTAAGTAGAGTAGAGTAACTAGAGTGCGGCGGCTCAGGGTTGCATCGGTGGAGTGTAACATCTATAAGACATGAGAGAAGGGATGTGAGAATCTCAGGAGGTTTGGTCAGCTCTGTAAAGTCACTTTGGCAAATCGGCCGGAATAACACAAGATGGAGTCCTGATGCCAGAACAAGATATAGTATATCACTGGCATTTTTAATAACAGGATGGACAACAAAGCCTGGCCTTTAAAGGGATTTAGAGTTAGATGCTCTTGCACATCTGCTCAAGTGCCTGTTCGAGCCGAGAACGGGTTGATGTTAAGGGTCTTGTGGGGCCACACCAATGAAACTAGATCCTCACAAAACCTAAGTGGATACAGAGCAAATGAGAATAAAAAACAATTTCACTTTCACACAGATTTCGTGCTGGTAGATCGACAGGAACGGACTTCCAGGTCCCGCTCGGTGGTCTTTTCCTGTTTAAGACTTCTCTGTGAATCAGATTTGTACTCCAGGGATTAAATAGAGCATTTTAATTACACTGTGTTCACTGCCAAACAGATTTTCCATATGGAGTGGACTGAGAATTAGAGAAGAATTATTAAAAACCTAAATAATGGTGTAACCTTCTAAGTGAAGAGACTTCCAGCGCTGCTCTGGTTAATGCTCTGCCTGCATAGTTCACTACACTGGAGGATTAGACTGCAATGGGGTTTTTCCTATCAACTGATTGGCAGCTTTATGAAAGGTTCATGGCTCTCAACAGAACTGGAAAATCTGAACATGGTGATGTGCTTTTTTACAGGTCAAAGGTTGCACACATGGTCTATCCAAATACACAATTATACATGCGTTAAAAATGAAGGAAAAATACGTAAACTTTTCAAATCGAACATGAAAAACGGAAAGCTAAAAGATCTTTAAAAATGGAGCCTTCTAGCATTACCAGAGAATTCAAAAGATTTGACAACGTTCTCAAACTGACGTCACCGTCATTAACAGAGACCCACCGTCAGTTTCTGACTAATTACAGTTGAATTGTTGCTATTTTCATCAATTATTCTTTTCATTTTAATCCAGACGGGTGACAAATTATTGTAAAAGCGACATCAAATTTGTTAGTAAGGTGTCTGGGCCTCCAAGCGACCAGAAGATCTTTAACATGTCTTGGCACTGATTCTACATCTCTGGAAGTGCATTCCATGGTTCACCGAGTTGTTGTTTGGACGTTAGTGTTGAAGAGCATGTCTCTGTCTTATATACAGAACCTAAAGGTGCCATTGATAAGCAAATGGTTTCATACCACAGCATAACAACCATTAGTGTTTCCTTGAATTTGCCACCAGAACGTAGGCAGTTGACGTAAAATAGCTAGTTAGTTATGTTCTGTGCTACGTTATGTGCAAAAAGAACTAAAACACACTTGGTTTCTGTTTGTCACTTTTTATTTTTTATGTTATTCGACAGCATAAGACACAGTCCCACCTATCTGATAAGTGAAGGTAGGTGTTGGATATTATCATGCATGTTCTGGATGACACGATGATCAGCTCTGCATGACACGATGATCAGCTCTGCATGACACAATGATCAGCTCTGGATGACACAATGATCAGCTCTGGATGACAATGATCAGTTGTATTCCAGCTTTCTCAAAAATCTGATGGATCGCTCGCTCTTCATGCTGCTGTAGCTGCTTTGACGATGATTTGTCCAAAAAAAAAAAAAAAACCCAACAGAAAACTCTTACAAGGCAATACAGTAACGATGATGGAGTCCACGGTTTAGAAGAACGCTCTGTTGTGGTGTTGAAGTGCTGACAGAGATCAGGACACAGGTCAGGAAGCACTTACTGTAATAATACTACATTACTGCATACACGTCTTTGGCATAAGATTCAGATACTCTGTATCCAGTATTACACAATTCTCCAAACATAATAAATACGATATGCTTAGCCTAGTTTGACCAGTCCACTTGCTCCAGACAAATTTATTTCTCTTTCTGGGTTTTTTTTGTTGTGTGTGTTTGTGTGTCAGTAAATAACATCAACATAGGACTGATATACTGATCACAAATACACAAAGGAAGGTCAAACTCGGCTAAGATATGAACACTTTCCGAAACGTAACAATGGCCGACACATTTATTATGCCTTTGAAGACAATTATATATATATATATATATATATATATATATATATATATATATATATATAATAATAATAAAAAAATCACTTCTTTACATTTTGTTCACTGCTGATGCTGTGGTTTGTTCGGAGACAAACCTCACCGATTTACCCATTTCTGTTCATTTCCAGTCATAATTCCCGCTTGCTGAGATGAAGCTCACACGAGGTGCCGATTTCCAAAGTCGTCGAATTATTTTATCCTAGCGACACCGCTACTGCTGAAGTCGTACGAATTCGTTTACGTTACAGAGCGGACGAATCATACGGTTGATTATCTAGCTCACCACATAAGTAAAAGCTCCGGCGTGCTGCCAGGCTAGCGCTTTATCCTGGAAACCCAACTGACGAGGGTAAAAAGCGGCGGTAACCGTAACGTAATAACATAAGGTGAACAGGTTATCTAGCTAAGTACTTTAACGCAGACAATCCAGCATGTGAGCATGTAGCCATATGCAACTTCGACGGAAACTGAGCTAATAAAAAAACCAGTGTGACTGGGCTAATGATTTGTCAGCTGCTGTATTAGCATGTGCGTTTCTATAAACCTTTTGTTTTATTCGATGTTCTCCTGGGGAGCTCATCACACTTTTGGCTTGTTTGCTGTGAATCTCTACAGCTGCAACGTGAGAACATCTACTGTGCAAAACTAAACAAAACTAGCAAAAGAAATGACACAATGCAAAATAAAAAAAAAAAAAAAAAAAAAAAAAGGGCAAGGTTCCTTTTCCCCTGACTGTGATTCAGAACGTTATGTTCGTTCACCAAAAATATACAGCTTATGAAATTACAAACGACTGTATTGACGAATCTCAATACAAAGTTTTAAAAATACAGACGACGACGCTTCGAAAAAGTACAAAGGCAACACATTTTGGAAAATAACTGTCGACCGGGCGAAACGAGTCATGTTATCAAAAAAGTAAAAACGTTTGTAATTTTCAGGCATTTTTGATTTCCAGACCTTCGGTACTTTCAGCAGGAAGCTGTTCGACACGGCAGATGCACGAGACGAACAGCAGGGCAGCTTGGAGTAACGATGAATTAGAGGAACTGTTCAGCTGCAGTCTTAAGTGATTTGTACTGTAGATACACTGAGAGTGAGAATGCAAATGTCATTAAACGAGGATAAAAAAAAAAAAAAAAAAAAAAATCAAATAATTAAAATTAAATAATTAATAAAACACCAAACCTTCCGTTAAACAGAGTAAAACATTAAAAATTCTCTCTCCGATTAAAGAGAGCTCAAGTCACTCAATAAATAATTTAAAAAAAAAGAAGAAAAGAATAGGCATCCTATCCGTTCTTAACAATACATTTTGTGTCGCTGGACGAAGGCCGACGTTCGACCCTCGCATGAAGAAAATGGCGCAGAGCGGACGGAAAAACGAAGGCGTGATTATAAAACAACACTAAGAACCGTTGGAATCTACACAGTGAATACATTCATGTTGTAGAGGAGATCTTTCTCCTCCAAAGAGGTACGTTTGGCACAATCAGTCTAGTTCTTGCGTCAAGCGCATTTGTTTTGTTCGCCACCTCTCGGGTCTTTGATTACGCATGCCTCAAATCGAACTCGAGGATCAATGTGGAACAGAGGAACGATGTGGAAAAGTCGGTCTCTCCGGATGTTCGGGTCGGAGGAAGCTTTTCGCTCAGAAGGCACGTATGCGTGTTTTTCGTTATATCACGTCCCCCTCGTCTCCACCTGCAGCCGGACACCTCGAGGTTCTCCGAATTTCCCAGCATCCTCGATTTCTTGCTCTGTGTTACAAGCGTCCACACTGGGACGATCAGATCCCGTTTGTCAAGTCTGTGATGATGTTGGCCTTCACCAGCTTCTGGAGAAACTCCTTCTCCTTGACGATATTGTGAGTCCACGACTAAAGGATAAACAGAGAAAGAGTACGTTCATATTTTTGCTAACATTGTTTTGTTATATTCAGTAACAAAAGAGAGCTTAGAGTCAGGAGATATGAGTGATGTGTTCGATTCAATCACAAGTAAACTGTTCTGAAAACAGACATGGAACACAATTGTGTATTGTTTCTTTGTTTGTTCGTTTTAAACCGAATGAGATTGAAAGACAGATGGTGCAGTTTGAAGTTAAGGTTTCTCTACACCAGTGTTACTCATTGCGCGGCTTGCGAGCCTCCTGCGGCTCGCCAAGCTTTAATATGCGGCTCGCATGGCAGTAAATAATACGATGATATGATCATGTGGTTAA
This sequence comes from Tachysurus vachellii, assembly GCF_030014155.1. NCBI lineage: Eukaryota > Metazoa > Chordata > Actinopteri > Siluriformes > Bagridae > Tachysurus > Tachysurus vachellii. Next base: position 1,824,466 of record NC_083460.1, on the reverse strand, counting down.
AATGTATTTTTCATTTAAATAACATTAAAAACAACCAGGGAAGCATAGAAAAACGAATGTGCTCTATTACAAATAATAATATATATTTATATATATTATTTGACTCGTCACTGACTCACTGCATTCTGCGCAATAGCCAGTTTTTGGCGGCCTGCCAGAAGCTAGTTTGTGTTTCATGCTAGTTAACAACGTGTGTTTACTGTACACACGGACTAAAAAATGGATCGATTTCTTATCAAACAATCCCGCTCACAAAATGAACAGTAACAAAGCAATGTGACAATGACAAAAGAGGTAACTGATGGGGCTCATGCGTCATCCGAAACTCGAGTAATTATTGTATTGCAATATTGTACATTGTATTTAAGCAGATAAGCTATTTAAGACTGAATAACTTGGCATACTTTGCGGTGAAAGTGGCTCTCCTATTGACTTTGTCCTATCAGTGTGGCTCACATGAAAAAAATAGTGAAGACCACTGATCTACACCAAACCCCGGACAGCAGACCACCCGAATATTAGCATGTCATATTTAAACAAATCATTTTCTTCTCACAAATATTTTGGCCAAGATTCAACTACAGTGAAAGTAGTTTGTGATTCGTGTTTAAAACTCAGATCCTCGGCCGTATTCCGGTTCGAGGCCCTAAAGCCGTGTGGTGGTTTCACAACCTGGTTTCATGCTGATCGGTCAAGTCTCTCGTCCGGGTTCCTGGGTCTATAGAATCTATCGCACTGTATTCACAGTAAAGAGCGCAAATCCAAAAGCGAAGGTTTCGGAACGGAACCGATACAGAAGTCCGAGTCTCCTCGGGATCTTATGGCTTGGAGGAGAAGTGAGGCTGTAATGATCAGACTTTCCTAAGTGTCTATAGATAGAGAAGTGAATTCTCTTTTGCTGGAAGGGAGGGCTGTGGACTTTCCAGTGGTAACTGCCCTCGCAATGACTCACTTGATAAACAAGATGTACTTAAACAGCTCAGGATCCTAACAAATGTTGCAGAAATTACAAGAAGGTTTCTGTTATTGTGAGGTTACTCACCCAGTGTTTGGTTTGACATAGTAAAAAGTCAATTGTGGCCTAAATCTGACTCACAGCTTGCATAATGTAACTATTGACCAATCTGTGCATTCAATCAGACAAGCTACAGTATGTCAGACTAGGGTTTTTTTGGATTTGTAAAAATGTATAAAATATGTCAGTGATGTTCTGGACGGCAGGCACTTATTTCCAGGGATTTCAGAACAGCGTAACAGATATTGCGTCATCGGGTAGGCGTGGCCTATTTGATAATCTAACCCTAACCCTAATCCTAACCCTAACCGTAGTTTTTGGTTGTTTATTTGTTTTCTAAAATAAATCTACATGTTTTTTACTTTGTAGTATGCCGTTTATTTTTTGAAAGCGGCCGTTTTTCCAAGACCTCCGGAAACACGCCCACTTTACATCGTGGTAACGAAACCCCTGGAATTTAGCGAATGCCTTTCCGGACATCAGATGGGTGTTAGACGAGTGAGTTCAGGCAGTCAGCGCATTAACATCCAATTTTCACATTTTTACAGCCCAGTCAAATGGCAAAAAGGACTTTTTATGACTTATGTTATCTTAATAAGGGCTGGGCTGAAAAAACAACATGGCAAAGATGAGACGAGAAAAGAAGGCAGTTTTAGTTAGCGTATTATATTGTTGATACACTCTTCCATTTATTACATAGTTAAACAAGAGGTCAGATAAAGGGCTGCACTTCAAAAACCAAGTGTGACCCACCTGTTCAAATATTACACAGAAATTAAACAGACACGCTGCGTCTCGCTATTTACAACGCCGAAACCTGCGGGAAAAAAACAAGTCGTACCTCTTTGATGGCAGACATTTGAACGGTCTCGTAATAGTGCAAGGGTGCATTAGGGGTGTTCATGTCGTAGCCGAATCCAGCGACGGCAACCTCATCACAATTATGCAGGGCCATTGTTATAGCAACAGTACCAAGTGTTGGGATGTTCTGCGAAAAAACAAGTGTGACGTTTAGCTTTTTCATAGTCGACAACAGATCTACACATGTCTTCGCTGTGTTTCTAGTAAGTATGCCGACGATGTTTGGCAATGAGGAAGTCTCAGATCACTGAGAGTCACATAGCTTTTCTACACTTAGCTCGAGTTATTCCAAAAATTTGTATGAAACAATTAAAAGCACTTCGTTTCCATGCTGTGTGGCAAAAGCAAAAGCTAGGATCGTTGCTGGCAAGAATAACAACCCACCAGGTTTGACTGAAATCGAGCCTGTAGTTCTTGCACAAATCACTTGGCTAAGGTAGAAACTACAGTTAGTGAGTATACAGGGTTTGGGGGGTGGGGGCTACTAGAGTTTATCGCTCAAGAACTTGCAAAAACATCTATGTGCTCAGTTCCTACACAAAATGTGTAAATTGAGCAAAGCTAAGTGCCTGGGCAAGCCCTTAGAAAAGTGATGATTAGCAAGAAAACATGAGGAACTGGGTAGAGTATGCGGTATACTTGGTTGAGCTGATCAGAGCCTGTGGTTGATTACTACCCTTCCCCTTTCTCCTGACATGAGCTGGCTGGCTGGCTAGCTGGGTGCATGTAAGGAAACCTGGCTTTGTTCACGCCAGCAACTGTTAACTCATCTTGAGATGCACCCCCCGCCCATGACACACCAATTTTCAGAAGGCAGACCTCCGCTTCCTCATCTCCCAGGGGTGGGGAACCATTCAAAATCATTAGCTTGCAACAGCCTGGGGTATGATTTGCACAGGCCCACACATATACACACACAAATCAGGAGTAAGGTTTGGGCAGCAAGCCCACCCCCAGCAGGTGAGTGTTAGGAGGACTCAGAGAGGGGGAAGGATGTGTCTAAGTGTGTCCCACATTGATCAGTACCGTATGGGACAGCTTCCCTCCTACCCAAAAACCCTCAGGGGCCTGGTGGGGCAGCTCCACATGCGCTGCACATGTTTCTGCAGTTCAAAGAGGGCACCGATCTTCACGAGATGGTCAACTTCAATACTTTCCGATCCTATTTTTGCAAATTCCAGAAAGACATGACAGCTGACAGCTTTATCAAGCAGATCTTAGTCTTTTTCAAGAAACAACCCAGGTAAGGTTTCGTGAATAGAAGCTCATGGAAGTCTCGTTTCCTGAACTGGTGTGTCTTGTCTCTTCTCTGAGTTCCCAGTGGAGCAATTTTTTTTTTTTCATAACCCTTGTCTTTGAGACTCGAGGCATGTAAAACACACATCTTTTATGACTGCCCAGTGAGGCTGCTACTCGTGGACCGCCCCTGAAGACTATGTAGTATATGTGAGCAATGCATGTGTTTACTTATTGTTGAAGTCTTCGGAAGGCAGCCAAAAAGAAGAGTAATGGCAGAGATCACAAACAGATGAAACACAATAGCAGGCATTTCCTAAATACCCACGGTGTGTTTAAATCGCACAACGGCAGAGAAAGTTAAATAATATTTTGAAAAATCTCTAAATTTTAAAGAATTCTGTTTGATCAAGATGGACTCATTAAAGTGGTCAGCAGTACCCAGATCAGCCTTTCAATAAAATTAATTTGCTTTACAATTACAAAGGCATTGAATGACCTGGCCTGCTTTGGAGACAGTTTTTTGGGCTTTAGTCGCTCCTATCTGGAGGATTAGCCATGCTGTGTTTGACCTATGGTGACTTTTGAGGTAATTACAATCCATTTGAGGAAACATGTGCCCAGGGCTTCCTGTGACCCCCATTTCCATAAAATTGGCTTTAAGGGGCATGCTGCCATTTTGGTTCAACAAGTACGAACCCACCCAACTGGACCCTCAACAGCGATAACAGTTCCATGGAGGTCAAGTTCTCCTCCAAAAGTTGTGGTCAATGTATTTATTTAAAGTAACAAATCAATACGATGTTTTAATGGTGGCACATGAAAACATGTCTTACCTCTTAAATGTAACTCTCAAATATGTGAAAAAGGAGTAAAAAAGATATCTTGATACCAGGTATTTAATAACCTTCGTTGTAATACATTTATCATTTTTTAGCTTATTAAAGCTTTGTTTGAGAATTACAATCAGATTGACACTTACCCCTTTACCCATGAGGCCGTTGTTCATCGGCAGGCCGATGAACTGGAAAGCAGCTTCTTGGATGAAGTAAGGGTTGAGAATTCTCATCTCCGAGGGTTCCTTGGGCACATTCTGAGCCACAGACTTCCAAAAGCCCTCAGTACCTTTCTGAAAAGCCAAAGACAGACGGACACCGTATTTAGACAGGTTTCTATTAAGACTGACGCAAGTGCTGAATACAAAATGAGCCAAATCAACACGTTTTTCAACACCTTTTTTTTATAGATGGCCATTATTAAATTAGAATTCCTTCATAAAAGGTTCAATACGTGACATTTTCTTCCATAAACATGAGAGAACATGTCAAACATGCCATCACTGCATACTGATGCACGAGGACATGACTGGAGGCCGATCACAGGGACGGATTTCATTAAAAGTGAGGCAGTACATCCATGTTGGACAGGCCCACAGGAAATAGATGAATGAGATCCTGACCTCCACGGGTGTTTGAGGATCTGCAGCGGCCCCCAGGTTGATACCAATTACTCAGGAGACTGGCCAAGTGGCATAGCTGAGCAATTATTCAATCGGCAGCCTCACATTGAGATCATCAAGCATTAGTGCTCCTAACACTGGGCTCAGCAGAGCTGAAACAGGGCTGCTGGCTGAGTGCCAGCTGGGTCATCTGATTTAATGGGAGTCACCTGTTCAAATAAGAAGACACTGCCTTTGATATTGTCAAATAATGGGAACAACCATTGAGCCTGGCAAATGGCTTTGAACAAAAAAAAAAAAAAAAAACGCCGCCCTAGTGCAAGCCACAGCAAGAACAAATCATCTCTCCTGTCAACGAGGGGGGTTTGGCTTAACAAGCGGCACAACACAAAGTCTGCGGAACGATGCAACGTCAAACAGGTGTATGAGCATGTGTAAAAAAAAAAATACACTGTGCATAATATACGGCAAAAGTAGACCGTGTTTAACACCGCTTGGCCAAGTAGACAGCTATCAAGGCAGGTATGTAATGTGTAGTTTTGGGTTCGATTCACTCCTGCTCTCCGGGATCGTCCTAAATAACCGTGACTCGGACGATTCACAAGCTCTGTATAATAGTGAACATGTAGGCCTTGCAATGGTATATGAAACCTGACCCCAGAGGTGTTTAGTGTAAAGTGAGAAATGGGTTGTCTTAAGATGGATAACACAGAATGCCACGGATTGATTCCTTTACAATCACTCAGGCGTGACAGCATTCCTCTGGGAGCTCCTTATACATTCCTTCTCAAGGAACAGCCATGCAAACAGAGTGTGCTGGGGAAAAGATGCTGCTTCTTCTCATACTAGTAAGTAGTAGGCATCACTGGGACTTTTATTTACTACCATTCTAAATATCTTCATAAACCGTTTTATTACGTAACATTTTTTCAAAACATGAGATGTTTTATATATTTTAAAGCCAGTTCAAATGGGCACTTACAGGTGTATGTGGTCTGTACAGCTGAAAGGTCCACTGTTTAAGCTACAAACCAACCAAATACACTTCTGATCCAACCTTTTTACATTTGCATAGATGCCAGAAGACAACTAAATATTACCCCATCATCTATGCACAGATCCTCAATAAACTGTAAGAATTAACGTAATGTATTGATACGCAGTGCAAGTAGCATTCTCTGAGCAATACGCCATTCGTCATGTTTAAATACTTTGACTTCCTCTATGACAGCTACTTTCATTTGGACTTTGCTCAGAGTCTGGTTCATGTTACGTCCCCAGCAAAGTTAAACATGGCCATTCTAAACACAGCACTGAAGTCCTCTTCCAGTCTTGCCTAGCGCTAGTCCAAACACACCTCTTACCAGAATTCCTTTGGGGAACCACAGCCAACCAAACAACTGCAGAAAGTAGGAAAAAATAGCCTCTGATTGATCACCTCTCCTCTCTAAACTACAATTCATTTTCAGTACAGGGTTCACAAACGACCGATTCTGTCATATAAATGAGGGTCTTGCTGTAACTGATCGGTCCAATAAAGCAGCAAGTGAGAGACGGCTTGATGTCTCTGTGTATAACTCCAGTGCACCCTTAACAAGCTTCCAATGTGGACACCAAGTGTTCAATCACCCCATAAAAATCACAGGACTCATTTACAGCTATCCCCAAACTGAGAACAAGTCATTTTGAAATGTGGAGTTTCAAACATAATTGAGGAATCTAGGGGTAATTTATGTTGCCAATTTAACGTTTGAGCCACAAACTTCGTTCTTCTATCTCAGAAATATTGCCAGATTGCATCCAATGCTGTCATTTTCTGTTGCTGAGAGACTGATCAACTCTTTTGTGTTTTCCTGTATTGATTACTGCAATGCCTTGTTGACTGGGGTGTCTAAAGCTACCTTAAACAAATTACAGGTAGTGCAAAATTCGGCGGCGAGGATACTTACAAGAACAAAGTTAAAAGATCACATTACTCCCATTTTGGAGTCCTTGCACTGGCTCCCCGTTAGGTTTAGGGTTGATTTTAAGATTCTGATGCTTACCTACAAGTCCTTACACGGGTTAGCTCCTCAATATTTGGCTGATCTTTTAATTCCTTATATTCCATCTCGTGACCTTCGTTCTTCTGAAACTGGTCTTTTAACTGTTCCTTTAACTCGTTTAAGATCGACGGGAGATCGGGGCTTTCTCTTCACTAGCTCCAAAACTGTGGAATTCTTTACCAACTGAGATGAAGCAAGCAACATCTCTTGGCACTTTTAAATCTCTGCTTAAAACTTATTTTTTTAGGGTAGCTTTTAATTTGACTAAATGTGATTTTACATAGTGCTTATTTTATTGTCTATTTTTGTTGCTTTAATTTTAATCTTTATATTGTGTGTATTTTTGTTGTTTTTATTTTGCTTTTGTAAAGCGCTTTGAGATGCTCTTTTAAAGGCGCTATAGAAAATAAAGGTTATTATTATTATTATTATTATTATTATTATTATTATTATTACCCTGAGGAATGGGAGTGCACAATTTCTAGCCTCAGCTAGAACTTCTCTGATCCGGAAGAGAATTAGAACATTTTCAAGCTTGGTGCATTGATGTTCCATGAAATAAAAATTAAATTTAAAATTTAAAAAATTAAAGTGATGTATATAATATTACTGTTAATAGTCTGAGCAGCCACATTAAACTATTCTAACTAAACTAGCAGAAACAGTTGAAGTTCACCTTAAATCAAGGTAAACAAATTCAGTGTGTAGCTGTAGGCAGTGGTAAACGCCTCACTCGGTTAAATCCTCAAATCCATTCCTCAAGCAAATTCAGCTGTCATGTAATCGCCTTTTAAACACTTAACATTGAAAAACAAGTCAAAGCTTAGCGTGTGTGTGTGTGTGTGTGTGTGTGCGCAAACAACAAAATGTTGAACCTTTGTGCTAAAACCACAACAAAGACCTTTGCACACAGGGACAAGTTTGGATGGATGACTTCTGGAATCAAAATGGATGAGATGTATATCTAGCACGTCTCTTGGGTATCACAGGGCAACATAAGCAAACTGAAAGTTGGCTCTGACCTCTTTCATGTTTAATCCTAGAATATCAATCATTCGGATCGGAAAACCACCAATAACACCATTTATAATACTGTACCATAAAGCCGGGCGCATCCCCCAAGGAATACGAGATTTCAGACTATTATCAATAAGGTTTGTGTTAAAAAAAAAAAAAAAAAGACATTGTTTATATTTCTCCCAGTTTTAGGCCTCTCGTTAATACACCTGAACTTTATTACTGAACAATCGCAGTAGATGGTAGAAAGATAGTGGACAAAGAGATCAATGTGGGTGGAAAACATTATTTAGAAATTGTTTGGTAATGGCCATACAAAGAATACTGAAATAGGTGAACTAGTAACAGAAGGCTAAACAACCCATAATGCCCCATTATGGAAATATGTCCAGCAGTCTGCAGGAAATTAAAAAGTAATATTCATTCATTCATTAATTTTCTACCGCTTATCCGAACTACCTCGGGTCACGGGGAGCCTGTGCCTATCTCAGGCGTCATTGGGCATCAAGGCAGGATACACCCTGGACGGAGTGCCAACCCATCACAGGGCACACACACACACACACACACTCTCATTCACTCACACACTACGGACAATTTTTCCAGAGATGCCAATCAACCTACCATGCATGTCTTTGGACCGGGGGAGGAAACCAGAGTACCCGGAGGAAACCCCCGAGGCACGGGGAGAACATGCAAACTCCACACACACAAGGTGGAGGCGGGAATCGAACCCCCAACCCTGGAGGTGTGAGGCGAACATGCTAACCACTAAGCCACCGTGCCCCCCGAAAAGTAATACACTTTATTTATTGAATTTGCAATGGATTAAAAAAATATGTTTAAAAACATGAATATTCTGGTTATATTATAAACCTTTTCCCTGAGAACCAAGAGGACTTGAAAAAATTGAAAGAATTGGATTAAATTTTAAACTTGCTTTCTTGAGCAAATGTATGTTTTTGTATTAGGTCATGCAGAAGTGCTGATCCTGTAACATTATGGCTGTTGTGTAGAGGGTCTCTGGAGGGTGTTTCACAAACACAAAGGTCGTGATGCCTGCAGAATTCTAGTATGAATCCCAAAGCAACGACTCAGGAATATTGGCCCTCGTCGTCTAAACCGTTCAACCTCATTTGAGGAGTTTTATCTGTGTGTATGTATGGGGTTGAGATAGGGGTTGGTGGAATGGTGGAGCAGCAGGTGGGGTTGTCACCTCATATCTCCAGGGCCCCTCGTTGAACCCTGAGCTCGGATTACTGATCGTGTGAAGTTTCACAAGTTCACCCTATGTCCATATGGGCTTCTCGGTTCTTAGGGGTTCCACCTACCTGAACTGCTTAAGATTCGTTTAAAGGGGTCGAGTCTGGGTTTGCTCCTGAACAAGATCATTTTGAAGAAATAAAGAACACTGCAAGTAAAAAGCAAAACCAATGCTATTTACATACCTGCAAACTCACAAGAGGTAAAAAAGGTGACAAGGTTTGAAATACCCCCCCGAAGAAGAAAAATTGAGAACTTAAAATCAAGCACTCTGACAAGAACAAAGGGAAAAGACAACATTTGCTTCAAGTGAAAAAAGCACCATTATTAATCCTATTTTTACCAAAGTTTCTTGGAAATAATTTTTCTCTGTACAATTTGAGTGCTTTGGAACCTCAATAAATTGATGAACACAAATATTGCTATTTCTTTTGTTTTTTGGCCGCCACAAGCCTTTCAAGTGCCCGTTTTCGTTGTTTAGCAATGTGTCTCTTTATTGCTTTTTGTTCGTCCTCTGCGGCTTGAAGTGAGGGACGAAATAGGAGATTGCCTTATCTTGCTTCTGAATGCTGATTGGTCAGCGAGGACGATTGAGACGTGAGGCGTCATCTGCTTACTTGTGCTTCACACTCCAGTCCAGTTGGTGGCGGTGAATGCACCAAAAGTTGGTTTGCCGTCCGCCATAAAAAGTCATTAGAAGTAGAGACGCGAGGCATCAGCTTGATAGATGGTTTACTACGCTGCGTCCAAAACCGCCGCCTAAGCACTACTTCGCCTAATTATTGGATAGTAGTAAGCGGTTTCGGACGCAGCTGAAAGAAGCCCCCCAATCCCCCAAACTAAAAACTCTTCGGATCTACACGATTTACACAAATGACATATTTTGATTAAAAACGGCGAATTTCGCCGAAAAGCGACTAGTTTGCAGGTATGTACCGTATATACCACACCGGGCAGGGCATCGCTAGCAAGAAACCCATTATTTACTCTGTGGTTTATTTGAGGAGGTCCTTGCACTGGTTACAGTGTTCTCTGTGATGAGATTGGTTTGGTGGTATTTGGGGAATTTCAGGACTTTCAGAGAACTGACACTGATCCATAAACCTTGTCCCAGGTGATCCCATGTATTTAGAGGAAGTTCTCAAAAAGGAAGTCTTGGTACTACTTAATTCCTACAACGACATAAAACAAGAAGCCTGGCAAAGCAGAGAAAACTTACAACGGCAATAAAAACTGGGCTTCGGCCTCTCAGTGTGTCTTGTAGATGCATTCAGCACACAACCACAGCAGGTTTTTTTTGCCGGCTTCCTGTTTATCTTTAGAGTTACAGTTAGAGGGTCAATAAACCTGGGAGGTACTCTGTTAAAAAGAAATGAACAGCTTTTATGGTAGTCACTCTAGTTGACTAAACTGTGTTGCAAATCTGCCCATAAGAGGCTTAGGCATGCCGTGGGACAGATGTGCTCCTCCTGCCTGTGTCGCCACGCTCTGATTACTCGTAGCATTAAAGCATTTGTAGATAGTTTTGGCGAACAACTTTAATTTAAATCTATGCACAACATAATAGAACACACGCACGTGTTCTTACGGCGTCTTGTTTTGTTCACGCTGAGGGTCGGGTCTGGTATTTTCAACGATCCTCTGAATAAATGCTCAGGATGTAGTTGAGATAGGTGAGAGCATGTGGAGGAGCACTCATCTGAGGCAGGTCGCAAGCATGAAAAGGAAAATCCCGCTGCTTGTTACCAAGTACAATGGTCGAAATTCCCTTAAATACTTTGATGGTTTTCCCTTTGTTCAGAAGAATCTGAGGCATTTACCCATTTTCTTTTCCTTTGTAAGGACTTTGACGGCTTTCGGTTAATCAGACAGCTACAGTCTCAGAAAAAGACTCGTTGGGGTTTTCCTGGGTGGGAAGCGTGTGCCTTTGCACTTCTTTAGAAGAACACGTGGTACAGTGGAGGCTCTTAATGTTAAGAGCTTGTAGAATTAACCTCTGAGGCATTAGGCATTCCGGGTATTTGAGCTGAATTTTCTTGTGAGAATGCCAGGGTGAGCACGGTCAATTCCTCAGGCATCTAAGCATGGACGCTCATTTTAGTGATGTTCTAATAGTTTCCACTTGAGGAAAAAAAGAATTTAATTTGAAATACATCCAGATTGATGTATTGTAAATTGTTCTAAAAACGGATGGAAAAACAAACGTAAAGCTCCTGAGATCCTGAAATCTGTAAGGATGCTTGTGTTGATGAAGAAAAGAATAACTATAGGTTAGAAGGTTCCACAGCATTCCATGGCTGTGCTCCATTGTAATGATACATAAGAGTGAACAAGGTCCTGCTGTTTTACTATGAACAGAAAGGAGGTCTTCATGAGCAGCAAGAACTTTGGTTTAATCTGTAATAATCGCCAAATAACCATATGCATTAATCTTATACGCCGTTATTGAAGTCTTTGAACAACAAGTCCATGGCAGGTGATGAAGGTGAGTGAATCTTATTCTGACAGACCTGTACATTCCTGAAGAGCCCTGGAACCTTTTACTCTAGTTTACTGTAATCACAGAGAGCTTTAACTGATTTCTAATGACAACAATAGGTTGCCAGAAAGGCAAGTGTTTTAGGCTCATAAGCAGAACCCATAACAGATCTACGCTCATTCTGGGTGGTATTGATTAAGAAAACATAAAAGAAAATGCAAGAAATGCAAAGGAGAAAAAAGTCCTTTGAAATGCTATGATTGCTGACAAGAACCTCAAAGTCCTCGCTGCTCCTGCCATTCGCAAGAGTGTAATCAGAAGTCCAGTTTTATTTTTTTAATTAAATTTTTATTAAGAAAGCCTGTGTAGCCAACAGACAGTTTGGGTTAGTAACACAGAAAGATATGTTCCAGTAGTGCAATGCTGAACGGACCAATGATCACCGTCATGGATATCTTCATTCCAAGATTTTAAATATGAACTTATGTCCACCAGTTCAGTGAAATATCAAAGAATATGAGTAGTCCAGATGGGAATAGAGGTTCATCCCTGAAAAACGTTGCTGCACATGTCGAAAACAAGGCATTTAGATGAATTCCAACCGCCTGAGTCAGGCAACGTCAATGAAGAAAGCGAGACACGATATTTGCAAAGCGTCCACGAGAACGAAGTCTATGTAGTCCTGATGGTCAATTGTAGATCACGCACCGAGTCGCCTCAGGGCCTTTTTACACCCGGTCACTTCGCGTGTTTTCTCTGATCCGATAGCTATCTGATTTGTTAAAACTGTTCCGTTTACATTAGGCCACATAAATACGTCTCGGCGAATCAGATATCGATCCGATCTTTCTACTCCCGCCCAAAATGCTAGTATATTTGACCTCATTTCCGGGGTAATTGAAACGGAACACGCTTTGATGTATGCGGTTTTCAGAACGCAATCAAAAAGAACATTTTAGCGTTTACTGTTTGCTGTGTTTTCGCCGGCGGCAGCAGCGCGTTTTAAGACCCGACGAGACGCCTGGGTGAAAGATCACCTGCGAGTGAGGTACTTCCGTTTGGGAGGAGTATAACGCTGATGTATGTGGCTTGAACAACCACATTCATTTACACCTGTCCAGTTTCATCTGAAACACGTCCCAGACCACCTCCTGAAGTGGTTTGAACCATCGGATTTATATCCGTCTCCAAAACGTTTTGGAGGGCATTTAGACCTGGTCTTTTTACCATCAAATAGCTATCGGATCCCAGAAAACGCATGAAGTGACCAGGTGTAAAAAGCCCCTTAGATATTTTGCACGTTACGAAGGATTTTGCTGTATGGGTATGCCTGTGGTCTTCACTCAGCTTGACCGTTTTATGTATGGATGATACAATATCCATTTCTGGGAAAGCAGGTAGTTAATAACAGGCAGCTTCTCCATTTGGCTCACAAGTTCACCTGGATTAAGAGGGTACAAAGCGCAAGATATTAGCACTACTGGTACATCCTTCTTTCACATTCTGCACACTTTCCCTTTGCCTTTTCCAGCAGGAGAACTGTTTTTATGGTCAATCACAGTTGTGCTGTGTAGCTTTCAGGAATCACTCATATCACTGTAGTAGGGGGTCAAAACACTGGCACGTCTGAATATGGGCATGAACACTGACTTGCCTCAGAGTCTGGAGGTTTTACAAATCAAAAAGTAAGTACTGTCCCCGAGGCACAAAATTTTTGTTCTACTGTATCAGGGAACATAGATAAAAAGACAATAAACGCTACTCAAAAATCCCAGTCCTGAACACAGTCCCTGGATCATCTTGTTGTTTCGAGAATACCTTTCTTGTTGAGTCAGGTGAGTCGCTGGGAGTTGCGCAAGAATCACTTTCTTATGCCTTCAACGGTGCTTTTTTTTCATCACACAGGCAATGAAAAGGCTCGCATTCTTTCCACCTGTCAAGGATCCACGCTACACAAAGCAGTGCTGAAAGTAATCACATCAAAGCTCCCACCAGCCACTGAGTGTGGGAGAGAGAGTGAAGACTGAAGGCTATCTGAGGATTAGATCCCAATCTAAAAGCAAGCTTTTCTAAAGGTAATTGTCTTTGGTGTTCTCGCGGCTCTTCCGACTCGTCATACAGGTGAGTCAAAAACAGCGTCGCGATGCGGACGTGATTAACCGCGTCGTATTTCTCCGCTAGGTATCCAGCGAGGGCTGCTGCCTTCGCATCCATGTGACACAGGATTCTCAGTAGTGCTGACCGTTTTCCAAGAAGTTTTAAGCAAGACTGGTCTGTGTTATTGCATCTCTAAAGCCTGAGACAAATTACTTACCGTCTCTAAGGTTACAGTGTGTTTGAGGAGATTATGTATGATTAAACTCAGGCTCTATTATTTATTTGGTATGATCAAAATGTTTCATCTGCACGAAAGGATGTGTAGTAGACAAACGATTTTCACCGAGCGCTCGAATACCGCTATGTTAACGCACTAATTAAAAAAGAAAGAAAAAAAAAAGAAAAGAAAATGATGTTCTCCAAGCTGGTAATAATTCATGCAGAAAAAGCCACGACGCTCAGAATCATCAGTCATCGGGAACGCACGAATGCGATGGCCCTCATTTGTCAAGTGACAGATAGTTAAGGGAGCCACTTTAAACATGATACTCCTACAAGCCTAATACACACACGCCAGGTCACGTCGTAGACTCGCTGTCTCTAAACAACGTTTACAGCTGTGTGTGCTCCCGTTTCCAAAAAAGTCAATTACAAACCAACGAATATCAGAATCAGAAATACGATCATCGGTTAATCTATAGACTTAAACCTGAACCGGCGGTTTTCCGTCTACGTACGTGGGTGTGTCCTAAAAAAAAGTACATCAGGGCTTGTTTGGTACTGTGGTACAAAGAAGAGTGAAACATGTAATTTACTAAACAGTGCCTCGCATCGAGAATATGATCAAAAAGCCACTTGTTTAGTTGAGCACATGTTTAAGCTTCAACTTTGGGGCAAATGACCCCATTTTTGCTTGATTTCTGACAGGAAGTCATTCTCAAACCTGGATTAATATTAAGATAGCCGCATGTTTATCACGCACTTTTGGAGTGTAGAGTTTGTGCATTGGCTTGCATGGTTTGTTTTTTTTTTTTTAAAAACAGAATGCCTGCTAATTCGTCCACGGCCACCGGTACAAATTGTGGCTAAAACGGCTGTAATTAGCGACTTTCAGGAACCCTAATTTGGCTGGCTCTTGCCACTATAAGATCAAGGGCAATCTATCGGGTGCTGGAGGGCAGATCCGTTATCTTCGTCTGTACCTTAACGATCAGACGTTTTCAAAGGCGAGGAGGAGTAATCAAACAGCCTGCTACTTTACTTCCTCCGCCGAGCCTCTTGCGCTCTGACAAATGTCCCCCTGTTAAAATTCCTTCGTTCTGTCGCTCCCTTAAAGTCACACAGCTGCGTTGGCTCAGAGCTCCTCAAGTGCACAGCTTCCAGACACTGGTTTGGCCAAAGAAAGAAAAAAAAAAAAAAAAGAGAGAGAGAGAGAGAGAGAGACAGAGAGAGACACGTCTACAGTGGAGCTTTATAGAATAAGCTGAAAGAAATGAGCCCTACCCCGAACCCTACCTTGATACCATGACCTGACAGAGCTTTATTAATATGACACCCAATTGCCCTCGAGATGCCCCCTTGACGGGTGCAAACAAAGAGGAAAAACGAAATGCTTATGTGTGTTCTTTGTGTGATAAGAAGTGGGATGAGAGCAGAGCTATTAAAATTGCCATCCCTTCCCCTGCCAAGATAAGAGGAAACTCATTCAGCCAGACCGACCCCTTCTGATTAAGAGGCAAGTTCGCCGTACGCCAATCACCCGGGGTAACAGTACAGCTCGTCAAAAACCACACAAAAATAAACAGTTCTCTCAATACTGCACTACTTACTGAAATTCTTCTGGCACCAAAATTGGAATACAAGGCTTTCAAAATCCTGCTTCGGAAAGATAAATCTAACGAACTCTCTGCGGTCACGTGACGCACCAAAGATAAGTGCAAAGAGCGAATTAGCCCACGAAGGGAAACAAGCTTTGAAATAAGCTTCATGTGAAATGTGCAGAAAGTAAAACCCACACCTTTGTATTGTGAAGCTTTTGACTGACAAAAACCGACTGAGAACTTTTTAAAAAAAAATAAAAAATAACATGCAATAAATTATGACATGCAGCGTATACGTTTTATGTCTGAATTCTGGCAGGATTTGTGTTTCAAGTAAAATATGATGTCATTTTGTTCACAGGTGACTCCGTTTCTACAGGGATCACCGACATTTGTGGTTTCCTTCAGACTCACCTTACAAAATCCCAAACCGAAATACAAACGACTCGCTAATGTTACTTACCGTGTGGTATCCTGAGCAAACTACTGAGAAATCGCAAAACTTAAACCAAACCTGTTCCCACAGCACAGGTCAAGTACCATAATCTAAGTGGAGCTCACCAATTTCTCCCTGAAGATCATGTTCCTCAGCCATTTAAAGTCGACGGGTTTGAAGGCCATGAAGACAAACAGAGAGTCTTTCTCGTAATGGCTTTTGTTCTGGAAAGCTCCCTCAGGGTACGTTATCCTCATGGTGGTTTTGGTACCGACGTCACGTGTGTAACCCTTCACCGGAGCTTGATTTAACCTGAAAAGAAACAAATATTTAGAAATACGGTACATTTAAAATAAGAGACGGCGCCGATCCGATAACCCAGGATTCCTGAGATTCTGGCAAAACCAGTGAAAAGAAAAAGGTGGATCGGATATTGGAGAAAAAGTAGAACCGATTCGGTCTGATGGTGTGACACATGGAAAAGATTGGAAGTGGATGGATTTGGAGAAGAATCTTTTGGAACTGGGAATGTTTACATATACAAAGAGACTTAATTGTATTTTTTGTTTGGATTCAATTTATTAGATTTGTTATACTTGCAATGTAAAAGTGAAAGAGCTGAACAGAATAAAACGTTGTGGTTTTTCATGTTTTTATCCACTCGTTATTTCCTGGATTATCAGAAAAGGACAAGGGACATCATGCCATCGCTGTATAGTACAGAAACAGACATACACGGACGTCTCAGTAGGTGTACGAAGACGGAGCAGGATTTTCTTTGTTTTTTTTTTTTTTAACCAACCAGATCTTTTCAATTAGGATTTCAAAAATCACCACCAACCAGACCTTTTCAATTATGATCTGAACAACGTTCACATAGTAAGAATCGTTTTTTTGTTTTTTTGTAAAGAATTACACCACACACCAAACACACGGTCTGTAAACGTTTTCCTAGGTTGTACTAGGGCTGGGCGATACGGCTGAAAACTGTATCACGATATCAGTGTTTCATATCGGTCGATATCGATAATTATTGATATTTTTTATGACCCATTTAAAATAAGGACCAGGAGAAAAATATATTAGATTTAAACCTTTTTATTTTAAACTTAACCTTCCTCTGATCGTAATCCTTTCAGTTATTAAGACAGAAATGTCAACAAGCAGGAAAACTCTAATAATTATAATGTAAACATGAGTCTAAAGTCACAATGAACACTTAACAATTGTCTCTTAACATTTAAGGTGCAAAATGAAAGAATATGTAAGAAATGCTTAATAAAGTGTAATAAAATAACGGGGACGACGGTCTTGCATAATGTGCAGACGACGTTGGTGTGACTACGGTCAGACTTATAATATCCAAAAAACTGCAGTATTTTTTGGATAATGCATAATGTGCAGACGACGTTGGTGTGACTACAGTCAGACTTATAATATCCAAAAAACTGCAGTATTTTTGGATTTTTTATTCTTCTTCGTCAGAAGAATAAAAAATATCGACCGTTTTATCGGACACATTTTTTATTGATATCGATCACGTGTCTATCGCGATAGATATCGTTATCGTTTTATCGCCCAGCCCTAGGTTGTACTGCATGAAAATACTCACCTCACTACAATGTCGTACTCATCGATACGGGAGCCCAGTGACTTATTGGCCAGGATTCCACCGTTCCCCACTATTATACATCTTTTACAACTCAATCTACAAAAGGAAAAAAAAACAACACCCACGATCATATAAACATGTAAAGCGTTATAGCTAGTTATAAAATTGGTGCTGATCAATGTAGCAAATTTTGTTCTTATGTGGAGAGTTTTATGATCTTTGGCAAACAGATGCCCCTTTTCCCACCGAGGCAGTTTGAGTGCTGGTTCGGAGCCTAATTTAGAACCAGTTCTTTCTTTTTCGACAGCCAAAGCACCGGCTCTGAACCAGGAAAAGTGGTTCTTAAGTAGCACCAAAACGTTGCTGGTCTAGACTTAAGAACCACTTGCGTCAGGGGCTGTGGGCGTGGCTGTGGGTGGGGCTGGGGCGGGGCTACTGTTAGCGCCTTTGATAATATACCTTAAGTATACTAATGTTTAATACACTTTTACTTTACCGTGATATGATGCATTATCAGCACACATGATAGTAAGTAGCTACATGCTAAGGCTAACTTTTTTCTGTGTTAATGATAAAATAACGTTATGTACTTTCTCCATTACAACCTCCGTTTATACAGATTACTTGGAGCTGCACGTACACGTTGGATTCGCCGCGTTTGGGTGTTAATGTAGGTTCACAAAGCCATGAGCATTAACAGTAAAGCAACATCTGCCATTGTTGATGTGTTTGTGTTTGTCGCTGCTGCGCTAAAGTTGCTGTGTAACGTGACACGTATACAGTGACGTCAGACTCGGCTCTGTGATGCTCTCTAACCGATGGAAAGACAAACCGGTTCTTAGAAGGTTCGCCAGTGGAACCAACTTTGAACCAGCACCAGCGCTAGCTCTGAACCAGCACCCGGTTCTTTTTGGTGGAAAAGGGTTAAGAGAAGCTTGTAATTGTAAAAGTTGAAGCTTTACCGAACTGATGATCAGATCAGAGGTTTATTTCACACATCAGATATTTCAGCATCACTATTAATCACTAAGTGGCTTACAGAAAATGCAACAAATGTGTTTTTTTTGTTCTCTCAAGTTCGTTTTGTTCGATTTGTTTGTAATCCAGACAACGTTTTAATGCTGTTTTTATTTTTTGCTATTTTAGTGCGGCATCGGTGAGAAGGTCTTCGCTCTATCGGGAAGCGATACAGGTCAAAGGTTTATTATTACAGGTTTATTAAGCACACAGGTCAAAGTTCTTTAAGCTTAAATTTAAGCCTTTGTACTTGAATAATGTCAGAAAAACAGAATGTTGGCATTGGGTCTGTTCTAAAAGTGGGTCTCAGTGGCTGTGAGTTGGGATGGAAACCATTTAAAATTTCATTTGAAAATGTAAAATATCACCCAGCTGGGCAGACATGGTGATAAAGTAGCATACGCTCAACCAAATTAGCAGCAGGCGAGGTTACGGCACTAACCTACACGTGGCCCTGTGTGAAAAAAAGGGCCCTTATTGTTTATTCACACTAGTTTCATTAAAAAAAAAAAGTGAGCATTGAGACCTGACCCTCACCTCTCACACTTACCTGTCAAGTACTGGACTCAGTCCAAAGATCTTTGTAGCAGTTAATATAGTGTCTATGACTCTTTCTGCAAAGAGAAACAGAAAGACAATCGCGTGAATGCAATGGAGCGGCAGAACAAACCGACTGCATAGTTTTCTAATATCAAACATGCAGCTCTCGAAGACGCCCTGATGGAGAGAGACGAATGTGTTGTGGAGCCAAAGCGGGAGCCCGTGTGCCGCTGGAAGCTTTGTTAACAAACGGAATCTAGGTGATGGAAAAAACAGCCTGTAAAAGAGGAATGTTTAAACAAAGAGCATTCCTGTGACAAAGCCTGCAATTTAATGCTCTTAGACACAGCGAGTGTGTCAGCTCACCATCTAAATTTATCGAGATGTTTGGCCATAGTGAGCATTCTTCTGATGCCCATGTGGAACGTTTACTGCCAGAACAC
Organism: Tachysurus vachellii; assembly: GCF_030014155.1. Classification (NCBI taxonomy): domain Eukaryota; kingdom Metazoa; phylum Chordata; class Actinopteri; order Siluriformes; family Bagridae; genus Tachysurus; species Tachysurus vachellii. Next base: position 1,805,126 of record NC_083460.1, on the reverse strand, counting down.
CTTGTGCTTCGTCTTTCGATATCTCTGGAAAGATGTGACTTCCCAGCAATGGAAACAACGGTGGCATGCTAATTATTCACCGAGCACTTTACGGCACCGCACGAGCAGACGTGGGTAATTCAGCAAAACTACAACCTGGACAAAAACGCAATACGCTCAGCCGTAACGTACGTTTTGGACTGTAGTGCGGTTTAAAAACAAACATCGACCAACTGGATCGTTCTTCAAGGTAACATAAATGTAACCTAAAAATATAATCTGACTGTGACAAAGCGCTGACGCTGGAGACTCCTTCCACGTCGCACTTCCGCCACGCATTATAACGCTTCGCACGTTTTCTCCCTAAGTAACAATATTTCTGATGTGTCCCTGAACGTGTGAGAAACATTACACAGATGTATAGTTTGGCAGTAACACTGCTCTTAACGGCGTCCTCGTGCGAGTATGTAGCTGTGCACGAGTGTGTCTTGAGCAGAGTAATGACTACCTATCGTGCCCCTGACAGATGTGGTTCAGCCTGGCTGAGGCTGAACGGAATGAATGAAATAGCCGGGTATTAATAATTAAAACGCTCTGAAAGATATTAACAAACGGGAGTTTCTCTGGGTCAGAATTCCTGCTGTAGGGAATCCTGCCTGTGCCGGAGGATTGATGATTAGAAGGAGGTGAAGTCAATGCCAGCGGTCAGTGTTTGGATGAATTGTCGACAGCTGCCATCAAGCATCGCCGAGGCCTAAGCGTAAACAGTGCGAGGACCACACCGACGTCGGGGGAGGGGGGGGAAAGGTACGCCGACAGGTTCAACGCAAAAAACTGCGAAGAGCGATGGTTACTAATCGTTTTCACATAATGGGATAAACACTTCATCCAAGCATCTCTGCAGGCAGTTTGAACAAATGAACCCCTCACCTGCAAAATCGACTGTTTTGGCAAAGTGAAAATCAGAGCGTGATTTATTGAGGAAAAGCCCCGACTTCACGTGAAAACACTTTCAGGTTGTTGGAAATCGATGTGGAGAGAATTTCCCCTGCTTCGACGAGTTTGAATAATCATTCGAGTGTTTGAGCTGCTTGTAGAATGAGTCATCAAAAAAAGCATGTGTGTCTATTGCGTACACACACGCACGCACACACACTCTCTAGATCAACTCACAAGGCCACTCTACGCTTCTAGACGTGACTCATCTCGCAGGAGCACGGAAAACAGTTGTGCAAAGTCATGCGAGAGACGGACATCGATGTGCTCGTCCGAATGCGACGAGACCTTTTTAACGTGTACAGAAGGAGTCTCCGCTGTCAGGGCTGTGTATCAGACAGAAGATAAGTTCTTCTTAACCGTCTTTCGGTTCAGAGGAGTTTATGTTTCTTTGCGGTTCCTCAGCTGTGTGGCGTAACAAGTCGTGTTTTTTTTTTACTTTTTCTTTTTAAGTTTGATAGAGAAAACAAAACATGACAGTTTCTAGCTGCTATAACGCAAGTGACAACAGGAACTTCGTAGATCTTCCACAAAGCCGAATGGAACTTTAGACTAATAAATGTTTCATAAAAATAAATAAATAAATAAACAAACAAACAAACAAACAAGCAAACGTTTGGAGAAAATGTGATAATATTAGTTGTAATATTTGAGGATGTGGCAACCCAGTGGTTAAGGTGTTGGATTACTGAAACCAGGCCCTTAACCCTCAGTTGCGCACCTACATATATATATATATCGCTGATAGTGAAAATCTCCGTCGTACTTTCGCCGTGTTTCCCGCCATCCTGCCAACAGACCAAAGCTTTGGGCGGCGGTAAATTTCGAACACTTTCTCTTTCCTCTTCACCTGACTCCAGTTACCTGAGGACATGTTTTCCCTTCGGAGCAGAATTCACAGTCGTGGGTGGATAAAAGAAAGCGTTTACGCTAAAACTGGCATATATGGTAGCGGCATCTATTTTTATCTCTCCTCTCATACCCGAGCTCTTTGTAGTCCTCTATTCACGGCCCACACGTATCACGTCTCTGAGCGAATAAAGCTCAAAGCAAAGGTACGTTGCTCCCACGATGTGTGGAGAAAAGAGAAAGCGGTGGTAATGTAAACACGGGACGCTCTCTTTACAAAGCGGCGGTGCATGCGGACGTGGCCGGCCTCCACGCCGCACAAAGACTACATTCAGCTCGGGTCGTCTCGCTGCGCTGGAAAATGTGCCCGAGCGCTCATATCTAAGCTATCTTTCTAGATTGGATCTAATCAGAGATTTTCAAGCAGCTGTGGTTGATGATAAAAAGCACATTCAGGCTAACAATCCCAGCGAGTCCATAGATTTATACGCCATTACCTCAACCTGTGGAGGTACAAAGGGATTGCCACAATAGCGCCATTCTTCACGAGGGATGTTTTAAGGAGGAACATTCTTTGCTCTTTGATGATGGAAAGATGACCGTCTGCGTTACCTAACCTCACATATGGAGCTCTTAAAGCTGTTACTTCCACAAAATAAACATTGCTTTAACAAAAAAAAAAAAAGAAAAATAGAGCTTGTGCGCTTAGGTAGCGTGACGCTACGCTCGCTCGATGGTGTCCTTCATTTGGATCCTTCATTATCGCTCTCAGCTTTGTCATCCTTTTGTTTTTACAATGATTTTATTTTAATCCTCGACTGCTCGGCTGAGCTCAGCTCTGGTCTTGGATTCGTTTCTACTACACTAATAAGTCCAAGTCTAAATAAAGCTCATGCACTCACACGGCTCACGTGCAAAAAAAAAAAAAAAAAAAAAAAGAATGATGATCATGAGTAAAAAAAAAGTGCATACCTTGTGTTTTCAATCCAAACGGAGGTAAATAGTTGTTGACTTTCGCTAATCGCTTAAAGTTCCGGTCAAGAAACATAGGTGCTGGCTTTACGAACCTGTAAGGAGGAAAGACAAGGTGTCAGAAGGTCAGAACCGAGACGTGTGTGTGTGTGTGTGTGTGTGTAGGTGACGCCTCACTTATAGAGATAAACGTATGAAACAATTTCTACATTTGTGTAAAACCTTATCAGCTCAGTCTGCGACCTCAATGCAGTGATCCGTACATGTATACCCACTGACTCCGCCCACTTGGGGTCCCAATTCCAATGGTTTGCGAATTTACTTTCAAGTCAAACTTTGGTCCCAGGTTAAACTTTCGCGTCCAGCGTCCTTTCCCCTTCGGTTACTCTGCTTTTCTGATCGGTAAGTTTATCAGGTGTAGGATGGAGCTCCTGCTTTAACCAATCTACATCAGGTGTAGAAGCTAGCTGCTCTTTACACACAGAGTAACGTGATTGGTTGCCTTGTTACTTCCTGTTTCACAGAGACACGGTTGTTACGGTCACTGGAGAAGATTTAGACATATACGTGAGTAAAAACTATCATGAACCTGCATGGCTACAAATGTTAAGCTCCTGGTTTGCAGACTTTCCTGAATGATGAACAAAAACGGTGGTACGCTTTGAAACGTCGACGCAAACCTGAGATTGTGAAGCCCCCCCCCCCAAAAAAAAAACATCCAGAATCCTTCCTGGTTCCTGGTAAAAACATTTATATTGGAACGAATTAAACTGCTTCATCTTTATTTTGTCTTACAAGATGCGGTAAAATGTAAAGAATTCCAATGACTCTTAAACCTTGGCGCTGACTTGAGCGCAGCTTTGTTCCCGTCACGGCGGGTCGACGATCCTCGTCCTGCGATCTGTAAACTGGGCTTCTCAGGCCAGACGCTTGGAGCCTGGCGAGTCTTTAATCGAGCATTTTTCTGTGAGAGGTTAACGTTCCTGGCTCGTCTCTGCTGTGACCCTCTGGTCAGGGTTTAAGACAGTGAGGTTGAAGCGGTACGAATCAATCACACACACACACACACACACACACACACACACACACACACACACACACACACACACACACACACAGTTCTCTCTGCTCCTGGAAAGCCAGCACAGGATGGATGCGCCCACCTCTGACCCGCGTCCCCTCTCCGATCCTTTACCCCAAGCACATTGGGCTTTCCAGAACTTTTAAAGGAACACAAATAGGAAATTTTAAGGAAGTGTTTGAGTCAATCACGCCCAGGACACTCAGTGCTATGTGATCATTGGATTGGGTCCAGTTTCCAACCCGGATTTCCACTTTACACACGTTTCCTGCTTTTCTTCTCTTCAGATAACCTCCATAATAACCTCGCTCAGGTTTCTGCTCTGGGGTTCGAACTGGGAGCTTTTGGGGACAAAACAGCATCAGGATAATTCAGCGTGTGAAACATCGGTCCTTCGTCCTTCGCGAGCCGTCCTTCGTCCTGCCTTTGAGAGAAAAAGGACAGGAGCATCTTGTTTAAAAAAAATAAAAACTCTGTGGCTGGATTTTTCCACCAGAAAGACAAAATCAAAGAATGCTCAGAGGACCTAGATTTAGGGCGAGACGACGGTGAGACGGAGCGGCCGTAAGGGTGTTGAAGGCAAAGAGTCAAAGTCAAACTGCATTTCGTTTCAATCTTCAGTTCTACTAAGATGAATTTCTGAGGCAATTTCAAACTAATCTTCTAGCACTTTTACAGAAATCAGACATGGATTAAAAGGTCGTTGAAAAGATAAGGGGGCACGGTGGCTTAGTGGTTAACACGTTCGCCTCACACCTCCAGGGTTGGGGGTTCGATTCCCACCTCCACCTTGTGTGTGTGGAGTTTGCATGTTCTCCCCGTGCCTCGGGGGTTTCCTCCGGGTACTCCGATTTCCTCCCCCGGTACAAAGACATGCATGGTAGGTTGATTGGCATCTCTGGAAAATTGTCCGTAGTGTGTGATTGCGTGAGTGAATGAGAGTGTGTGTGTGTGCCCTGCGATGGGTTGGCACTCCGTCCAGGGTGTATCCTGCCTTGATGCCCGATGAGCCTGAGGCTCCCCGTGACCTGAGGTAGTTCGGATAAGCGGTAGAAGATGAATGAACGAATGAAAAGAAAAGCTTTGTAGGAAATTTTATGAGGAATCAAACCCCCAAAAAAGAGAAACACACACACACCCTGAGTGTGGGGGAAGTGGTAGCCTAGTGGTTAAGGCATTGTACTACTGATCGGAAGGGTGCGGGTTCGAATCCCAGGTCCACCAAAGTGCCACTGCTGGGCCCCTGAGCAAACCGTAACTGCTCGGTTGCATAAATTGAAATAAAAAAGTAAGTCACTCTGGATGAGAGTCTGTGAAATGTCAGGAATGTAAATGAGCGTGGAATAACTTGTGTAATGAGTATAAGGGAGATCACAAGACTGATCTAAAGGCTTACGCTCTACCTCTTGTCTCCATTTCACCCGAAAAATCTTTCTAACCAGATCCTAATAAATTAGAATTAGATTCTTTGTATGATGAAGTTCTCCAGATGAAAATGAAGACATGTTCCATGCGCTTGCTCTACACGCAGCTTCTGTAAAGCGAGCTCACCAAGTCCATGTCTGTTTTCATGACCCTCATAGCTCCGGTTCTTCCCGTCCACGTCGTTGGCTTTAACACTCCACAGTCTTTTCTCATTTTTAAATATGACCAGATTTTTGGTATAAAAAAAACAATAAAATAAAATAAAAACCACTTGTGCAATAAGGATTTGATTAGAAAGATGTTTCCAGTGAAATGTAAAAGATATTTACAACACAGTGCTGTTGAGTTCTGATCCTTTACACAGAGATCGT
>NC_083460.1:1751953-1794453 GCF_030014155.1 Tachysurus vachellii | reverse complement strand
TAGCAGCCATCTTGGCGGCAGCGTAGCCGGGTTTACAGGCTCCGGTGCTGAGGTTCCCGTACTGATGCACCAACTCCACCGGGCTGAAGACATTCATAATGATAATGATTAAAAAAAAAAAAATCAGTCATCATTTAACCTTCATTTAACTTAAATACATAAATAAAGTAAAAAAAAGTAATACAATAAATTACTTAATACAAAATAAGAATATCGTCGCTGTCGGGCAGAATCCTCGTATCTCCAAAACCGTTATTTTTCAGGAAATTAAAAAAACACCGTACCTTATCTGCAGTGCACAGGGTTTAGTCCGCGTTGCAGTGGATTGTCTTGCGCTAAATTCCTGTCCTCAGACGAGCACCAGAACTAGCGGGGGTCAAGATTTTTTTTTCTTTGAGCCCAGTGTTTTGAAGACATTTACCTCAGAAGACGTGTTGATTCGTTGCGACTCTTCTTGAGGAGAAATATGCCGTGAAGCTCTCCCACGGAGTGAGGAAGAGGTGGACAGTTGAAGTGTCCAATGGAGTTATGAGATTTGTGTTCAAGTTATTTTCAAGACTTTAGATTGGTTAATAACTTGTAAAAATAACAGACCCACGTGGGGACTGACCAATAGCATCGATATGTGAAAAAATATCAAATTGACCAAATTTGGACATACGAGGTTTCCGCCCGACAGCGACGATATACAATAATTGATCACGTCATTGGCTTGATTGACTTCTGACTTTTAGTTTGTTTTCTTTTTCGTATTAATTAATTTTAAGTGTTTTATACACATTACTCATTTCTGACCGAGTTTAAAAACATAAATGATAATATTAGTCATATTAAAATAGCTATATTAAATAAACAATACATCTCTCGTCTGGTTTATCAACTATGGCTTAGATCAATATAAATAAACAAATAAAGAAATAAAGAAAGAAATAAAGAAGGAAAGAAAGAAAATTCTGTGATTTTTTGTCTTTTCGTACGATTTGTTGTTGAATCACGATATTTCCAATAAAACGTTTTAAATCAGGCAGATTTTCTGTTTGGTGACGGAATGATTTTTAAAAACATTATTAAACCCCAGACGGAGCTGACATGTTGAAGTCTCCTGAAGTTGTACGACACACAGTGTAGCTCCTCCTGAGTGTTAACAGGCAAAAAAATACAACAAAATATAAAAACAGACAGAAAAAAAAACAGGCGTTTAGGAGAAGACACGAGAATGAAGATGAAATTTTTTGTAAGTCATTAATAACCTGCAATACACAATGTGAGCAGTTTAAATAAACAGAGTGCAGGGGGACGAGTGTGTGTGTGTGTGTGTGTGTGTGTGTGTGTGTGTGTGTGTGTGTGTGTGTGTGTGTGTGTGGTGGTCAGGAGCACAGAGACAGAAGTGGGTGAGGATGGACACGCTCTAGCTGGACCACCATGAGAAAAGTCAACTCCATTAAAGCAGATCAAAGCTGACTGCTGTATCAGGATCACGAATGGAAACAGACACCAAACAGCCTCCAAACTTACAATCGTACAAAACAATCCGCTCCGTCGTGCGACGCAAACGCCGCTCTGATTCGCTTGGACTTGAAAATAAAAGCTTGTGAACGAGGGACGGACGGACGTTCAGACCGAAACGTCACCGGACTTTCCCCATTGTTACAAATAACGCAACTAGAAACAGATTGAAATTCCTCTGTGTGTACGTTCTGTATTCAGCTCTAAACTTTTTTTTTGTCAAATCTTTTATTCACTGTCTCTTTCTATGAACTTTATATCTTTTAGATGCCAACAAACAAAAAATCTGTACAAAATTAAAATCAACCCTGTTTCCGGATCACTGGATCGTGACCTTCTTAACGATCATAAAAGGACTAAAGTCACATCGACTGACGTAAATTTACTCTTCGCCTCTCGGGGAGATCACGGCTTTTTCCTGAAGTGTTCGTTCTGACGACGTGTCGAGCAGGTAGGCATGGCGATGGCGATTCGAGTATTTACACGTGAGAAGCGACGTGACGCGTGATGCTAGGTGGGCACCGACGTCTACACGGCCCTGACAGGACGAGCTGAAACGTCTTTAACTGGGGAAATAACTGGCACAGTGACGTGAGCGGAAATTTGAGTTTCCACCGAGGGATAAAAATGTTTCCCGGAAAAATGTCACGCATCATCTGTAACTCGGAGGTTACAAAAGTTCTCCATGTATCTGAGGCAGGAAACAGATTCGTGGCCACTGTGTCACAGAAACAGAAGTCCAATCATATTTCAGTGGAGAAATGGAAGAGTCATCTGGACTCGAGTGGTGCGATGATTAACGCGCTAACGACTCAGCATGCTAGCAGAGCTAATGTAGCACGCTGAATCGGAGCTCAGGTTAGCAGGCTAGCAGAGTCCGTAGTGTGGGCTAATAATCTGGTGATTCGACGAAGACGTGTGAAAAGTGAACGCTAGCTAAGTGAACAAATTAAAACAAACTGCAGACAGGATTCTACTCCGCCGTCAGATTCGACCTTCGCTGTTCCCCTGATCGACTGGCGTGGCGTTAGGGTGTGTGCGAGAATGGAACCGGCGTACGTTAACGTTAATGCGGGTGGACTCGCTGATCGCTGGTATGAGATCTAATCTAAAAGAGTTCCAGAAGCTTCAAATTTCCACTTTTCTTTTTGTTTATAAGAGTATTAGAGGAGTATTATCCTGTTTTCAATCGACCAATAGCGACTGGACACTTGGCTGCTTGGCGTATTATTACTAATGTTGCATTCATGCGCATGGTACAAAATAAAAGATCTCGAGTCGTTTCCATGTGTGGCTTTTGCATCTGGAGTCTCTCAACTGGAAGACACGGTGTATGTAAAGCAGGCCATCGTGAGGCTGGAAAATCTGAATGAATTAATCAGAGACAGAGGAAAACATTATGCAGGACCAAAATCCAAGGGAATGTTGGGAAGAAGCAGGAAAAGATCCATTTGGAAAGATGGGATAGTAGAAGATCTGGATGTCAGGAGAACTTTCAAGCGTGAAGAGCAGAGCTGACCAGAGAAGGAAGTTCTCCAGCAGGAAGTTTGCAAAGGACAGTGATGTAGAATAAACCAAGATCCAAACCAACATCGTGTCAAGAACATGGTGAGGAACACGAAATTATTGAGAACAGTTTTATGGATATGAATTTTACTGGATAGAAAGACCTGTGGACTGATTGGTTAATGAAGCACCTCAGAGAAGAACCTGTGGTCTGATTAGTTAATGAAGCACCTCAGAGAAGAACCTGTGGTCTGATTAGTTAATGAAGCACCTCAGAGAAGAAACTGTGGTCTGATTAGTTAATGAAGCACCTCAGAGAAGAAACTGTGGTCTGATTAGTTAATGAAGCACCTCAGAGAAGAACCTGTGGTCTGATTAGTTAATAAAGCACCTCAGAGAAGAACCTGTGGTCTGATTAGTTAATGAAGCACCTCAGAGAAGAACCTGCGGTCTGATTAGTTAATGAAGCACCTCAGAGAAGAACCTGTGGTCTGATTGGTTACCTAATCACTGGAGAGAAGACCCTGTGGTCTGATTGGTTACTGAAGCACTGGATACCGAAAGCTATTAATTATTTCTTTATTATTATTATTATTTTCCAAAAAGACTGATAACCACCAAGCTAGCTAGATATTGATGATTAGTTACCCAGTCGTTTAAAAATGACAGTATTGCTAATGCTAACCCTCTTTAACGCAATCCCATGTTGAAGATGAAAAAACTTTCAGTTACACATAAGTTAATAACGAATAAAGGTGACTTACAGCTTTGCGTCCAGCGTCAGAAGAAAGCCCTGGTTATCGAACGCTGTAGAGAGAGAGAGAGAGAGAGAGAGAGAGAGAGAGAGAGAGAGAGAGAGAGAGACTAATGAGGATGAGGCCATGGCAGGATGAACACTAGTGAAGAGAAAACCTCTGCTGTGATACGGCCACAAAGCTAAAGGTGCAAGTGAAAGAAGCAGAGTTAGTTTCAGCCAGCCAGAACATTCCTCACCATCAAACCTCAAAAGCTCCATGGACAGAAAAAGAAAAACATGTGCAATGAGATAAAAGAAAAAAACGGCAAGAAAAGCCTCGCTTTTTGTTTCTAGTCAAAATGAAGCCAGGAGATAAGTGAGTGAAGCCCAGCTAGTGCTACAGAATCATGAAAACGCGTTCGGTAGCAGCTAAGAAACCCGATTTCCTCTTAAAGACATGCAACCCATTAGTCAGAACTGCGCTAGAGCTGAAATGATAAGGCTGTCTGAATTGTAATGCACTTCGCTGTCACCAATTTGAAATGATCGAATAAAAAAGAAAAGGCGAAAGAGGAGGAGAAAAGAAGCTGGTGAAAGATGCAGCGTTAGATTTGCACAACAGAATCACCGCACAGGCAAAAGTAAAGAAGTGCAGCCCCAAAAATAACGGAGCCGAGGATTAAGCCTAGCAGGATCTCAGGGACGTAGACAGGAAGGAAGTAGCTGCGGGTTAGAGATCACAGCAGAGGGATAACTAACGGAATGAAAAAGAAGAGTCTGGTGCAAAATAGTTCACGTGTACGCAAACTTTCGATCAGCAAGAATGTTTAGCGTCTTCGTTTGCTTCTTTAGACAAAACTTTTTACCGTTCACATTTTAGCTACAATTCACCGTCAAACTGTAAATAGAGGTGTAACCCGGAGGTAAAAGAATAAAAATATGTCCAAAAGAACAAAATTAATTATGTGCTCTTCAGAACGTTAACTACGACACGAAATGACGTCTAGACAAAGTGTGCGAAAATGGTGTCTTGCCACTGTGCTAATCCGGTAAACGACGTTAGCTAATGTTCCGATTTTTAGCGATAGACGAGTTGAAACACGTTTCCTGTTGATGATTGTAGCTAGTTGTTCGTGTCTGCAGAGTAAACGCCTGCTCGATCGCGACGATTAACCGAGTCAAGTAAACAAAGGAAATGATGACCAACAGGGGGCGCTTTCATGTTTCCCAACCCGGAACTGAGGTAATTTGAGATGTAATTGGTTCGAGACCTAAAATGTGTTATCTGGTGCTATCTGGTCCAAGCTTAGCCCAAAATTTATATATTCAAAAACTACAGATAAAAAAACATAACAAAACACTGACAGAAGTAGTTTTGAAATCAAACATTTCCTCTTGATTTTACCATCATCATGAAATACACCGTGGAGTTTATTCTCTTGGCTTAAATAAGTATTTTAACAGAATTCTATGTAGCTACACATCCATATGCGCTCGAATGGCTCTCTTCGAAGAAATAATTCATCAAACGGATGCTTTAACGGTTCTGGTTCACGTTTACGTGACTTCCTCTTTTCCGTAGCATTAGCAAACCCGCATTAAACACACACACACGACTGAAGTTTCGTGCGCAACTGTCAAGGCGAAGGTCATTAAGGTCCATGCTGATGGAAAGCTAACGGGAAGAGCTGGTTTATGGGCTGTTATCATGAGTTAGCATAAAGAATAGCATGGAATCCAGCATCCGTTAGAGTTACTGACAGTTACGGTTTATCCTACATTTGGAGGCTACAGCTACCTGTAACTGAAACATTATCACTGGTAACGGGAAGGTTTTTTTTTTTTTTTTTATCGCAGCTCTTAAGTGGTTTGAGAAACTCTCAGAAAGAGAAGAGCGCCATGGTAAGAGGAACGCTGTGACCCTGCGGGTTTCTGGAACGAGTAGACAAACATTCATCAACAACATCCAGGAAAACAGCTTTAGCTTTGATTCGCAGAATGACCCACGTGGGCTTGGAGCCATGTTTGGTCAGGAGGCTGACTCTTGATTTAAAATATCAGATCAGGTGAAGAGGCTGAAATGTTGTGGAAATGAAGTGTATTAATGGCACACAAATAAACAGTCATGTTTACGTGAGGACTTTATCATCTGCAGAAACAGGAAACGCAACATCCTGAGCTGCGACCAGGCGTGTGCCGCTAACCTGTAAAGCCGTGCCACGACCTACACAGGGACAGCTGTCTCGTACGCTGGATTACTTCAACACAGCATTGCGTGTGACCTTGGAGCCATCCCATAATATACAAACGGAACAGACTGAGGAATATGTTAATAACTGTAAACTACACGTTTGATTACGTTCAATTGTAGTGAGACGGTATCATGGCAACAAGCATGACAAAGGTCTTACGCTACGTGGGTATTAAAGCGTTTGTGTTGCCTTTGTACTTGCGATTAAAAAAAACGAACATTTCCGCAACATGTAAGCGTGTATCGTTATAACTTAGGTTTTGTTTTTATTGTTTTTATTTACATATTATTATAGTCACGTTCAGAAAACTCTACTAACTATTTCGGTGGTTTATTCTACCAACACACAAAGCTAGCTAGGTTACTTACGTTAGCTACGGCTACTGTACAAATACGCTGAACGATCTAACTGTGTGTTTGGTAATAAACGACGATTACTGGAACATTCAATAAAAACAAATGTTCAACATTTTGTGGTATTAGAGCACATGCCCAGTTTTCACCAGGCTGAGACAGACTAGCCTGTACCTGAGTCTACTACCTTTCCCTTGGAGACGATGTCCACCATTGTCGACTCTGAAAAACAAAAGTATCAGTTAGTCTCAGGTGCCACCTCCTGGCGCAGAGCATTATGGGAAACAGTGAACTTGATCAACCCTAAATCATACCAATCCATTGAAAAGAAGTTCGGATGAAATGGTTAGTGGCTCCGTGCGGCTCTGCTCCCTTCAGCCCTGTATTAGTCATACACTCAATTAGTGAGGATCAAATTGGATAAAACACCATGGGATCAGAAGCAGTTAACATGTATTAGATGAAACCACCACCACCACCACCACCACCACCACCATCATCATCATTATCATCATCATCATCATCACAGATGGGAGGTGTTTCTACCTGTAGTCACTGTAGGTAAAGCTTTAGCTTGTGCGCTCTTTAGAGAAACCAACGGCCTCACGGCTACAACTGTGAAACAAAAGGGGTCAAAGGTCAGAAGTGCAACAAGGCAGTCCAACAAGTCCAACCACGCGGTTCTCACATAGCAGAAGCTTTTAGTTTCTATGCAGCAAAAAACAAGCAAAAGCCAAAAAAGAAAGAAAATTATTTGCCAGAATATTAGAAACGATCAGAGCTGTACTTATTACAAGAAGCTGACGCATTGACAACAGCAGGGACGCCATAGCAACCGGTCGTATACATCGATCCGCGTTCGCCTCGCAGACCCTCAGCGACGACCAGAAGTGACGTGATCTCCAGAACGAAAAGGATTTTTTTTTTTAAATCGCTAGTCAAGTCTCCTTTAAGACCAAAAAGTTCACTGTTTTGGTTCTGAAGTGAATGGAATCTGTCACTCACGCAACGTTGCATCGCACCGCACTTTAGCACTCGTGCTACACTGAAATGTCATCGTTGAAGCGAGGCAACATTTGTGACAATTGTGTTTGAAAATAATAAACTTCATCTCAACCTTATCTTTAAGAAAACAAACGAAACGTAGCTGTCTGACGTGATTCTTCCTTATTAATGAGTGGAATTCTTTTCAGAAAACCGCTACTGAAATCCTACACCCCCTAGTGGACGAGTGAGAAATTGCATAAAAATGAAACGTATCTTGCAACACAACACACGGACAGCTCTGGACCACCGTAAGATGAGGCAGCAGGTCAAAAATCACTGAACCGCGGTCGCTCCGTCCCTGCCGCTGAGTTACAAAGCGTTCTTCAGATGGCTAGTACTGCTAAGACACACACAGACAAGCAAGATACATCTAGACCTGCTCCAGAACCATGGAGTTCGGGACGGCAACTTGGGACCAAGCGCTGACAGGAAGCTGAGGAGCTGAAGTCCAGCGCAGACATGGACACGAGCACATGGAGATCAGAGCACATGGAGCTGACAGAAGCAAAGAACCGGACACAACTCGCGAATGCAGAGAGCGAAGGGGCTAAAAAGTGTAATAACGTTTCTGCAGGACAAACATGAAACTAAGGCAGAGTCAGAGTCAGAGGAATGCTATTAAAATGTTAAGGAAAGGAACCAAATGCTCAGCAAACACTAGGGTTTTGTTCAGATTCCAGCTGTTAGCCAGAGACAATGAAGATGCTCATGAAGGCACGACAGAATCACTGACGGAACCAACTTTACATTTTAAATAATAATAATAATAATAATAATAATAATAATAATAATAATAATAATAATGTGTGAGGTGAATGAGGAAGATGAAGTCAGCAGCAGTCTGGGCGATGATGTCGGTGTGGGTTCAGATCTCCGATCTCTTGTGCGTGTGTGAAACAAACGAACGCAGCGAGGATGAAAGTGACATGTCTGAGCGAGACGAGCCGCCGTCGACACGCCGAGACCTTTGTGAAGCGCGACCTGGGCGCTCATGCCAAACACATTGCTGAGTTTTTACCCTCTCTTTTGTTATTCATCATCACAAAAAGGGTTGCGCTTCCTTCCCACTTACCCTTTCAAAGCCACTGACTGCGATTCATCTTTACAATTCGAGCACAAGGGCTTGCGTAACAGGAGTTAGGTTCAAAGAAAACCCGTCCCAGGTCTGCGTAATTTTCCAAAATAAACCCAGAACAGCTGTTGAATAGCAACTGTTTATAATTCATCCGGCTGCGTTTCTGTTTTTTCCCCCAAACTAGTTTTTTTTCTCTGGCACACAGAAGTCGGGGATGATAAAGACGACTTCGAGGAAAACACGAACCGAAACGCTGACGAGTTTTGATAAGCGACAAAGCGCGCGGACGCGTAGCTCCGGCGTCGCTCGCGACGATACGATCCTCCAGAATCCACAAGCGAGATTTATTCGTCGACGCTTTAACGCTGCTAAGATTAGAAACATGATTTATTTATTATTAAGAGAATTTTTTTTTTTTTTTAATGTTTGGGCTAAAAATACTGTGAGGTGAAGTTTTAGAGGAAAGACACGAAACTGAACATCTTGTGTTTATGGCAAAAACGTAAATACGTCGTAAATCCCGAAATGTTTAGCGCTGTTTTAACGAAAGTCTCAAAATATCAGTTTGTTCAGGAGTCACTCGCGGTGTAAAGTACAGACACATGCAGGCGAGCGCTGATGGCTTCTGCGCTGTGATTGGTCCAGAGCAAGAGCCGAGTCATTCTCTAGAACAGCAGCTCCGACTGTAGCACAGGTTTGTACGCTAGCGTTACTATAGCAACAGCTCCTTCACCGTATGCCGTTAAAGTGTCAATGTTTGTTTTATGAGCATGTGTGGAAGGAGTCTCCAGTCTCAGGGGTGGGTGGTGTCTAATCTAACAGTGTCTAATCCACAGGTGTCTAATCTAACAGTGTCTAATCCATAGGTGTCTAATCCACAGGTCTCTAATCCAACAGTGTCTAATCCACAGGTGTCTAATCTACAGGTCTCTAATCCACAGGTGTCTAATCCATAGGTCTCTAATCCACAGGTGTCTAATCCATAGGTGTCTAATCCAACAGTGTCTAATCCAACAGTGTCTAGTCCATAGGTGTCTAATCTAACAGTCTCTAATCCACAGGTGTCTAATCCATAGGTCTCTAATCCAACAGTGTCTAAGCCATAGGTGTCTAATCCATAGGTGTCTAATCCAACAGTGTCTAATCTAACAGTGTCTAATCCATAGGTGTCTAATCCAACAGTGTCTAGTCCATAGGTGTCTAATCTAACAGTGTCTAATCCATAGGTGTCTAATCCATAGGTGTCTAATCCAACAGTGTCTAAGCCATAGGTTTCTAATCCATAGGTGTCTAATCCAACAGTGTCTAATCAAACAGTGTCTAATCCAACAGTGTCTAATCCAACAGTGTCTAATCCAACGGTGTCTAAGCCATAGGTTTCTAATCCATAGGTGTCTAATCCAACAGTGTCTAATCCAACAGTGTCTAGTCCATAGGTGTCTAATCCAACAGTGTCTAATCCATAGGTGTCTAAGCCATAGGTTTCTAATCCATAGGTGTCTAATCCAACAGTGTCTAATCTAACAGTGTCTAATCCATAGGTGTCTAATCCATAGGTGTCTAATCCATAGGTGTCTAATCCATAGGTGTCTAATCCAACAGTGTCTAGTCCATAGGTGTCTAATCCAACAGTGTCTAATCCATAGGTGTTCCACACACTTCAGTGGAAATTATAAACCCAAAGTAATTAATTAGAGAATATTTTGTATAATTAAATCAATATTATTTAACTGAAAATTCTCTGGATGAGAAGTTTGTGATCGGCTTTTCAGCTCCAACACAAAAACTCAGGAACCCAATTTCTGGACCTGGAATACCACCTGGAATACCACCTGGAATACCACCTGGAATACCACCTGAAATACCACCTGACTGCAGAATTCTGGGAAAAAATTCTCCATATATTTTTTTTCTCCAGCCAGGACTTTAATTTCACTGGAACAGTGAGTGATGCTCTTTGGTCTGGAATTACTGACTAGAAAACTATCTATAAAGCAGCCAAGCTACGTCTACACACACACACACACACACACACACTTTTTGGAGACTTTGACCTTATATGGTAGGTTCTGTTCTGAATTCTTTTAAACTGAGAATAAAGAGAGAATTTGTGTTGCGCTCTTCTGTCATATTCTGACAAGGAGATGTAAGTAAGTAAGATGACATCATCAAAGAGCTGCAGCCAAAACCACAGAGTCACGAATCGTAGGGGGGAGAAAAAAAACGTTGCGGTGAAGGATTGTTGTTTTTTTTTTTGTTTGTTTCCACTCGACTTTTTCTCGTGTGAATGTTGTCTCATGTGTTACATGTAACGTTGAATTGTTTGTAACTTTCTCACCTGCACCAGCGGCTTGTTAGTCGTCTTTTTTTTTTCTTTTATTTTTATTTTATTTTTAGATTGGTAGTAAATTCTACATGTCATTTCAGACTTCAGACTGCGTTCCACACATCTGTTCCAGTCTAAACTCCCTCCGCTGTTTTCTCGCGCCCTCTGCTGGACAAACCAGAGAATTTCAGAAGCGAACTGTCACAAACTTTCGCACGTCTTATTCTTAACTTTCTTTTCCCCCGGATACATCGTTTATCTAAATAAATATAACTATCGATCTTATTATTTTAACCCGGGTTATTTGTATACAGGGTTTATATTATTATAAACATTATTAAATTATTGACACAAATATTTTAACAATTTTTTTTAAACGTTAATATTCTTGTAATTTCTCAATAAATAGAAAGCTATAAAGTCGAGCAAAAGCAAATATTTAATCTGATCTGTAAATATAGTTTATATCTATTTTATTTATAATAATTACTACAGTGTTACAGACTAAAAGATCATCACTCACTAAAAATAAATAAATAAACAAACAAACAAACAAACAAGTAAATATTTGGGAAAATAAAGTCATGTTTAGTCTGCAAAGATTTTTTTATTTTTTTTTAAAAAACTTTTTTAAATCTTGTTTTCACGAAACAATTCTGTTCGGTTTCAGGAAAAGTAAAAAAAATAAAGTTTTAATGTTTAATAAAGTTTTAATGATCTGTAGTATTTTCGTTTGCTTTAATGCTCCTGTGATGTTTTCACCAAACAAAAACTTTTAAACGAATGAAATAAAAATAATATAACAGCCGTTAAAATCCAAGAAGGTGGTGAAGAAGTTTATCGTTATGAATCTGTGATGCGTCGCATCATAAAACATGAAACAAACGATATTAAGCCGTTCCCGTGACGACCACGCCTCCTTTAGCCCCGTGTATAAACACACACACGTACAACACACACATGGGAGACAAGAGTCCAGATCCCCACAGATTGTACATTTTTTAACACGCCTCGTCCGGGCGGACGCGATGGAGGCATAGTTACCGTTTTAAAGAGCTCTCTATCTGAACGCTGTCATCTAACTCCAATTATGACATTTACCAGCTTTGAAGTTCAGATACTCCATTTAGACTGGAATGGTCTGGTTTGAAGGGGGGCACGGTGGCTTAGTGGTTAGCACGTTCGCCTCACACCTCCAGGGTTGGGGGTTCGATTCCCGCCTCCGCCTTGTGTGTGTGGAGTTTGCATGTTCTCCCCGTGCCTCGGGGGTTTCCTCCGGGTACTCCGGTTTCCTCCTCCGGTCCAAAGACATGCATGGTAGGTTGATTGGCATCTCTGGAAAATTGTCTGTAGTGTGTGATTGTGTGAGTGAATGAGAGTGTGTGTGTGTGTCCTGTGATGGGTTGGCACTCCGTCCAGGGTGTATCCTGCCTTGATGCCCGATGACGCCTGAGGCTCCCCGTGACCCGAGGTAGTTCGGATAAGCGGTAGAAGATGAATGAATGAATGAATGAAATAGGCGGCTTTCGCAGATTTGGCTGTAGTCTGGTAAGATGCGAGAGAGTGACGTACTTCTGTTTGGGAGGAGTTTAGTGCTGACGTATGTGGCTTGAACAACCACATTGATTTACACCTGTCCAGTTTCATCTGAAACACGTCCCAGACCACCTCCTGAAGGGGTTTGTACCGTCGGATTTATATCCGTCTCCAAAACGTTTCGGAGGGCATTTAGACCTGGTCTTTTTACCGTCAGATAGATATCTGATCACAGAAAACGCATGAAGTGACCAGGTGTAAAAAGCCCCTATGAGGTCTTTCAATCGGGTTTTAAGTCTGCTCACAGTACTGAGTCGGCACTTTTGAGAGTTTTAAATGACATTTATCTTTCTACTGACTCCGGAGACTCTGTAGTTCTTATTCTTTTAGATTTATCAGCTGCTTTTGATACCATAGACCACTCCCTTTTATTATGAAGGCTCGAAACCTGGGTAGGTCTAAAAGCAAATGTTTTGAGCTGGTTTCAGTCATACCTAACTGACAGAAAGTTCATAGTGAAACTGGGTAACTTTTCCTCCTCCCGTGTCTCGCTGTCCTGTGTGTGGCCTTCTACAAGGCTCTATTTTAGCGTCTTCTCTATTCTCGTTATATATATATGTATATGCTACCCCTGGCCTCTATTCTCCGGAAACATGGTGTATCCTTTCATCTCTATGCTGATGACACCCAAATCTACTTACCAATTAGGAAAAATAATCCTTTAGCAATCTCATCTCTCCTAAAATGTTTAGAAGAGGTTAAATTATGGCTGGCACAAAATTTCCTGTTTTTAAATGAAGACTGAGGTCATTGTGTTTAGCCCAAATGAGAACTCTCAGTCCTGAAGCATCAACCTAGAGAGTTAATCTGTTTTTAGAGCTTCACGGGTGCAGAATCTTGGCATCTTTTTTGATCAGCACTTATGCCCCTTTCCCACCGAGGCAGTTTGAGTGCTGGTTCGGAGCCTAATTTAGAACCAGTTCTTTCTTTTTCGACAGCCAAAGCACCGGCTCTGAACCAGGAAAAGTGGTTCTTAAGTAGCACCAAAATGTTGCTGGTGTAGTCTTAAGAACCGTTTGTGGGCGGGTCTGTGGGCGGGGCTACTGTTAGCACATTTGATAATGTACCTTAAGTATACTAATGTTTAATACACTTTTACTTTACCGCGATATGATACATTATCAGCACACGTGATAGTAAGTAGCTACATGCTAATGCTAACTTTTTTCTGTGTTAATGATAAAATAACGTTATGTACTTTCTCCATTACAACCTCCGTTTATACAGATTACATGGAGCTGCACGTACACATTGGATTCGCTACGTTTGGGTGTTAATGTAGGTTCACAAAGCCATGAGCATTAACAGTAAAGCAACATCCGCCATTGTTGATGTGTTTGTGTTTGTCGCTGCTGCGCTAACGTTGCTGTGTAACGTGACACGTATACAGTGACGTCAGACTCGGCTCTGTGATGCTCTCTAACTGATGGAAAGACAAACCGGTTCTTAGAAGGTTCGCCAGTGGAACCAACTTTGAACCAGCACCAGCGCTAGCTCTGAACCAGCACCCGGTTCTTTTTGGTGGAAAAGGGGCGTTAAAATTTGACAAACACGTCTCGTCTGTTATTGGGTCTAACTTTTACCAACTGCGGATTCGCTCCAAAATTAAACACTTTCTTACCCCTAAGACTTTAGAAATGGCTGTTCATGCGTTTATAACCTCTCGCTTAGATTACTGTATCTCTTTATATTGCGGTATATATATAAAACTCAGATTACGCGTCTCCAGCTCGTTCAGAACGCCGCTGCCAGATTTCTCTCTAGCTGTCGCAAACTTTCGCCGATTTCTCAGAGAATAGGTTTTAAGATTTTACTCTTTGTCTATACTGTAAGTCTCTCCATAATACTGCTCCTCTCTACTTATCTGAACTTCTTCATCCCTACTCTCCTATTCGAAGTCTTCGTTCATCTGACCAGGCCATGTTGGTGGTCCCTCGTGTACGGCTCAAGCGTAGAGGAGAGCGTGCCTTCTCTGTGGCTGGTCCTAGACTATGGAACTCCCTGCCACTAGAGATCAGGACGGCACCCTCTGTTTCTAGTTTTAAGTCCATGCTAAAGTTGAACTCGAACTTGAAAAGTGTGACATGAGACACACACATACTGTAGAAGACGAGAGTGTGGCGTGAGATAGACACGCACAAGCACACACACACACACACGCACACATACACTAGTCAGGGATAAAGTTTAACGGTTAAACAATGCCAAGCGCAACATGAGGACAGAGCGTGTGAGTGAAGATGAAGGAGACAGGA
Organism: Tachysurus vachellii; assembly: GCF_030014155.1. Lineage (NCBI taxonomy): Eukaryota > Metazoa > Chordata > Actinopteri > Siluriformes > Bagridae > Tachysurus > Tachysurus vachellii. Next base: position 1,779,801 of record NC_083460.1, on the reverse strand, counting down.
GCAGAAAAACGTCACTCACGTGATTTGTAGCCCCATAAGTGGAGCTGAAGCTTCCCAGAGGAGTAGTAGATGAAGCCCAGGACCAGCATGGGGCACAGAGCAAACAGCAGCTTGTGTGTGACCTTCATGGTCCTCAGGAATTTACATGGTGCCATCTGCTGCTTCACCTGTAGGGGCAGACAGGGAGGGAGGGATGGAGGGGGGAGGGGGAGAGAGAGAGACAGAGAGACAGACAGACAGGGAGGGATGGAGGGGGGAGAGAGAGAGAGAGAGAGAGAGAGAGAGAGAGAGAGAGAGACAGAGAGAGACAGAGACACAGGGAGGGAGGGAGGGAGGGAGGGAGAAGGACAGGGAGAGAGAGAAAGAGAGAGAGAGAGAGAGACAGACAGAGAGAAGGACAGCGAGAGACAGACAGACAGACAGACAGAGAGAAGGACAGCGAGACAGAAAGAGAGAAGGACACAGAGAGAGAGAGAGACAAAGAGAGAGAAGGACAGACAGATAGAGAGAAGGACAGAGAGAGACGGGGGGGGACAGAGAGAGAGAGAGTGAGTGAGTGAGAGAGAGAGAGAGAGAGAATAAGAAAGAAAAAAAAATAAAGAATCAGTAACATCTATTATTATATTATTTTACACACATTTGTTGTTGTTATTGTTGTTGTTGTTGTTGTTTAAAACAGCATATTGTGGGTGGCAGTAATTCAGGAGCTGAGCTGTAAATGTCCAGAAGAATTATACAGTCAGGATGACGGTGCAGGACACTATGAACCAAGTGCTGTACACACACACACACACACACACCACACCCACGACCACCCTCACACCCATACCACACACACACACACCACACCCACACACCCATACATACACACAACCTCACCCATACTGTACATACACACAACATACACACACAAACCCACCCATACATACACACAACATACACACACAACATACACACAAACCCACCCATACATACACACAACATACACACACACAACATACACACACACTCACCCATACATACACACACACACCACACCCACAACCACCCTCACACCCATACATACACACAAACCACACACTACACACCACACCCACACACCCATACATACATACAACCTCACCCATACTGTACATACACACAACATAAACACACTCACCCATACATACACAACATACACACACTCTCACCCATACATACACACCACACACTCTCACCCATACATACACACACCACACACACCCCCATACATACACAAAACATAAACACACCCATACATACACACAACATACACACACTCTCACCCATACATACACACAACATACACAACATACACACATACACTCTCACCCATACATACACACAACATACAAACACACACACACACACTCTCACCCACCCATACACACACCCAAACATACATACACACACACAACACACTCTCACCCACACACACACACACACGTATAAGGACACACAGTGTGAGCACTTTGTATCAGACCAGAAAAAACCTGGAACTTCAAGACTTCAGGACAGACAAACAGACAGACAGACAAGCAGGTTGTTCGACATGAAACTGTTCCACAGCCGTACAGTTGGTGGTGTTGATGGACCGCTAAACACGGTGTTTCCAGGAAGCTGATGTAGTTTGAGGAAATCAAACAGCGAAAGCCGAATGTAAATAAGCGCACACACACCTGACCACACGAACAAATAACATGACAAGCGCAACATGAATCTAATCCATACATCAGTCTGAATAGAATGTTGAGGATGACAGCAGGGAAAGTCCAAGGTGTGTAAACAAAGCTGAACAAACACACTGGACATTTGGAAAGAGTCTAAAAGTGAACAGTCCAAAAGTTTCATTGTGCAACAACGTCCCTGTGATGACCCTGTGATGACCCCTTACAACCAATAAACCCTATTATTATTATTGTTTGTTTTTGTTAAATATCACAATAAACCTTTGTGAGTCTCACTTGTGCAAAAATTCGAACTAAACAACCATGAATTTTATTTTTTTTTTAAATTATCTGAAGTAAAATGAAGTAAAATAACATTTCACTGTGTAAAAAAGTGAACGGTTAAAAAGTTGTCTGTAAAAAAATTCTATCGAGTCGGTTTGCTTGAAAATCAGTTGTTTATATTTAGAGAAAAGAAGAACGAAAGAAACAAACAAACCTTTAAAATGTCATCCTTGTAGCGCACAAAGTTGTACGTCAGAATGTTCTCGAACAGGCTGAAAGCGTTAGCGCTGTAGTTAGCGTGGTCAAACAGGCTGCTGACGGAAACCGATGTTTCTAATCATAATGACACGAGATTTAAAATAATATATGACTCAACGATGCATGTATGATGAGTAAAGTGGGTGGGGCTTGAAATTTTATTATAGAGTTTGGATCGTTTTAACGATACATATACAATTAGTCAAAAATCGGAAGGAATCGTTGATATGACAAAAATAAATTGTTGCTTCAACCAGCCATAAGAACTTAGAAATGTGTTGTTGTTTTGTTACTGAAATAACAAATAATAGTTCAATTTACAGAAAATTTACAGGATTATGTGTCTCCTCACACGTCTCCTCACACGTCTCCTCACACGTCTCCTCACACGTCTCTCAGGAGTTCACTCTCTCTCTTAAGGAGACTTGTTGAGGATTTTTAGGGCGCCTGGCAGCACTTCCTCTCTGAGCTCCATTCATTCACTGCAACTGATCCAGGAGGTTTTCAAACCTTCAGAAGTTCTCCTACACAACTTCTGTGCTTCCCTCACTGGCTTCCTGTAGCTTTAATGCACCACCACAACTACACCAGTAGGCTCTTAGCTCAAGGCTCACACTGATCCACGCTCACTCAGACTCTGGAGTTTTTACGTCATGACATCTAAAGATCTTTCTCTTCTTAAAGTACCTGAACTAGCACTTTGCTGCTGCTTTAGACCAGTATCCATGCCCTCACTGATAGACTCTGTACTCTAAGGGAATCCACCATGTGTCTACGTGTAAAGGCAAACATACCTTCTGACAGGAATCTGGATGATGTCCGATCTGACTTAGTTTTTCATCAGTCAGTTCATAATCTCACATGTCTAGCAGATCGCCAGAGTTCCACATAGTTCTCACATGGTATCGTGGAACACCTCAAGGTTTTTTATAGATTCATCTCTGTTATAAAAACATTTATCTTTGGCTGTTTGAAACAACGCCCTTCACCAAAACTTGACTTTTCATCACATGATTAAATCTCATGGCTTCATGGAGCAGATCTTTACATCTGAATGATTCCATATCCATCAGATGTGAATTTCACTGGTGTTAATGTTACTCTTTAGGTTTCATGTTGTCTTTAATAAACCTGTGTGTGTGTGTGTGTTTCAGTAAAGGAATGGAAGAAACCTGGGTTATCTCTGTGGATGGGGTTACTCGTACGTCTGACACAGCTTCACCTCCTTACCCTTTCAGCCCAAAGCGTGGCTGCTTCTTTTTGATCATCATCTTTTTTCCACTCGAGAACTTTCTGTGTTTACATTTGTAGCTCTTTAACCATTATCATTCCTCGAGCGTGTAAGTTATTCTGATGACTTTCTGGAACAAGACTCGAGAATCTTTCTACATATGACATGTTGTTTTAGAAAAAACAAACCACACAAATCACTTATCACTTTTTTATCTTCAAATGAATGTAAAAGTGATGCAGCTGTGTGCTGGTCTGAGACCAGTGGGCAGTGTGAGAACAGCCTCGTGCAACAAACAAGCTACAGTTCTGTCCTGTTTTATGTTAAGCTCCATGTAAGCTCCAAAATCACCAATCATCTCCAAAATCACCAATCATCACCAAAATCACCAATCATCACCAAAATCACCACCAATCACCAAAATCACCACCAATCATCTCCAAAATCAACATCAATCACCAAAATCACCACCAATCACCAAAATCACCACCAATCATCTCCAAAATCAACATCAATCACCAAAATCACCAATCATCACCAAAATCACTACCAATCACCACCAATTATCAAAATCACCAATCATCAAAATCACCAATCATCACCAAAATCACCAATCATCACCAAAATCACCAATCATCACCAAAATCCCCCAGAATGGGCTCAGTGAGACTGGGCCTCTATACTCTAACGTTTAACCATGCACAGTTTGTTCGGTTACGTGGAAGGAGAAAATTTTCATTTTCTTATTGTTCTGAATATTTCTTACTGAATATTTCTGTGTAGCAGGATGTAAACATCTGGAGTCAGATTCATGCTTCATTTACATAAACAGACAAATAAAAATATTAGCTGCAATGTTTTGATGTTCTGAGCGCATCTGATCGGCTTGACCCCGGTATCGCTTTTATTTATTATTTCTTTCTGGAATCACAGAAGAATAAAATTTAACATTGAGCTAGACACACCAAAGTTGCTATAGTAACTTCTAAGACTGGCCTCTACATGTGTGCCAAATTTCATAACTTTCCTACGTACGGTTCTATGGGCTGCCATTGACTTCAATGGCGGAAGAGGAATAATAATAATAATAAGAAGAAGAAGAAGAAGAAGAAGAAGAAGAAGAAGAAAACTAACGATAACAATAGGTGTCTACGCCCCTTCGGGGCTTCACCCCTAATAATAATAATAATAATAATAAGAAGAATAAGAAGAAGAAGAAGAAGAAGAAGAAGAAAACTAACGAAAACAATAGGTGTCTACGCCCCTTCGGGGCTTGACCCCTAATAACAATAACAATGGTGTCTACGCCCCTCGGGGCTCGACCCCTAATAAGTAACACAGGAGGAGTTGGAGCCCAGTTCAAGAATCTTAGCTTTTTAATGGAACAAAAAGCACATGACGAGAGCAAGAAGTCAGATGGACCTGTGAAGATCTGGGAATTTTTGTGAAAATCTTACAACATGACAATAAATCTGATGGAAGGATTTCAAAAATGTCTTGTCTTGTAGCTCCTCGTTCAAATTTACTCCATCGATCCTTCCTTAGTCTGAACAAACCAATTCACATTCTTCCCTCACACTCACACCCGTCTCTGACTGATAAACACTCAACACAAGCTCGGACAGAAGCTCGGATACACATCACAGCTTCATGTTAAGATTTATATTAACATTATTGTGCGCATTCTGATTCGAATACTTTATTGTTTCCATAGTAACGGCTCTCACGCTGGAACAATCGCTGATCTGGCGAGGAAGATGATGTTTATGTATGCAAGGAGTCTACAGTGTCGGAGCTTTGTAACGATCCGACTGTGTTGATTAGCCTAATGAGGTTATGAAAATGTACTGCGGCTGGGAAAACTCCAGATGTTCAATTTAACACCAAGAGCCACAGGTCAGAAGGTCAGCAGCTGAATGAAGTTACTGTTCATCTCATCACCTTAGTGTCCTGCCTCAGGTGTCTTGTAGATCTTCTAGCACTGCCCGACTGCTCCCACCATCTCTCAGGGTTCTGGCACCGGGGTGATGGAGTGAACTTTTTACAGACATCCAAACAGCGGAGTCATTGACTGTCCTCAAGACTTTGTGGTCTGGTGAAGACTGGTGAAGACTTTCCTCTTCAGGCTAGATTTTCTCCCAGCAAGTTTAAAAACTGACGGAATCCTTCATCTGAACCAGTGTTGATGTATATGATGTGTCCATTGCTGGAGACGTCATCGTGTTAGTCACACTTTTCTACCTCACTCTGGATGAGAAGGATGAGAAGGTCTGCCAAATACTGTAAATGTAAATGTAGCTGCAAGGCAGACCGGGGAAAAAAACAGTCACACACTCCATGGAGAAATGTTTGACTGACTTTCTGACCTTGCTTAGGCGTTCTGCTGAGATGCTAACTCTTTATCCGGAGAAACGCTAACAAGCCTTAGCCATCTGATAGCTTCACTGTTTCAGCACAAAACTAAACACAAAGTCCACCATCCATCTTCTAAAATCCTGATTAGAATTCAAACGGCGCTAAATACGCTGCTCCACTCAACATGCCTCGGGTTCTAATAATAAAAACCCTCAATACATGAAGGTGTGAGCGATGACTAGAAGAAGATAAAAAATAGAGGAAGTACATCAAGTTGTTTTTCCTTTCTTTTTTTTCAGTTGAAGTTCATGGGAATCCGTTTGCTTAAGTCATGCTGAGGTTGTTGAGGTGGAGGTAAACAAAAAACACAACTCTTCAGACACAACAACACAACATGCTGAACCTCACACTTGTACAACCTCGTTACAAAATCAACTGCGACTGTAACTACAGAAAAGGGTACGAACAGTGATTCCGGCACTCGAACAGAACGAAGTGTTGTGCCGCCGCGAAAGACAACTTAAAAAATGTACTTCGGCAGAGTTGTGTGATTTCTTATATTGTTTAGAATGGGTTCTGTCATGATGCGATCTTCAAACTGGACTGTACAAAAAAAGAAGCTAGATGACATTTTTTTAAAAAATCATTAAACACCTTTAGACTCAAATAATCTGTGTACAGAACACCAAATGTAGTTAATCACTAACATGCAGTAAGTAATGAACTGAGAGCCACAGGCTACTGTAGTATAAATTCGGCTAAGAGTTCGTTTTGGAAAATAAAGTCAAGATCGCGAGTGAGTGTTGATGCTCTCTGGGTTCTGTGGAGCATTAAGGGATTTTTTTTAGGTTGTTAGGGATTAAAACAGATTGAGAATGCACTTAAAATGGCCGACTCCCCGATCAGCACCCTAAGGATCGACTAAGCAGCTGATTGACACGAGGCCGCTGTGTAGAGACGAAGAGCTTCCATTAGTGTCTGAACCACTAGACCATTAAAAACAGGACAACAGGAAGTGGAGGAGAGAAAATTGGGATTCAGCTATTTGGCCTTGATGTGACCTGTTTAGATCAGTTCCAAACACTAATTTGTTCATCTGCTGGCTGCAATGATAAAGCTTCATAAATCCTGAAAACGTTCGGCTCAAGATATCGTGCTACAGAGAATGTCAAGTGTCCAGACAGACGGCCAGAGAGAAAGACAGAAGAACAGACCACTCCACACACTCATATCAGGTCTAAATACATTCATAGATACGTTCCATGATGTCTCAGAAACTCTGGAGCTGGTACTATGATTGATTTAACACAAGACAGTGGTTTCTGTAATATATTTGAAAACTGAACTAAACGTGCCACAAACAACCCTGGTGATGAAGGTCAATCACAGAACACCATTTTGGCACATAATTATGAATTCAACCAAAAAAAAAAAACAAGTAAACAAACAAGCTATTAACAATACAATTAAATATATGTTCAAATATATTCATTAACTAGCTAAAATGTCCACAGACGTTTGACTAATGTTAGCTTGATTAAATAAGAAAAAGAGTGATAGAATGTAACCAAAAGTTTGTAGACACCTGACCATCGCAGCCATGTATGCGCTTAATAAAGATCTCGTTGGAGATTTAGTCCAACTTTCCCGTTACAATGAACTTCACTATTCTCTTGGATTGTAGCTGTGTGGATTAGTGTTCATTCAGCTACAAGAACACGAGTGTGAGCGGAATCCGATGTCGGGATGTCGAAGAGACTCCAGTTCCAGTTCATGGAGTTGTTCCACTCCAACCATAACCTCAACACCATGACTTCATGGAGCTAACTTAATGGTTTGGACTCAGTTCCATGAAGGAAAACTGTAACACTCCTGCACACAGAAGACATTCTGTACAACTGTGTACTGCTGGATTTATTGAGAAGAACCACATACTGTATAAATGTGACGGTCAGGAGTCTACAAACCTCTGGATATGTGGTGTATGGAGTCTGATGAACATTGTGGCAATGCGATATATAGAATTATAGTTATTTTACGGGAAGAAACTAAAACATATGTTTAGTGTTTAATAAATATGAATAATAATCTATAATAAAAAAGGTTTAAGAAAAACACCTTGATTCGAGACTTAATCGAATCTTTTTAAGAACGTTAGATCTTAGCGAGCTCAACGGCTATAACGATATTAACGGTCAGATTCGTTTAAATATTTTTTAAAAATTCAAATTAAAAATCTGAGGCGAACCGTTATGCGCGTGGGGCCTAACCTCAGCTCGCGCACACCTCCAGGTCCAGTGGATGAACAGAATGTCGGTTAGTTGCTACACAGTTTAGTTTAGTTTTAGTTTTAGTTTTAGTTTATAGCCAACAACAGGTCTGATAGAGAGAAAGGAAACCAAACACAAAGAACCAACACCATTTTCTGTGTCGGCCTATAAAAATATGCTAAAAACCCCAGACCAGGACCTAAATAGTGAAGGTTTTACACAGTGACACGCCGAAATGACGCGACACGCTAACTGGATAAGGATGAACATTACCTCAACACACAGCTGTGTTAAGGTTCAATCTGTTCTTCTGTTATTTACCGTGTTCATTACCTGCTTTCTCCTTTCTCTGTCTTCAGTCCAAGGAAATCTTCACCGTAGGTTTATTTAAATCTCCTCCTGAAACCTCCATGTATTTCTTCTCTTCTGCGTTTCAGACAAACTGTAAGATAACGGTTTAGCCTCTGCGTAAGTGTGTGTGTGTGTGTGTGTGTGTGTGTGTGTGTGTTACAGAAAACACCCTCCCATTCGCAATGGAGGTAGCTCGTGGTTGCCAGATCTGTTCAGAAAACATGGAAGCCTACAGAAACTGTAACTGAACAGGTACGCGCACACACACACACACACACACACACACACACACATACACACATACTTGGCCAATAAACCTAATTCTGAGTATGATGATGTATATTAAGTACTGAACATTGTCGTGATGTTACCTGAACCATGGATGGTGTATTGATGGATTTACAGCTATCACACTTAACATTGTCATCTTCTACACATCGTTACAGTTATCATTTATTCGAGAAGAAGACAGCACTCTTTGTTTGTTTGTTTATTTGTTTGTTTATTTATTTATTTATTTATTTATTTATCATTTTCTATTTACATTTCATGTTGTGGATCTTCTCACTTTCGTTATAGAAGCTATAAAAGGACCTCAGTGGTTTATGTGGTTTTCTTTTGTTTTTTTGTCTCACTGTCTTAAGGATAATAAGAATTTTGACACCTGTCAAAAAAGAAAACCTACCTGGAGACTCCTTTCATACACGTTAAATAAAGTCACCCTGCCAGTGAGACGCTACAATAGAAACCATTCGTTACTAGAACGAGCCATTTGTGCGATGCTAATCTGAGGGAATATAATTCTTCTACTTGCTAGTCACGTTAGCATTTCTGCCGAGGAGAACGTTGTGTAAACTTTAATTTATTTGAATTATTTTGAGGTTAAATTCCGTGTTTTTGGTGACTGTGAGTGTGTGTCCTCACCCTAAAGGTCTGAGTGAAATATGGAAGGTATTATGAACTTATCTCATCACCAAGTATGCATGCATGTATGGACTTTCATACACGTGGCTAAAGACACAACTTTTACCACAAGGTCCTAGTTAGCGGAGGTAAAAAGGCTCACTCTGGCACCCCTGCATCCTTTTTTGACACAGTCATTCACTGTTTCACTCACATTGTGGGTTTAAATAACACTCACTTCTGGCTTTTTCCCCGAAATCAATGTTCCTTTTCATGAACACCACTTTCATGCCATGTTTCGATAGTCAGCTATGTGTGTGTTGGTCTGTTTTTTTTTTTAACAATGCACAGAAAATTCCCCAGTGTTGAACTAATGTTGAGCGTATTAGCACTTATGGTGTTGGATCAGCGTTAAACGGCGTTGCACAAGATTTTTTTCAAAGCTGGCAATTCATGTTTTTCAACCAATTCCTTCTAGTTTCGTGCTGAATATAAACTGTGAATATTAAAACACCAATTTCTTTACTTTTTTACGTCATCTGGCAGACGCCATCATCCAGAGTGACTTACATTTTATCACATTTTTTATACATCCGAGCATCTGCGGGTTAAGGGCCTTGCTCAAGGGCTCAGCAGTGGATGCTTAGTGGACCTGGGATTCAAACTTAAACCCTTCTGATCAGCGGTCCAACCCCTTAGGCTCTAAGCTGCCACATCCCCATTATGGTTACTCATCTCTGTACCGATTGTGGTCATGGTTGTGACATGGCCTCAGTGTGACACTGACATACTAAAAAAAACAAAAATCAACTAAAGGTCACATCAGGGCAAAAAAAAATTTGTGTCATTAGAACAGCCTTAGATGATGGTTAAAGGGTTAAACATTCATGCGTACACTCACCACAAATAAACTCGGTCAGTCATTTAAATATACAGTTTCACACTGTGACATAACTAAAATTAATGGAAGCCAAGATGTAGACAGTACATCTATGTAATTTTTTTTTATTTTTTTGTATCATTGCATCTCAAAATCTAAAGCTGGAAGTAACTGAAATCTGATGGAGATGCAGAAAAAAAATTAAAAAATATATATACGTATCGTCGCTGTCGGGCGGAAACCTCGTATGTCCAAATTTGGTCAATTTCATATTTTTTCACATATCGATGCTATTGGTCAGTCCCCACGTGGGTCTGTTATTTTTACAAGTTATTAACCAATCTAAAGTCTTGAAAATATCTTGAGCGCAAATCTCATAACTCCATTGGACACTTCAACTGTCCACCTCTTCCTCACTCCGTGGGAGAGCTTCGCGGCATATTTCTCCTCAAGAAGATTCGCAACGAATCAACACGTCTTCTGAGGTAAATGTCTTCAAAACACTGGGCTCAAAAAAAAATCTTGACCCCCGCTAGTTCTGGTGCTCGTCTGAGGACAGGAATTTAGCGCAAGACAATCCACTGCAACGCGGACTAAACCCTGTGTACTGCAGATAAGGTACGGCGTTTTTTTAATTTCCTGAAAAATAACGGTTTTGGAGATACGAGGATTCCGCCCCCGACAGCGACGATATGTGTGGTCTGGATGTTTCTACATCCTTTTGTGAATGTTGACTGATAAAAGGCAAAAACCAAAGGAAATACTTTACGTTGAACAAATACTGTACGTCAAGCCAAATATCTTGAACAAACATGACATGACAACTGAGAAAATGTCTACAGTGTATGCGGTAAATAATTGTAAGGTACGAGTAATTTTTACTCTCGTTGGTTCCTGTTTTTTTTGGTCACCCTGTACCATAATTACATCCATGATGTACATAATAAGAGACCTGGTTGTACTTTTTATTTTCTTTGAGAACTAGTTTAGATCTCTCACTTCTCACATCAGCCACCTCAAGGCTTAACTAACAGGATTGTCGACGGTCCCTTCGCCTTGATGAAACCGTTTGTTGAAAAAGCTTCAGTCAGCATGTGCTTGCATCCGTAAAGACCGGTCGAATAATATCAAATCAGAGAAGTAACCCGAGCCCCGAACCTCCATTCCATATTCGAGCAGGAGATCAGCGGAAGAGCTGTGTTTTCATGTCCTGGGTGTAACTCAATCATCTCCTCTGTAATAGTGAGCTCCCCAAGGACAACGCCTGGAGACACTTGTTAGACAAAAGTCTTTTTTTCTATATTTACACTTGAACTTTAAAAAAATACCATTATTGTACCATTATAGTATGAAAAGTGACCTCCTTAGTCAGCTTTGTTCAGTAATCTGCGTGATCTTTGTAATCTTTACCTAAATTTCTGTTGTGGGTGTGTAATGACAGCTCCGGTCAGGTGAAAAAAGGAAGTCCTTTAATTCTATCATATCGTCGCTGTCGGGCGGAAACCTCGTATGTCCAAATTTGGTCAATTTCATATTTTTTCACATATCGATGCTATTGGTCAGTCCCCACGTGGGTCTGTTATTTTTACAAGTTATTAACCAATCTAAAGTCTTGAAAATAGCTTGAGCGCAAATCTCATAACTCCATTGGACACTTCAACTGTCCACCTCTTCCTCACTCCACGGGAGAGCTTCACGGCATATTTCTCCTCAAGAAGAGTCGCAACGAATCAACACGTCTTCTGAGGTAAATGGCTTCAAAACACTGGGCTCAAAGAAAAAAAATCTTGACCCCCGCTAGTTCTGGTGCTCGTCTGAGGACAGGAATTTAGCGCAAGACAATCCACTGCAACACGGACTATTATTTATTTATTTTAACCCTGTGTACTGCAGATAAGGCACGGCGTTTTTTTCATTTCCTGAAAAATAACGGTTTTGGAGATACGAGGATTCCGCCTGACAGCGACGATAAGTAACTTCTATAAACAAACAAATATCCTCCGGAGCAGCAGAGTTACAGTTATTTTCTTAGGAACACCATGTGGACATAAATTGCAACGCAGCCGGAGCTACATTATCATCCGAGTAACTTCTTAAAATTTCATGCTCAAACTTTAAGCCACGTCTCATTCCAGAATCTGGTACAAATTGACACCAAATTTCATGTCCTGAAAAGGAAAGTGTTCCAGCTACAAATGTGTGTAGCTGTAAAAAAAAAAAAAAAAAGTTTCGTCAATCTTTTTGTTTGTTTTCGTCAATCTTTTGTTTCAGAAAGCTTGCAGACACGGTTCCACCGCATCATTTGATGCGGTGAGCAGCAGCAAAGTCATAAAATTCTATTCAGGACATCAGTTTGAAAAAGAAAAAAAAAACTCCTACAGTCGCTGCTCACACTCAGATGATCGGCCCCTAACAGGAAATGTGTGAAATGTGTGAAATGTGAAGGAAAAGAGTTGTGTGAACACGTACACTAGAGTAATGCAAGTTAAAGTGCTGTGCTGTAACACACACACACACACACACACACACACACAGTGAACAGTCAGAAGTTTACAGGGTCAAAGCTGTAGACTGTGTTTAAACACAGGAGCTCAGGATCGTTAATCCGTCCTGCTCACATGACTCACCAATCTGGAGTTAAACTTCTGAGTTGCTCTTCAGCCTTGTGACGTGTGAAACATTTACATTTACAGCATTTAGCAGACACTCTTATCCAGAGTGACTTACTTTTTTTTTTTATTTCAGTTTATACACCTGAGCAATTGAGGGTTGCTTAAGGGCCTTGCTCAGGGGCCCTGCAGTGGCAACTTGGTGGACCTGGGATTCGAACCAGCAACCTTCCGATCAGTAGTCGAACACCTTAACCACTGAAACCTCACTGTGATCTACACAGGAATATACAGAACAGACACACACTCGAATACGTTTATTTTATTTATTTATATTTATTTTTAAATAATGCCTATTGTATCTTTGGAATAATGTTCTGACTTTAATGTTTAAAAAGCACAGAAACAGAAGCGATTGTTGCAGTGAAGCCCCTGGTTTTAGCCGGTTACACTTTAACCAGTTTAGACTTTAACCTGTGGCATCAATAGAAAAAAGTAAAATATCAATAGTTCTGTTCGAACAGTGAACTGGACTAAAGCACGCAATGTTATTTTTTCACCATCAACATCTTGACACGGGCGTTATCTGAGCATGCGTCTGTGTTCTGCACAACTAGACAAAGTTAAGCAGTGCGTTAACACACACACACACACATTTTGAACAGTCAGAAGTTTACACGGTCAAAGCTGTGGATTGTGTTTAAACACAGGAGCTCAGGATCGTTAATCCGTCCTGCTCACATGACTCCCGACTCTGGAGATAAGCTTCTGAGCTGCTCTTCTAGATCTACACAGGAACATACAGAACATAGACGCACACTCAGATAACGTCCTCGTGTCAAGACGAAGCAAGCCTTAACTAACCGAAACTTAAACTTCAAATCGATTAAGAAAAAACACCCCGAGAAGTTAAACGTTAACGTTAAACGTGTGTGAACTTTATTGTTGTTTATAAAACATATTAATATTCCTGATTTTTAATCCTGAGTTTTAGTATCAAGGCCAGAAACATGTCTGTCACTGAAGTTTTATGAGGCAGGATTAATGTTTCCTAATGTTTATAACAGTTAATAAATGAAAAATGATAAATAAACCCTTTTAATAAATTCAAATCCATTTTTCAAAGATAAGATCTAGTTTATCTGATATATTAAAGCTTCACACTCACTTGAGATGGATTTCCGTTAAGCAATGTTTGTCCTTCCCCTTTCATTCATTCATCTTCTACCGCTTATCTGAACTACCTCGGGTCACGGGGAGCCTGTGCCTATCTCAGGCGTCATCGGGCATCAAGGCAGGATACACCCTGGATGGAGTGCCAACCCATCACAGGGCACACACACACACACACACACACACACACACACACACACTCATTCACTCACGCAATCACACACTACGGACAATTTTCCAGAGATGCCAATCAACCTACCATGCATGTCTTTGGACCGGGGGAGGAAACCGGAGTACCCGGAGGAAACCCCCGAGGCACGGGGAGAACATGCAAACTCCACACACACAAGGCGGAGGTGGGAATCGAACCCCCAACCCTGGAGGTGTGAGGTGAACGTGCTAACCACTAAGCCACCGTGCCCCCCTCCTTCCCCTTTGTCTCGTGTTAATAATTATCTAACGCTCTGTGCTAGTGTTATACTCCAGTGGAGCTTCAATGATTTCCACATTTACATAAAGAACAACAAATCAGTATCATGATGAATGATTGACCTGGAATGTCTAAAATAGAGGTTCAGTTGGGGGTCAAGGTGGCTTAGTGGTTAGCACGTTCGCCACAAACCTCCAGGGTTGGGGGTTTGATTCCCGCCTCCACCTTGTGTGTGTGGAGTTTGCATGTTCTCCCCGTGCCTCGGGGGTTTCCTCCGGGTACTCCGGTTTCCTCCCAGGGTCCAAAGACATGCATGGTAGGTTGATTGGCATCTCTGGAAAATTGTCCGTAGTGTGTGAGTGTGTGAATGAATGAGAGTGTGTGTATGTGTGCCCTGCGATGGGTTGGCACTCCGTCCAGGGTGTATCCTGCCTTGATGCCCGATGACGCCTGAGATAGGCACAGGCTCCCTGTGACCCGAGGTAGTTCAGATAAGCGGTAGAAGAGTGAGCGAGTGAGTGAGGTTCAGTTGTTCAGAGGATCACCTTTAGCTTTAACTGATTTATAAGTAATGATGATGAAAACTCTCATTTCACCAGGAAATAACTTTTTCTTCTGAGGTTGTGTGGTGGCCTCGAAAACCCGTCGGAGGATGACGAGGCCGAATTCTGGAAACCAGCCAGATATGATGGGAAAAAAACAGTCGTGTTTGTTTTAAGAAGAACAATTATTTTGACCTACACGATCTAGAAAGTTTTGCTTAGGTCATCTTTATCAGCCTCACCTTGGCATCCTTGCACAGAGAAGTAAAACCACCCGGTCTTGATTTGGTGCCTAACTCCATGCCGTAGCTGAACGTTTACACACTTTTTTTGTTTTAATCGATTTAAGAATTTATTTGCATTATAAAGCATTAACAAGCTCATGCTTTCTTCTCCATGGTGTTATAATAATAGCAAAACTGTATTTATATAAGTATGATGATATCACGTTTTGTTGTTACTCATGTTGCCCACCATTTAAAACCTCACATTATCATCAGATCAGTATATAATACGTTCATGCCATTAATCACTGGTTATTTCTCCAGGAATTTTTCCCCAGTTTCATGTTTTTTTTTCTTTTTCCCAGGCCTCCACACCTACGGGTATCATGATGTAAACTTGACACTTTCCTTTCGTTTGGGGGAATTTCCCACCGTTACTATATGAGCCTGAGCGAAAATAAAAAAGGTTTTGAAAGTACAACGAGGGGATTTTGGCACTAGTAAGCAGTGGACTCGGCATTTCTTTGCACGATTTAAAGCAACTGAAGTGAACTGGGATGTTTGGATGGTGTGTACACCGTGTTTAACACAAGCATACCTAATATTTTCATTCTCTCTCTCGGTCTCGGTCTCTGTCTCTGATCCATCCTGATGCTCTTCTGCTCAGAGGCTTTTCTGTGCTGCTGCCGTGTTCCACATGGAGCCTGGAGATTTATGGGCCTGCTGTGGGTAGAACCACCTACTACACATCACAGTCGTCACCTCTGACTCGCTCATTAGGGCCTAAATTTATAGATCCCTGTAAATCTGCTTTGCGACAATGTCCATTGTTATCACTAAGCTGAACGGAATACAGGATGTTTAGTGACATCACATCCTGTCTTGTTTACCATTCCATATCAGAGAGAAAGAAAGTAGAAATCAATTTGTCTGTTGGTTGGTTTGGTGTTTAAAGCTTCCTGTAATAACTGAGATAAGCTTGTAGGTCTTCATGATCATGCAACATCTAACATTTAGCAGACACCCTTATCCAGAGTGACTTACAACTGAGCAACTGAGGGTTAAGGGCCTTGCTCAGGGGCCCAGCAGTGACAGCTTGGTGGACCCAGGGTTCGAACCCATGACCTTCTGATCAGTAGCCCAACACCTTAACCACTGAGCTACCACATCCCACATACCATCTTCCACTAGCTTCACAAACCCAGACATGGAGCGAATCGTCTCTCCTGGTTCAGCAGGGTTGTGGTAAGGAGTGTGTGTGTGTGTGTGTGTGTGTGTGTGTGTGTGTGTGTGTGTGTGTGTGTGTGTGTGTGTGTGTGTGTGTGTGTGTGTGTGTGTGTGTGTGAGAGAGAGAGAGAGAGAGCTGTGGCTGAAGAATGGTGGAGAAAGTTGCTGGTTTTTCCACAGTACCAGGAAATAGCTTCAACTCCTGGGCAGATTATAAGAGTGCGTCCTGCAGACGTTAGCTTGCCAGCGAGATGCCACATAACTCTCCAACTCACGTCACAGCCTCGCTTGACTTTTCTGAATTCGACAAAGAGCGAACAGGAGCGTGTGGTGGTTCAGGGACATAGATTATATATTGTTTTAGAGGCTGTTAATAAACAGAGTAAACGTATAAACGAGAGAAGTGAGAGCGCTAAACCAGTGACCTTACACAGACAGACAGACTGAATAACATGTGAGACAGGTGAACGTTGCTTACATGTTTATTAGCCCTTAAAGCACAGTCCTGAGCTGCTGAGTAAGAGCTGTCCATGCTTTTTTCCCCCTCCTTTTATTTAGATGCCTGTCTGAAGATCAGATTACAGCCTGTGACCTGACCAGCAGAAATGTACTAGTTCACATGTAAAAGTGCACACAAAGTTGCTTATTCGCATAAAACAAAACACAACAAGGTCATGGCTTGATTGGTTGATTGGTTTATTAACAAATTACACCTTCATAATAACATAAATGTGAATTTTAGAGTCTCGCATACAACTTTAATCCAGTGAGGGTTTTTTTTTTTTGCACCTCAGAGAAGACTGCAAGTTCCACAGCAGCATGGAAAATTTCTGAGAGTCAAGCTCTGAGAGTCACACGCTTCAGATGAGCAGTTTCCCAAAAGCCCGGTAAAGCTGCAGGGCTGGGAGTACTGCATTCATTAACGCAGCATTCCACCATGCAACAGTAGTAACCCTGTACACACCGAGTCAGGAAATGTAAAGAAACATCGCTAATGATTTGAATATGGAAACAAATTCGTGGCCTAACGGTTAGAGGTTGTGGGTTCGAGTCTCGGGCCGGCAATACCACGACTGACGTGCCCTTGAGCAAGGAGACTCCTTCCATCTCTTTACACAAAACTTCATAACATCAACAATTATTTATCACGCTTCAAATCATGATGGAATCTGTTTGTTATTAGTCTCCGATTATAAAAATCTGTCTGTCTGCTATACCTACAGTCCCTGTTACCATAGACACAAACACCAGGAACAGCGCGTTAATAAAAACCTAACCCGATTGTAGCACCGAGTGTAAAATACCTGACCTTTTTAACCCTCGTGCGCCGGTGATGTGATTCGGTAAAGCAGGAATTTCTTTCATGATCACGCTCGGTTTATCAGCTTCTCAGCTTCTCTGAGGAGCGTTTTTCTGCTTGGGTATTTTCAATCCCAGAGGAACATCTAGAGAAAAACTAATATTAATAATACTACAACTTTACATCTTTTTTGATGACCCGTTCTGCACTCGTCTCGTGTTCATCTCATCAAATGCACTCTATAATCTGTTACTTGACCCGTTATATTTTAGTCGTCTCTCTACAGCAGCAGCTCATCAGACTGGTATTGAAATTGTGGAGTGTTATTGAAGTAATTTTGTTCATTTTATCGACACTTTATGACTCTAGAAAACGCCAAAAACGTGTCGTATCATCACATTAAAGGTGGGGTCTCTGTTGTTTGAAAGCCAATGTTGACATTTGAAATCACCAAAATAAACACGCCCCTAACCCAAATGGGTCCCACCCCTGTATCGATAGCTCCGCCCACACGTACATACGTAACCCAGGCAACTAATGGAAAGAAACGTGTCTTTATCATAGCTGAAGTGAAGAACAATACGATTGTAGATAAACAAACAAGCAAAAATGACACACAAGCATAATCATGTAAAGGACAAAGGCATATATTAGTTCTGTGTAACAAAACAAAACCAACGTTACTCACCTATCGAGAAGGAAAAAAGCGCCTCGGCGTCTTAAGTAAAGTTGGTCACATATTCACAGATTGGAGTTTCTCGAGTCAATAACTCCTGAGCTAAACACTGTTACTACACAAAACACGGTTGTAGCTGCGTCTCTACATTACTACGATAGAAAAGAGGTGTTATTTGTGTAGTAACAGTGTTTAGCTCAGGAGTTATTGACTCAGGAAACTCCAATCTGTGAATATGTGACCAACTTCCTGCTCCTTCAGTTCTCTCCAGCGCTGGAAAGCTGATCCTATATTAACACGTCCTACTTCTTACCTTATCGTAAGTCTTTCTTCTCTTTCTTTCTTTGTTTTTATCCTCCGTGTCAATGTTAAAACCGCTTTCTGCTAATGTCACACATGCTCACTGAACACTCTCTCCACCCATATTGACAAGACACGCCCCTTTCTGCTCATTGGCTACACGTTTGTTTTGTTTTTGTTTTGTTTGGCGGCCCGACGCAGATTTCCGAAGCGTTTCTCAAACAACGGAGACCTCACCTTTAAATCCGTCCCGGTTTCAGAGGACAGGACTCGGGGAAGGTGGAGGTCCATATTTATCTCTAATCCATAATTCTGATTAATATTCTAACAGCTAGTGAAGTGTATGTAGATTACATGTGGCACAATGCTTTTATTCATCACACACACAAGCCCACAACTCACCTCTCAACACAAACCTCAGAAGGACTTCAATCAGTCAACACAAAATGAGTTTGAACTCCACACTGCGTGATTAACTGCAGAACAGAGACTTCTTTTTCTTGACATAATAAATAAGAGGCAAGTCTAAAAATAAAAAAAAGATAGTGAAAAGAGAAGCACAATTAGTCTACTGTGTGTAGAGGTAAAACTTCCTCTCCTGCAGCCTCATCTGACCAGCACATGTGATCCTCTGATCTCCATCTGTTCCCCTACGAGCCCCAAGCAGTTCAGGACAAACTTACTCTGGGATTTCACTTCAGTACAACGACGATACTGAGAACAAACACCAAGAGCAACAACTGTGTAACTGAGTAACGTAACAGCAGCGAAGGCAACGTGACTCGCCTCATCACAGAGAAACAGGAAGATTAAAAATCATCTCAGAGACTGGAAAGTTCTGGATCTGAAGTTCACGTGAAGCACATGTCCAGAGCGACGACGCATTTTTATTTTATTACCTGATATTTTAGGCTTAAAAAAACACTCACTCACTCACTCATCTTTTACCGCTTATCCGAACTACCTCGGGTCACGGGGAGCCTGTGCCCATCTCAGGTGTCGTCGGGCATCAAGGCAGGATACACCCTGGACGGAGTGCCAACCCATCACAGGGCACACACACACACTCTCATTCACTCACACACTCACACACTACGGACAATTTTCCAGAGATGCCAATCAACCTACCATGCATGTCTTTGGACCGGGGGAGGAAACCGGAGTACCCGGAGGAAACCCCCGAGGCACGGGGAGAACATGCAAACTCCACACACACAAGGTGGAGGCGGGAATCAAACCCCCAACCCTGGAGGTGTGAGGCGAACGTGCTAACTACTAAACCACCGTGCCCCCTGCTTAAAAAAACAAAACCACAAAAAAAACAAAAAAAAAAACTTCTATTTAACCTTTTAGCGTTGATTTAATATCAACTCTCCCCTTATTTGTCTCCCAGTTTTTAATGTTAGTGCCTTTATTTACACATTTGTTTTCTAACTAGACTATTTTTATTCAGACATTTTCCCCCCCAGTCTTAAGAGCTCGATCAATCAGGACCCAAGTGTCAACGAGAAGCCCCTGGTCTGTTAGAGACGAGGACACGCGATTGCTGTAACGTCAGAAAACGCCTACAGTAGATGTTTAATTCTGAACCGATCGTACAATCCGTTCTATTCTGAGAAGAGCCTTAGCTAATAAAAATTTCCACCAGACTGAAAAAGGCAAAGCTCTTCGTATTTTTTGGCTGAGACGGAGCATTTTTCGTTCATCACATCACACACACAGGCTGGCAGGAGCCTTTTTTTTTTTTTTTTTTTTTTTGCAGGAGGAAAAACTAAAGACATTCAATTGCAATTCCAATGCTGGCATTTTTGACACAAAGCTTTAGCGTGTACAGTGAGGACAAAACCAAACAGCTGGCCAGATGCAGAAGTGTTCTCTGTCTGTCTGCGATAGAGGAGGAGGAGGAGGAGGAGGAGAGCTGCTGCCATGTGCCTTCACTTCTCCTGCACTGCTGCAGAGACACAAAGCGCTCTGTGAACTCGACTTTTCCTTCTGAATAGCACACAGATCCAGGCTGACCAAGCAGGTGTGTAACCTTAAACCAGGGTGTGTGTGTGTGCGTGTGTGTGTAGGTCAGCTTAACTAGGACATGGTGAGGAGTCATGTGGTCACACACACACACACACAAACCTGGAATACACGTAGTAGAGGAAAAAAAAAATAAGAACAAAAACTAAAACTAGCGCTAATGTAAAACTGCCTGCTACGTTAATAACGTGGAACTAAATCTGTGAACCATTAACATTTTTTTTTTTTAGTCCAAACCCTCAAGAGTCCAGACCTGCTGTCTGAGATCAGCAGCAGGAGGTTCAGGTTCAGGTTCAGGTTCAGGTTCAGGTTGAGGTTCAGGTTGTTCCTTTAACAGCTTTTAAATCTTTATGTTAATGACATCATTAACATGAAGAAATATAATTAAACATAAACAAACTACTTCTACTTTCGGCTTTTCCCGTTAGCGGTCATCACAGCAAATCTTCTGTGAACCGAAACAAACTAACGACTGAATTTTAAAGGAGAATCGAAAATTGTAAATAAAACTCATGCACACGCGCACACACACACACACACACACACACACAAACTGACTTTTTAAACTGTTCTTGTTCCGTTTGTGTTTTTTTTTTTAATAATTGACATTTTTAAAGCGTCAACAATAATAATACAAAACAACGATTAATATTTGACTCGTTATTACTGCTGTGGATGTTGTACAGACTTTCCTGTGTTTATTTAAACATCGTTAGCGAGCCAGCCAAGTCTCTCTCTCTCTCTCTCTCTCTCTCTGATGAGTCAGTGATGTTAAATACACAGTTAAGGATGTTCTCTCATCGTTAAACAAGCCTCAGCAAGACGAGGGAAGCAGAATCACATGATTATTATCGTTATTAAACTGTCCTCACGTCCAACGTTAGCATTAAGATCACGAAAGTGACGTGTGCACACGTTAAACCCTGTGTATTAACAGGACAGAGCCGCACTGGAGGTCAGCGCACTACAGACCGTTATTATTCACCATTAAATCCTAATAGACAGCTTCTGGGGTTTTCTGATTACTGAGACGTGACCTTTTCATGAACCTTCACACACACACACACACACACACACACACACACACACACACATATATACATACACACACATACACACACACACACACATACACAACACACACATATATACACAACACACACAAACATACACACACACACACAAACATACACACACAAACACACAAACACACACTCCCGCTCTTCATTAGCTGCTCTGAGTGCTACACACAGGAAATCCTCCCTAACCCCAGTTTCTACTGTCCCAGGAAACCAGAGAGAAATGTGATTAGACGTAGAGGAGGAGATCAGCTCGGCTCCAGACCCAGGTTCGTTATCTCTTCCGTATGAGGACGCAGGAAGGAAAAATGGAGGAGGAAAATGTTGTTTAAAAAAAAAAAAAAAACACACTCGCGCAAGTGCCATTTCAGGTCAAACTCCAACATAAACACCACCACTGGGGTGTCTAATTGTTCTGCCAGAGATTAGTTCTTCTAAACAAGCTTGTAGATAGAAGTCATCCTCCTGGAAGCCCCGCCCCTTCCCCTGCATCACACCGATCCGATCAACTCTCTGTTGGAACGTATGGAAGCAAGCCTGGACTCTGATTGGTCAAAACAGCAGCTCGAACAGAAGCAAAGGGTTATGTTAAAATTTCTCTGTACGGTTACTATAGCAACGGGACACATTCGCAGGGAAGTCGATAGAACAAACTAGAAACAGGAATCGAGTCGTTTCACAGAACTTTACATGTAACTATAAGGTATAAAAAAAAAAAAAAAAAAAAAAGGAGAGACAGAAAAAGGATCCAAATCAAGCTGCTTTAATGAAGAAAGGAAGCAGTCAGGAGTTTACAATCACTAGAACCAGAGTCTCTGAACAGAGACATTATTCAGGAAAGATTTCCTCATTTTACTAAATTACACACAGGAGAAAGTGAAGAGACGTCAGTAAGTGCATCCGTTTTGGTTTTGCTTTTTTTTTTTTTTTTTAAACTGCCAATATTCATTCCTAACTATTGACAGAGTAAAAAGAGTAGAAAACTGGAAGAGAACCAAAAATTTGCAAAAACAAAACATATAAATACATTTTTTTTTTTTTTTTTTTTTTTTTTTTTTTTTAAACAAACAAAGCCAAATGGTGTGAAACGTCAGGAAATAAAATCAGACATCATGAATCCTAATCCGAGATATAAATTAAACAGCGACCCAGAATCCTATAAAATAAGTGAGTGACAATAGAATAGAAGGCTTCTTATTAAAACAAACAACAACAAAAAAAAAAACACGTATATCTTTACAGTAGATTACACAGTGAACACACGCTACATCTCATTTTGCACAGTTAGCTACAGAGCGTTAGCAGGAAATCCTGACTCACGCTAACAAACGTACGACGTAGCAAACGAGTGCTCGGTTTAGAGGGGACACGCTGTCTGAGTGTCGCCTGCGGGACATCAAAATTCATCCTCTTCATGTTATTCCGAATTCACTGCTAGCTGAATTAGCACCTAGCGATGAACCTTCCCGCTCTGAACGCATTCGCTCGCTGTCTTGAAACTTAACCCATGGATAAACCCACGACGTAAACTGTACGGAGTGTCAGAAAGCGCTTTTCCACAGACACGGTGCTGGAGGTGGAGGCGGAGTCTAATCTGTAGCTGATCCAATCTTCACTAAAAGACTTTCATGTTTACGAGTGAAATAAGTTATTCTCATGGGCGGTGTTTGGTGAAGTACAGAGGGATTTAGTTGTAAAGCTAAAACTGGAAATGTAAAAGTTGTAATGTGGACAGTTTAAAACAGCTAAAACGGAGTTAGAACAACGATAGGACCAAAAAAAAAACACCCGGGAGTCGCAGATTTCATTGCTATAACTACGCAGTTAGCTGTTTATTATTATTATTATTATTATTATTATTTATTATTATTATTATTATTATTATTATTATTTATTGTTATTATTATTCATAATTTCATGGCAGATTGGAAACTAGATAAAGAAACTCACCTTATTTCTTATTAACAGAACTTCCCTTTAGTAACCACTAACCTCCTGAAACCCAACCCCTAACCCTCCCTAATACTAACACCGAACCCCTAACCTTAATGCCCAACCCCTAACCCTCCCTAACCCTAACACCCAACCCCTAACGCCCAACCCCTAACCCTCCCTAACCCTAACACCCAACCCCTAACGCCCAACCCCTAACCCTCCCTAACCCTAACACCCAACCCCTAACGCCCAACCCCTAACGCCCAACCCCTAACCCTCCCTAACCCTAACACCCAACCCCTAACGCCCAACCCCTAACCCTCCCTAACCCTAACACCGAACCACTAACCCTAACGCCCAACCCCTAACCCTCCCTAACCCTAACACCCAACCCCTAACCCTAACGCCCAACCCCTAACCTTAATGCCCAACCCCTAACCCTAATGCCTAACACCCAACCCCTAACCCTAATGCCCAACCCCTAACCCTAATGCCTAACGCTAATGCCCAACCCGTAACCCTAATGCCCAACCCCTAACCCCCATCTCTAACCCTATCCCCCTAACACTGATGTTGACTGGTAGAATACTTTTACTCGTCAGATTAATTAGTAAGCATAAGGAGTGTAAGCAGTTATAGATTTGCCTGCACCATATTCTTTATACACACCGCTTTTAGATAAAAAAAACCTTTAAGATCGCTTTATATGCAACTCGCTTCGTTGTCAGCGTACATTATCAATAACATTATCATGTTCGCTACATGCACTCAATCGAGGCAGCTATGACCAGGACTTCCATAAAAAAAACGTACCATTTCTCTTTCATAATCTCTCTATACACTTGTGATGTGAATCGCGCTCAGAAGTTTCACTTCTGTTTCTGTGGCACTAAACCAAAGGTCAGGAGTGAAGCTGCGGGCGTGAACTGAAGAAACAGCAAGTCACGTGGTAGCGCCGGTGACTCGCTAAGATTCGTCAGAAGACTCGCATCTAATTTGCATATTATTAGGAAAACGAAGCTGAAACGCAGAAGTAGAAGGCGATCGGTGAAAGAGCTCATACACAGGACTGAGAGTCGTAACGTGTGGCTGAACTGCAGCAGCGCTGTGTCAGTGGAAAAAAGGCGGAAAGAGAGGACTAAGCAGTTCGAACAGGGATGCTGGGTGTTTAAAAAAAATAAAATAAAATAAACAATCTGCACAAACGTTCTTCACCAGAACAAAACGGCTGTGTTTAAAACACCTCTAGGGTCTGATTGTGTGTCCGAGTCTGAAGCGTTCTGGGTGAAAGGCGTGACGTCACTCCATGATGGCTCTGTAGACGGTTGGCTCGATGTAGTCTTCTCTGTAGCGCGAGTTGATGAAGCGCTGTCTTTTCGAGTCCTGTTTGACTTCCTTCTCCACAAAGACTCCTTTAAAGCGCATATCCGACGCCACGGACTGGAGGAACAGACGGAAAGTACGCCGATCGATTAGAGGCACTCGGGACCACACATGAATAATAAAGTAACCGCCGGAGTAAAATTGGTCTGACTCACCAGTCGTGCCTTTACACGTTTGGGAAGCTCCTCGTCCATACAGTACACTTCCTCCCGCTTCACTGTCAGCTGAGACTCGTCCTCGAACTCCAACTGAGGAGGGAAATTAGAGTTCAGAGAGAAAGAGTGAGAGAGAGAGAGATGATTGACTTCACTTACAGTCTAATAATATCTTTAAGTAAAGAGAGTAAACAAACAGCAGTAAGATGTTTTTAACCGTCTGCGTTCTGATTGGTCTGAACAGGAGGTGGTACTTAATTCTCCATAACATCATTAATAACTCACTCACTCACTCATCTTCTACCGCTTATCCGAACTACCTCGGGTCACGGGGAGCCTGTGCCTATCTCAGGCGTCATCGGGCATCAAGGCAGGATACACCCTGGATGGAGTGCCAACCCATCACAGGGCACACACACACACACTCTCATTCACTCACACAATCACACACTACGGACAATTTTCCAGAGATGACAATCAACCTACCATGCATGTCTTTGGACCGGGGGAGGAAACCGGAGTACCCGGAGGAAACCCCCGAGGCACGGGGAGAACATGCAAACTCCACACACACAAGGTGGAGGCGGGAATCGAACCCCCAACCCTGGAGGTGTTCGTGGCAAACGTGCTAACCACTAAGCCACCATGCCCCGCATTAATAACCATGCTATTATTTCTATATTAACAGCTGTGTAAGGAGTCTCCAGTGTCAGTGGGTTCGGAGCTAAAGCCATAAGTCAGTTTTCAGTTGTCTCGTCATGACAGACCTGCTCTGAAATGAGAAGGTAGGCAGAGATTTCGAACAGATGCATCAGTATGTGACTGATTACACCTCTCTCTGAAAGGTCACGTGACCCTCAGTTCACGTAGGCAGTGACATCCTCCGAGTCAACGCGAGTTAAAATGTCACCCAAGGCACAGGATGTGACACACCGCTGACTCAAAGGAAAATTAATAAGCAATACATCAGCCAGAATAGAACAGAAGTAAGACGATTTCCTCAGAGCGAGACGTGAACACACCACAAGCGTTCGTCTCCTTTCATCTCCTGGGTCCTGGGACTCCACAAAAGGTGTTGTTCTGGATTCATCAGGTGATCCTGATCATGCTGGAATGTTCCACTTCTATCAAGCTTCTGGAGATGACAGTCATCCTCTCAGCTTGTATTTTGTTATCTTCTCCACAGGTGCTCCGGATACCATCTACAAATACTTTCTGTATCATCGCACTACCTCCGCAGTGCTTTACCGTCATGGTGACCATGTGTCATCGCGCTGGTCCTGACCACAGGCTCACATCAAACTTCTTTTCATGTTCATTAGCAATGTTTACTCTTGCAGTTTTTTTTTTTCTTCCAAAAAGCAAGCAAAAGGTTTTTATCTTGGACGCCACCCAGGTCACGTAATGTGTGAATAAACCCGGTGTGAGTGTAATGTGTGAATAAACCCAGTGCCCGGCAACAATCCGTCTGAGTTTCAGAGCTAGAACGTGACAAAAGCACGAGTTTCTGAAGATTGTGTTTTCTGCTAAAAACGTTTAAGTAACTAAAGTTAAGATTTAAGTAACCGAATATCCTCGTCGTATTCAGGAGATTTAAAATAGTTAAAAACCACCACGTTATGAGGCACAACACAGCTTAGGCTATACAGAAGCTTCTGAAATTGTCAGTGAAAGATTAGAGCAGGGTTTTTTAGATAAATAAATAAATAAACAAACAAACAAACGTGTAAACGGTTTAACGTGAACCAAAACGATACCGACGTCTTTACAGAATCTGTGCTCAGAGTTTGGAATTCTCACGTGAAAAAAAGGCCTTTATAAAAACATAAGGATACATCAGTAAAACTTTTCCTGACACAGGTTATGACCTCATGCCTAAAACTGAATATTAGCTCATCAGGAGCAACTGGGACTGAATTCATCAACGAGAGCAAGACACCAGTGTGTGCGTGTGCGTGTGTGTGTGTGTGTGTGTGATAACGTGATGTGTAATTGTTACAGGATGCTAAAACAGACCGTTCTTTCCCAGGACAATCATGATGGAGGAGCACAGGTGTAGTCAGACATCTGACATTTGGACATATATTAGACTGGTGTGTGTGTGTGTGTGTGTGTGTGTGTGTGTGTGTGTGTGTGTAAGAGAGATTTTCAGACCTGATACATGGGGATGATATGCGCTGCTACGAACTTGGCACCGTAGATCAAGCCATCTGTCCAGCGCACCTGCACCGCGTCGCCCTCTGCTGGAGGCCCGAGTCGCACGCAGTCTCTGTTCTGTAACAAACGAAAGCGTCGTGAAACGAAACGTTACGCGGCAGCGATTAGCTGAGTTTTGCGGCAGCTTTACACACCACGATGTCCTCCGGGAAAAGATTGTCGCTGAACGAGCCGTCATCGAAGACGACCTCGTAGAACGTGGCTTTGGTGAGCTCCTTCACCTCACACTGGTAGTAACGGCCGTTTTTGTGCTTGCAGAGGACTTTCTGTCCCTTCGTCAGCTCCCGCAGAGACGCCTTGTTACGCTGAGGGGGAAAAAGTGACGGTGTGGGAATGAGCATGAGATCTAAAA
>NC_083460.1:1739453-1744453 GCF_030014155.1 Tachysurus vachellii | reverse complement strand
GTCGGTTTCTAATTAAGGAAAACAATAAAACACACAGGTTTCAGCGATGGAGCTAAACTTGGACTCGTTAGCAGAATAATTTTTTTTTTAAATCAGCAGCAAGGCGAATACTTCCTGCTTTTCCCACGCTAAAAACACCTGAAGGCCCAGAGAAAATATTTTGGGAGACCGGAGCGTAAAAACTCGTCCGTCTGCACGTTCTCACGGAGAGAATCTGTGGGAAAACGTCTGTGTTTTGGTTCCTAAACTGTTTTGAAACGACGTGCCGACCGATTTAATCTGAGAGAGATTTATTCTCTGCCTCAGAATCACATCGACACGTCTTCACGTTCACGGTCATCTCTCGTACGAAAACGTTCTCGCGTTCTGTACTGCGATTGGTCAGAAGAGGCGGAGTAATGATGTCACGACAATACAAACGAATCAATATTATGATGTGATTCCAGGGGAATAATACAAGCTATTTCCAGGGGCTTCACTGATTAGTTACTTATACACACGGTGTATTACTGCTGTCAGTAAAGACTGGGATGAGGTACGAGGAGTCGAACACGTGTACACGTGGGCGGCGGCACTCACTGGCGTGTACGCGCACGGAGCACACGGAGCAGCTGACTAGAGGACTGGTTCCGTCCTCATCCAGGTTCGGAGTTGAAAGCTGTCCGTCTGAACTCGCTGTGAAGCACATCTCTGGGATGAGAGGCTTCGTCCTCAGCTTCACCTCTCCGCTAGAGACGGATGTTCCCTGAATCAGAGTTCTCAGCTCGCTCTGGGAAGAAAGAGAGAGACACAGGAGTGAGATTAGAGGAGCTCAACTCACTCAACATCTAACAACAAGTGTTTATCAAACAATGAATCGTTCTCACATGAATCATATGATCGAGTTTCATGTTCAAATACCGTATCATTACCCGAAGAATCACAAGCATACAGTATCGTTTGAATTCAGTGGTTCTGACAAATCAGGAATCTGATTCAGGAATCAGGAATCATTGCCTTCTGAATCATATCAGATCAGACTTGATGGCATCAGTAAACAGTGAATCGTTGTCTTATGAAGCAACATTTCCACCAGCGGAATCCGGAACTGACTAAAATCCCTAATGACTGTGATAATTGTCCTTTTATAATTTTGTCCTTCGGTGTCTGGATGCATGATTCTCACACGCTGACTCTGTACCTGTTCGTACGTGTGGAAGAGGCTGCACACTGCGCAGTAGGGAGGCAGGAGACCCAGACGCCGGTTGAACTCCCGCTCCAATTTAAAGCTGCGCAGAACCCGTTTCTGCCAGAGGGGCACGAGTAGTTGGGCCCAGGGGTCCGATTCCTGAGAGTCCACATCAACCTCCACCTGGTCCTGCAGCTCTGAATCACACACACACACTTATATCAGTCAGCCAATACAAGAACATACAGGATATATATTTGAA
This sequence comes from Tachysurus vachellii, assembly GCF_030014155.1. NCBI lineage: Eukaryota > Metazoa > Chordata > Actinopteri > Siluriformes > Bagridae > Tachysurus > Tachysurus vachellii. The sequence goes on along the minus strand of NC_083460.1, from coordinate 1,743,023 downwards.
CCTGCTTCTATGGAGAAAGGCTGAATTTGCATAACACTAATAAATTAGTCTACCCCCCCCCCTTCCCCCATTCTATTAGATTAGACGGATGTAAACAGCAACTGTGTTCTACGGCATTCAACCTTAATTATTCCTTACTTAACACTGTCTGTGTAACCCAGGACTCTAACACAGGGCTGTCAAGTGTCCCACATTGAGAGTGACAGTCCCTCATGTCGGTCTTTTCTCACGCTCTCCTGCTACACATCGTATTTCTCACGCAGAAAAACTTTTTGACTATTTATCATATATTTAATAAGCCGCAGCGCCCAAAACGTATCAGTCCGCACCGCTGTCTCTATGGAACCGGGCAGGAATCAAGCGCGTCTCACCTGGAGCTCTTATTCGAGCCTGACACTTATCAGCCAATCAAAACAAGAGGCTACACAACAGCCAATCAGAAAATAGCACTATTGTATCTCGGTAAGATTTAACGCAACAACCAATGAAGAAAAAAAAAAAAAACAGATCCTGGAATTGTTCATCAGCATCATCCTCGTTCACCCACAGAGAAAAGCCCTGGAGCTGCGAGCATCACTTTGAGCACAGAGTAAGTCATGATCTCCTGTTTAATGTTACAACTAATTCACAACTTGTTTGACACAAACAGTGACATTGTGACTGCTGTTAGAGACGTTTCCCAGATCATCAGCAGGAGTTTTTCATGAGTGTCTGTAACTTAGCCAACAGTTTTACAGCCTGTTCACTGACAACACCTGCTCAGAACATGTAGTCTAGGGCCAGTGGTTCTCAAACTGGGGGCCCTGAGATGGTGCCAGGGGGCCCCGGTTCACTGACATTTTATAAAATAATGAATTTATCATAAATTTAAATCTAAAAAGTAAGGCTTCTATTAATATGTTTTATTTAATTCAAATATTAAGTTTCGGAATATTTTATGTCATACAATTTCTTTTTTTGGGGGGTGGGGGGTATTATAAATATGTCACTCTTGCCTGTCTTCAAAACTTGAGAGCCCTGCTAACAGTGTGTGTGTGTATATATACACATATATATATATATATATATAGTGGCTTTTTTGAATAACTTTGCAAGCTTTCACGTAGCTTTTTTTGCACTATTACTAGTTCAGTTCCACGCTACAAAATGGGGGGTAAAAACTTCTGCACACCACGGTACAGGTCATGTAGTGAAATGTAACCTTCGTCGCTGGAGCTCTCTCTGAGCAGAGGGTGTAGCTGAGGCAGGTTGCTGAGGGGTTGCAGCTTCCTCATCATGCTCTTGTTCTCCTTCTCATCTTCCGTTTCCTCTTCTGGTGAACAAAACGACTTGAAAAACAAAACGTGAACATGTTAGACTCTAGACGCCTCCTCTCTCCATTACTCCTACACACGTCGGTGGGTTTTGAGCGACATCTAGTGTTCACATCAGGAAATTCGTCTTACAGCTTTAAAAACGTAGGAAAAAAATAATAATAATAAAAAAAATCGATTCATTGAAAAATCATTAAAAAAAATGTTTAACATGAGATCAGATCTTTCACGTGAGCTTGGAATGAATTTAACTTAAAATTATTTTATAATGTATAACTTTTATGAAAGTGTGTGCTGTTGTAATCTCTAATGATATTGAGGTTATAACGTAATGACTCCCCGGTCTGTGTTGCCCGCTCTGGAGCGTCTGCGTTCCTCACCTCGTGTGTATCTGCGCTGTTCTCTGGAGTGTCTGCACTGTGCTTCAGCTCCGGTGAGGCTTCTGACTCAGACTCAGACTCAGACTTAACAAAGTCCTGGACCCTGGGAGGTTGAGGTTTATAAAGCGAGGCTTTAGCGGCGTAGGTGTGGACCTGCAGGGCATCAGAAGAGCTCAGGGTCCTGTGAAAGAGCAGGCTGGCCACCCCGGGCTTGCTGGAGGTCCAGGGCAGGGCAGAGAGGCAGTGAGAAGCCATGGGGACAGTGGCGATAGACAGGTGACCTTTCTTGGGGCCCTGAGGACACGCCGTTCTAACCTCGGCCTCTGACTTAACACAGGTCGCGCTTTCGGAAGGATCTCCGAGCTTCAGCCACGTCCGGGTGCCTGGAGGAAGTTTCACACGCGACTCGCTGAGGCAGTCTGAAAGCAAAACGGAGCACGTTCACATGTACACAACGATCCAGAGATCAGATAGATAATAGAGATAGTGACAAAAACAGAGAGTGTGAGAAAAAAAGAAGGAAAGCAATACAGAAAAAAAAAAAAAAAAAAAGAATTTCTTATGGCTGTTGATGCAGTAAGAGAAGGAGAGCGGTGCGCGGTACCGGTACCGTTCCGGCTCGGCTCGGCCCGTGGAGAGAGGCGTCCTTTCTTCCCGTACTCGGAGTCGTCGTGAGTTGCGTCGCTCTTTGGTAAAACATCATCCGGTACCTCCAAACACACACGGTGCCTTTTAGTACCGATTCTCTGCTTTGCCACACTGAGAACGTTAAAGGAGGAAGATGATTAGGACAGAGATCCTGGCCCTTAAGGACACAAAGTCTATTCTCAAATACAGACGGATTTAATTTTTTACCCTTTTTTAGATGATTCGTCGCTCTGGTTCTGCGTACAAGGCTCTCGATGGCCGAAGTTTCCTTTCTTGCCTCCCATGAATTCCACCGCCTCTGGCGTGGGCTTGGTGTGATCGATGGGAACGTTGTCCTTCCCTGACAACCACAACTCGTATCGCTCCGGCTGGAACTTCCTCACAAACACGTCCATGGAGATCTTCACCATGTCCTTCCGACACGAGCACTGCAGCAGAGAGCGCGCCGGAGCGTCGGTGTGAGATTTAACCAAGGAAAGACGAAGGAGGGGAAAAAAGAACACACAAAAGACAGAAAAGAGTCTAAAATGACCCTCACCAGAATGGCCTGCTTTCCGTAATCAATCCATCGCTGTGTGGCAAAGTTGGTCGACTCCGCACAGTTAAAGCCGTGATTGAAACCAGCATGGTAGCCATACGGGAACGTTATCATGAACTCTCCAGCTTCCTGAGTGATCTAAAAAAAAAAAACAACACCCCAAAAACATAGAGTAAGAAACGAATCTGTATTTAACACGATAATCAATTTTTAAAAAACGTTCACCTTTTCGAAAGGGATGCCATATTTCTTCAAAATAGACGGAGAGATCAGGGTCATCTTGTGTCTAAGAAAAGCTTCGCAGTTTTGAGAACTTCCAGGAAAAAATCCTGCACAAAGAGAAGAGTCAAAACTGGAAATTTATATATTTAAACTGCAGTTTGAAATATATCCAGCAGAGGGCGAGCAAATGCAAAGAAACTTAAATGGGGCCTGATTATGAAAAAAAAAAAACAAGTTATAACTGAATAATTAAACAAATCTACATTTTTATATCGTCAGACAAAAAGATGATAACAAGCAGGGATATGATCATCAACTGGCTCTTTAGTTTCAGCGAACTTCACTGCGCAACAATAACGGCTGCAAAAATTGCTTTTATCCAATCATAAATCAATAACAAACTATTAATATAAAAAATATTTTATACCTGCAGAATAAATTAATTAATTGTTAAGGCAGCGACTGGCAC
>NC_083460.1:1724453-1731953 GCF_030014155.1 Tachysurus vachellii | reverse complement strand
CTGGGTTGCCAGATTGAGTTAGAACCACACAACAAAATCACACCTTTTTGTGTTCCTGTATCTGTTCCTTTAGTTTATTCAGTGAACAAAATCCCTTAAAAATCTTTTTTTTTTAATTAAGAACAGTTTCGAAGTAATTCATCGTGCCACAGATTAACTGGAAAACTACTGCTTTTGAATAGTTTTTATTTTATTTTTATCTGTAAATGTTCGTCTTCTATCGATAAATAAAAATCTCCAGAACAGAAAACATCCCTTTAAGAAGAAAGTTCTAGAACATCTCCAGATTATTCGTGCAGTACTTTGGATTAGACCATTATTCTAAAGATCAGAACCGGAAGTGGATTGTCATAGGAAAAAGTCCTATCTCAAATTTCAAAATAAACGTCCTGCGGTTTATAAGGATTTATGTCTGAAATATTCTAACTATATATTGACTTGCGAATTAGGACTAAAAAAAGATCATGACTTTTAATCTAGGATTTTATATAGTTTAAAAGTTTATAAATATAGTCCATAAAGACACAGGAATCAGAATTCTGGGAAAAAGAATTCTGATTTGGATTTTTCGAATTTTTCGAATTTAACTATAGTGATTTATATTGCTCAGGGTAAAGACACACACACACACACACACAGAAACATACATACACATACACACTCACACACAGAGAAACACACATACACAGACACACAAACACGCACACACAGACACACACAAATAAATAAAATAAAGATATGATTCTGTTTTCTTTTTGTTTGTTTGTTTTTATTTTATTCAATAGTGTGTTGTCAGTGGGGGGCACGGTGGCTTAGTGGTTAACACGTTCACCTCACACCTCCAGGGTCGGGGTTCGATTCCCACCTCCACCTTGTGTGTGTGGAGTTTGCATGTTCTCCCCGTGCCTCGGGGGTTTCCTCCGGGTACTCCGGTTTCCTCCCCCGGTCCAAAGACATGCATGGTAGGTTGATTGGCATCTCCGGAAAATTGTCTGTAGTGTGTGATTGCGTAAGTGAATGAGAGTGTGTGTGTGTGTGTGTGTGTGTGTGTGCCCTGTGATGGGTTGGCACTCCTTCCAGGGTGTATCCTGCCTTGATGCCCAATGACGCCTGAGATAAGCACAGGCTCCCCGTGACCCGAGGTAGTTCGGATAAGCGGTAGAAGATGAGTGAGAGAGAGTGAGTGAGAGTGAGTGAGTGTGTTGTCAGTTGAGTTTTTTGTTCTTAAAAAAAAGTTCATTTTAAAGTGGGTAATAAACAAGAGGTAGATTTGAGATGCACACAGGAGCAGAAACAAAAGTAAACATGACATGAAGAAAAATAATGAAACTAATGAATTTTTAATTCTGAAACTCATCAGTTATTAAAAGCAGAGATGTTACAGTTATGTACTGAGATTCTGGACTCTGATTTGTGCTCAGGTGGAGATTCATTCTCAGTAACAATAGCACAGGTTTTTATTAAAGGTGGAGTGCACGATGTTTGAGAAGTGCTTCAGAAAACTGAGTCGGGCGACAAACAAAACAAACGTGGGAAAGGGGCGTGTCTTGTCAATATGCGGCGTAGAGAGTGTTCAGTGCACGTGTTACATTAGCATAAACGGGCATGTCTTGTCAATATGCGGCAGAGAGAGTGTTCAGTGCGCATGTGTGACATTAGCATAAAGCGATTGAAATATTAACATCACGGATAAAAACGAAAAGCTAAAAAAGGCTTACGATAAGGCAAGAAGTAGGACCCGTGTTAATACAGGATCAGCTTTCCAGCGGAGGAGAGAACTGAACGTCTTCAGCGTGAAACGGAGCTAAACCTTTCACGGTACAACACACATTACTACAAAAACACATCTGTATTACCATAGTATTACTCATTGTGTTCATTTATTGATAAAAATATCCCCTCAGTCAGCTGCTCCAGCAGGATCCGCCATAATAGTTGCCTGGGTTACGTATGTATGTGTGGGGCGGAGCTATCAAAACAGGGGTGACACCCATTTGGTTTAGGGGTGTGTTTGTTTTGGTGATTTCAAATGTCAACATTGGCTTTTGAACATTGTGCACCCCACCTTTAATGCACTTCTCGTTTCTATGGTAACAGCTCGTGTACGGTGGACGCGTCACTCAGAAACAGAGCTGGTGAAGTTTTCTGTAGACGGACGTGTTTGTGTATCACGTGGGGAAGGAGTCTCCAGTGTCAGCACTGCGTACCAGTCAGAGATAAAGCTGGAAGTTTTCCCACATCTTCAGGACAGAGAGAAAATTCAGAGAGAGAAGAAAGCGAGGCTTGTGAGAGAACAACTGTTTATAGCTGCTTTAAGATAAGCGACAACAGGAACTAACTTCTTCAGTGTAACTATAAATGGAGAAAATGTTTAAGGGTTGTGCTGATTGAGTGAAATAATGGTAGGAACAAGAATTTATTCCTTCAGGGTTTTATTGAACACGTTAACGAAGAAAGATGAAATATTAAAGAAGAGACTCGTCAACGAGGGCGTGAAGTTAACCTGTAATCCCCTCTCTGACAGACAGGAGGCGCTTCTCTGCTGTGAAAAGTTATGAAAACTTTGTTCATTTCCTAATAAAGTACCCAAAGTTTCTGCCACGTGTAAACTGCAGGGAACGAGAAGCTTTGATCCGGATCTCCTGCTGAGAAAAGAGTCCTGTTTTCCCCATGAAAGACAGAAAGAAGCAAAAAATAACATCATGCTGTGTTTTCTCTGATTCTTTTCTTCTCATCACGCCGAACCGAGTCTGGATTTAAAACGCTGGATTTCTGGATCAGACAGACATCAAAGCGTTTTTATTTGAAACCTCAGTTTGGACATTGAGGTAGATGCGTGACGTCACGATGCAGACGTGAGGCAGTGACTCGGAGGCAAGAGCTGATGAAGAAGCCCATCGGTCTGTAGCTGTGTTTCCACCTCAGGAACCTTTCCGACAACCGACCCAGTTCTTGGTCTGCGCGGTAAACATGAACGAGGCAGAAACTGACGCCGTGTTGAGCAAGAAGAAAACTTCAACATGTGACTAAATAATGACATCATAATACCGAGTGTCATTCTGTCATTAACATCACTATGACCTGTAGGTTTTGAGCAGGAACCAAAAACACGTGGAACCGTCATGTGGCTGAGACGGAAAATTCCACTCTGAACGATTTGCATCTTCATTTCTATAATCAACACATGATCATTAACGTGGTCCAAGATTTTATTTTCATAAGTGATTTTTAAATTTATTTCACCGTAAACTTTGTACTTTGCTTTTTTTTCAGGTCGGATAACACTTTCTTACATTACCCACAATGCCGTGCTGATACCATCATCCTTAACTAAACAGAAAATGCAGCAGTGCGTTTACTCATCTCTCATCTTCTACCGCTTATCCGAACTACCTCGGGTCACGGGGAGCCTGTGCCTATCTCAGGCGTCATCGGGCATCAAGGCAGGATACACCCTGGACGGAGTGCCAACCCATCACAGGGCACACACACACACTCTCATTCACTCACACACTCACACACTACAGACAACTTTCCATAGATGCCAATCAACCTACCATGCATGTCTTTGGACCGGGGGAGGAAACCGGAGTACCCGGAGGAAACCCCCGAGGCACGGGGAGAACATGCAAACTCCACACACACAAGGTGGAGGCGGGAATCGATCCCCCAACCCTGGAGGTGTGAGGCGAACGTGCTAACCACTAAGCCACCGTGACCCCTGCAGCAGTGCTTTAGTCCTTTAATCCATGCGCTCTACCAGAGTGTGTTGATCAGCTTTCAGCTTCATCAACGTCACCGTTTTGCTCGTCATCACGCGGGTCGCTAACTAGCGGAGCTGACAGAGCTGCATTGCATTCTGGGACACGGAGTCTCTTTGTTGGTCCTGTGCTGGATTTACTAGTAAACTTCGATTGAGGAAACAATCTCTCGCTCTTGTTGTTTAACGGTAAAACCTGACCCAGTTTAAGGTTGTGGACATTTTTCTCTCTGTGGTTACAGTGCTAACAATAACAATAGCGACACGCTTAGAATAAATAAAGCTGACGTCTGACAGTAAAAACATGTTCGTCTTCAGAGTAAAGTTTTCCTTTAATGAAACCCTTTGATGATTTTTTTTTTCATAAATTTGAGAAAAACAAAACACAAAAAGAGACTTCAGATGTCAGTGTTGTACAAAAAAGTCCCCAAAACAATTATTCAACTTTATTAACATCAAGTTTTTAAATTTTCTTTTTCTTTTCTTGTAATTATTAACAAATAGAAAACAGAGTGTGTGTATACAACAGATTTCAACCCCTACAGCACGAACCATTCACAAGGTAGAAAGGAAACTTTTGGCCAACGTAGTGTGTGTTTATAACCAGGCCTCCGCTGTGCTTCATCAGAGAGAACTCACACACACACACACACACACACACACACACACACACACTCTCACGCACCCACACACACTCTCACACACCCACACACTCTCAGACACACGTGTGTGTGTGTGTGGTGTGTGTCAGGATTAATACAGTAGTTATTACTTTTTGCAGGATTAATACAGTTTCACCCCCCGCAGTCTCTCTGTAGTTGGTACGACCCGATCGTGTTCGTCTGCAGAACCGACCACTTATACATCTGGAGCTGTTTATATACTATATGGATAATATTTATAACTTCTCATATTTATACGTGTATATTTATATATTTATATTTATATATATATTCTGTATAAAAAGTTCACTTGTGGAGTGGTTAATACTGTACACTGGGATGAGAAAATCAGATTCAGAACCCAAACATATCGTTTCAGACATTTCCCGTTATTTATAGACGCCACGTACTGTACAGACACGTGCCGATCATCAAATACGCCAGAGAGCCAACGTTCCACAGGAGTCACATGACCCAGCTCCGTCCAATCAGCAGGATTCATGTTAGCGGTTACAGAGCCAGTGGATATCAACATGTTTGTTTGTTTGTTTGTTTGTTTATGGTTTATTGTGATTCTAACAGATAATATTGAGATTGTGATAACACTATTATCACAATATAAAATATCGGATCTCAGCGCACGCCTTTACGTGCTGCGAATTTCCGCCGTGGCGTGTGTTTAGTGTTGGTGACTTTTTTTTTCCCTTTTCCTCGATATTTCCTTTTATATAAAGAAACAAAGTTAACCCGCCGTGATGCGTCGAATAATAATAATAATAATAATAATAATAATTAAAACAAAAATACAAAAATTACAAATTATATATAAAAGAAATAAAATACAAAATAATAAAAGTGTGTTATGAATGAACTCTGACAGCAGCTCTGAGAACAGTGGTCCTCTGGTATTAGTACCTGTTAAAATCACAATCACACCCGTTGTGTGCTACAATAAAATAAAAAGAAATAAATTTACAATTAAAATTAAATAAAAAAAAAAAAAAATTATAAAAAAAACAGTACCACTTTATGGAAAAGAAAAAGAGGTGAGAAGGAAGTTAGATTATTAAACACATTAAAATATTCTAAATAAAGTCAGAATAAAATTTTATAATGATTAACAAAAAATCGCTACCAGTAGCCGTTTTGTGTGTGTGTGTGTGTGTGTGTGTGTGTGTGTAAAAGAGTCCAGAGCTGCTGAAGAGAAAAGAAGCTATGTTTGTGTACCATGTTTGTGTCATTGCACGCATCTCTCGTGCACACACACACACACACACACACACACACACACACACACACATACACACACACCAAAGTGTTTTCATTCCCGGTAGATGAAGTCCCATAGTGTTACGTTGCATAGTGGTCGAAACTCCCCAGATATTCCAGAGCTGCTCGGTAACACAGCTGGTACTGGTCCTTATGGGGAAACACACACACACACACACACACACACACACAGCATTGTTAGTGTTCAGTTCATATTTCATCACAGAATTCACAAATAGGTGTTGAGTTGAATGATGGAGGTGAGTTGTGGTGTTGAGTTTAGGTGTTCAGTGCAAGTTGTGAGTGATGGTGTTGAGTGATGGTGTTGAGTGCAGGAGGTGAGTGATGGTGTTGAGTGCAGGAGGTGAGTGATGGTGTTGAGTGATGGTGTTGAGTGATGTGTTGAGTGCAGGAGGTGAGTGATGGTGTTGAGTGATGGTGTTGAGTGCAGGAGGTGAGTGATGGTGTTGAGTGATGGTGTTGAGTGACGGTGTTGAGTGACGGTGTTGAGTGATGGTGTTGAGTGCAGGAGGTGAGTGATGGTGTTGAGTGATGGTGTTGAGGGCAGGAGGTGAGTGATGGTGTTGAGTGATGGTGTTGAGTGATGGTGTTGAGTGACGGTGTTGAGTGACGGTGTTGAGTGATGGTGTTGAGTGATGGTGTTGAGTGACGGTGTTGAGTGATGGTGTTGAGTGATGGTGTTGAGTGACGGTGTTGAGTGATGTGTTGAGTGCAGGAGGTGAGTGATGGTGTTGAGTGATGGTGTTGAGTGACGGTGTTGAGTGATGTGTTGAGTGCAGGAGGTGAGTGATGGTGTTGAGTGATGGTGTTGAGTGCAGGAGGTGAGTGATGGTGTTGAGTGATGGTGTTGAGTGACGGTGTTGAGTGACGGTGTTGAGTGATGGTGTTGAGTGCAGGAGGTGAGTGATGGTGTTGAGTGATGCTGTTGAGGGCAGGAGGTGAGTGATGGTGTTGAGTGATGGTGTTGAGTGACGGTGTTGAGTGATGGTGTTGAGTGACGGTGTTGAGTGACGGTGTTGAGTGATGGTGTTGAGTGACGGTGTTGAGTGATGGTGTTGAGTGACGGTGTTGAGTGATGGTGTTGAGTGACGGTGTTGAGTGACGGTGTTGAGTGATGGTGTTTATACCTCGGTCTGCACCATTGCAGGTCTCTGAGTGCGCAGAGTTTTAACCGTCTGGAACAAATCCACCACACCTTCATATCTCATCCTCTCCAGAACGATGCTGAGAGTAATGAACACTCCGGTCCTGCCCACTCCGGCACTGAGGAAACACACACACACACACACACACACACACACACGCACACACACCACCCAGATTGCATATCAGTTAACAACGATTTAATCGTTATGATATTTAAATATACAGAATTAAAATCTTTAGAAAATACTGATATCAGTAATAACTATAAAAACATATTGTCTGTTTGGTGTGTGTGTGTGTGTGTGTGTGGTGTGTGTGTGGGGTGTGTGTGGTGTGTGTGTGTGTGGTGTGTGTGTGTGTAGTGTATGTGTGGTGTGTGTGTGGTGCGTGTGGTGTGTGTGTGTGCAGTGCGTGTGGTGTGTGTGTGTAGTGTATGTGTGGTGTGTGTGTGGTGCGTGTGGTGTGTGGTGCGTGTGGTGTGTGTGTGTGTGTAGTGTATGTGTGGTGTGTGTGTGGTGCGTGTGGTTTCTGTGTGTGCAGTGCGTGTGGTGTGTGTGGTGTGTGTGTGTAGTGTATGTGTGGTGTGTGTGTGGTGCGTGTGGTGTGTGTGTATGTGTGGTGTGTGTGTGGTGCGTGTGGTGT
>NC_083460.1:1706953-1719453 GCF_030014155.1 Tachysurus vachellii | reverse complement strand
AACAAACTCAGGCTGACAGAGAGACAGACAGAGAGAACAGCTCAGTAATGTTGATATTTACAGAGACCCTGTAAGAGAAATCATTACAAAGAGACAGACAGGTAGACAAACAGACAGACAGGTAGACAGACAGACAGACAGGTAGACAGACAGACAGACAGGTAGACAGACAGACAGACAGACAGGTAGACAGACAGACAGACAGGTAGACAGACAGACAGACAGACAGACAGACAGACAGGTAGACAGACAGACAGGTAGACAGACAGACAGACAGACAGGTAGACAGACAGACAGGTAGACAGACAGACAGAGAGACAGACAGACAGACAGGTAGACAGACAGACAGGTAGACAGACAGACAGACAGACAGGTAGACAGACAGACAGGTAGACAGACAGACAGGTAGACAGACAGGTAGACAGACAGACAGACAGACAGGTAGACAGACAGACAGGTAGACAGACAGTACACATGTGTATGTGGAGAAGTCACTGCAGTGTTGCTCTGTTCATTCGGTGATAAACATGTGAAGGTGTTAAAGCTCTTAAAGCTGTTTATGAGCTGTTTAAAGGCTCAGAGGTGCCATACTGTGTGTGTGTGTGTGTGTGTGTGTGTGTGTGTGTGTGTTACCTGTAACCGTCAATGCAGCTGGCGTTGATGTAGTCAGACCCCTCAACCCCTCTGATTGGCTGCAGACACACACGTGTCGACTCGAACGGCATGATGTTCACCAGCCGGTTCTTGAACTTGTTGCATGGCAGGTTGGCGCTGATGAACCGTGATGTGTGAGCTTTTGAACTGGCCAGATTCTGTACACACACACACACACACACACACACACACACACACACACACACACACACACACACACACACCCCTTTTAATACAGTGCATTACAAAAAAAAACAAACAGAAGGAGGTCATAATCCTGCATCAGTCTGTTCTTATTTCTTAAGGCACGCTTTAACTCCCCCTACTGGTGACGTCTGCATTTACAGAATCATTACAACACACTGTGATGCCCAGAGATCTTCCTCAGATGCTGAAGTGGTGATGTAATACCTGAGACAGTTTGTCTGATGTTTTATTTAACACTGTCTCTCTCTCTCTCTCTCTCTCTCTCTCTCTCTCTCTCTCTCTCTCTCTCTCTCCTGGTTTAACGAACGGTTCAAAAGCAGAAACAAGACAAAAAACAGAATTGTTTTTGGTTTCTGTTCGGCTGGTTTGAATAGTGTGGGAAAGTAATGGAGAGTAAATGAGAGATTAAACTGAACTCTGTGTGTGTGTGTGTGTGTGTGTGTGTGTGTGTGTGTGTGTGTGTGTGTGTGCTGGCGGTGAGCGGAGGAGTGACTGGCAGCACCAGAGCACAGATGGGCAGCGTGGAGTGAAACTCAGATCCACAAACACTCCTTCTGCACCAACTGCTTTTTTTACACTTTCTGAGAAACATTTCTGATATAATTTAAGGTTTCTTTCCTTCTTTCTTTCTTTCTTTCTTTCTTTCTTTCTTTCCTTCTTTCTTTCTTTCTTTCTTTCTTTCTTTCTTTCTTTCCTTCCTTTCTCTCCTTCCTTCCTTCTATCTTTCTTTCCTTCCTTCCTTTTCTTTCTTTCCTTCCTTCCTCTCCTTTCTTTCCTTCCTTTTTTCTTTCCTTCTTTTCCTTTCTTTCCTTCCTTTCTCTCCTTCCTTCCTTCCTTCCCGTTCCTTCCTTCCTCTCCTTTCTTTCCTTCCTTCCTTCCTTCTATCTTTCTTTCCTCCCTTCCTTCTATCTTTCTTTCCTTCCTTCCCGTTCCTTCCTTCCTCTCCTTTCTTTCCTTCCTTCCTTCTATCTTTCTTTCCTCCCTTCCTTCTATCTTTCTTTCCTTCCTTCCTTCCTTCCTTCCTCTCCTTTCTTTCCTTCCTTTTTTCTTTCTTTCCTTCCTTCCTTTCTTTCCTTCCTTTTTTCTTTCCTTTCTTTCCTTCCTTTCTCTCCTTCCTTCCTTCCTTCCCGTTCCTTCCTTCCTTCCTTTCCTTCCTTTTTTCTTCCTTTCTCTCCTTCCTTCCTTCCTTCCCGTTCCTTCCTTCCTCTCATTTCTTTCTTTCCTTCCTTCTATCTTTCTTTCTTTCCTTCCTTTCTCTCCTTCCTTCCTTACTCTCCTTTCTTTCCTTCCTTTCTCTCCTTCCTTCCTTCCTTTCTCTCCTTCCTTCCTTCCTTCCTCTCCTTTCTTTCCTTCCTTCCTTCTATCTTTCTTTCTTTCCTTCCTTCTATCTTTCTTTCTTTTCTTCCTTCCTTTTCTTTCTTTCCTTCCTTCTTTCTTTCTTTCTCTCCTTCCTTCCTTCCCTTCTGTTTTTTGCTGCATGACCCGAACACTAACATTTACATGTTTACCATCACGTCCAGACGTCTAAAGTGACTTATATGTGATTTATATAACTCATAGGAAATGATTTTTTTCTCTCAGCGTCCTCATGCACATAGTAACGACACTTCGAGACCCACGGCCCGTCTGCGACAGACGACTCGACTCGACAATCTTTCACATTGTTGCAACCTTCACTGAAATACTATCTAGTCGTTTCGTCCTGCGGGTGCACAAACTTTTGCACTCCGTTATATAAAACTATCAGTGAGCCGGACCTTTAGTTAAGTGTTGATATTCTACATGGTGTATTAAAAGGAACAAAATGCAGATGTTAAAGACCTTAAACTCGAGTTCCATGTAGGTGACGGGCTCTCCGGGCGACAGCTGGCTCAGTTTTTGGATGTGTGTGTAGAGGTTTCGTGCGGGAACCTCGGTGACGCCGCAGGTCGCGGCCTCCAGCAGCGCCTCGTGGATAAAGATGTACTGATCCTCCGTCTGCACCATGTAGTTCCTCTGAGAACGCATGCACGTCACATGGCCATAAATGTCCACCGTTTTCTCGTGTTTCATGCGCTCGAGCATGGCGTCGATCACGATGAGGCAGCCGGTGCGACCCACACCGGCACTGAGGGGCAAAAAAAACAAAAACAATAATCATTCCTTCATCCTTTATTATCCGTATCCATGATCAACTTTTACTAGCTGATTATTATTAATAGCTAACTATTATTACTCACTGAATCATTTACTACTGAATCATTTAATACTAACTGAATCACTGATTTCTAATCGATTCGTTAGAATTTTACTATACAATGACAATGAAGGTTTTCTATTCTATTCTAATTCTAAACAAATCACAGATCACGAACTGAATCATTGCTCATCTACTGGATTGCTCATTCCTGTAGTCACCAAATCACTTATTACGAACTGAATCACTGAGTCATGATGAGTCAGAATCGTAAACTGAAATCTGAATAACTTCAGCAGCGTGACCCGAGATGTAACGCAAGCCGACATGCTGTAAACGTCAGTGGTGTAGCGTAACGTGTTAGCTTACCTGCAGTGGACCACCATGGGTCCAGCATCAGGAGGGTTACATGCTTTAACCCTGCGCAGGAAGGCCAGGATGGGCGTGGGGTACTCTGGCACGCCGTGATCCGGCCACGCCATGAACTGGAACTGTCTCACCTCTCTCTTCTCACTGGAGCCATTCTGATACGAAATCAGATCAAATAAAAAAGCTCAGGATTTTCAGTAAGTGGGAAAACATTCACATGTTTGAAGTGTAAATCCTCAAATCCTCCTCCGAGTGAATCATGTGGCGGAACAGATGGAGTTTAAATATTATTTATTCTACTTGCAAATGAAAATGCGTGTGCATAATTCTTTATTTCTTTTTTTTTTTTTACCTTATAAAGCGCAAACGTACGCACGCTGTACGTCGCCAGCTCCACGGTATCCAACATGGTGACCTGGATCATTCCGTATGTTTCTGTTCCACGAACTGGCCAATACTGGTCACACTTAACCTGTGATATTTACACCAAACAAACATAATCTGAGCAAACATGAGCACCCCAGAGTTGATCATTTTCCAGTCACAGTATGTCCTGAAGTGGACTTTTCCTTTAATACTACAGCAATGTTTACATTTTCACTTAAATCGTTGACTATTAACTGAATCACTGACTACAAACTGTGTCAGTGATTATTAATTGAATCACTAAACGAATCACTGATTACTAACTGAATCACTGACTACAAACTGTGTCAGTGATTATTAATTGAATCACTAAACGAATCACTGATTACTAACTGAATCACTGACTACAAACTGTGTCAGTGATTATTAATTGAATCACTAAACGATTCACTGACTACAAACTGTGTCAGTGAATATTAATTGAATCACTAAACGAATCACTGATTACTAACTGAATCACTGACTACAAACTGTGTCAGTGAATATTAATTGAATCACTAAACGAATCACTGATTACTAACTGTGTCAGTGATTATTAATTGAATCACTAAACGAATCACTGATTACTAACTGAATCACTGACTACAAACTGTGTCAGTGATGATTAATTGAATCACTAAACGAATCACTGATTACTAACTGTGTCAGTGATTATTAATTGAATCACTAAACCAATCACTGATTACTAACTGAATCACTGACTGCAAACTGTCAGTGATTATTAATTGAATCACTAAACGAATCACTGATTACTAACTGAATCACTGACTACAAACTGTGTCAGTGAATATTAATTGAATCACTAAACGAATCACTGATTACTAACTGAATCACTGACTACAAACTGTGTCAGTGAATATTAATTGAATCACTAAACGAATCACTGATTACTAACTGTGTCAGTGAATATTAATTGAATCACTAAAACGAATCACTGATTACTAACTGTGTCAGTGATTATTAATTGAATCACTAAACGAATCACTGATTACTAACTGAATCACTGACTGCAAACTGTCAGTGATTATTAATTGAATCACTAAACGAATCACTGATTACTAACTGAATCACTGACTACAAACTGTCAGTGATTATTAATCGAATCACTAAACGAATCACTGATTACTAACTGAATCACTGACTACAAACTGTGTCAGTGATTATTAATCGAATCACTAAACGAATCACTGATTACTAACTGAATCACTCATCACTAACTGAATCACTGACTACAAACCGAATCACTGATTATTAACTGAATCACTAAACGAATCACTCATCACTAACCGAATCACTGATAACTGAACCGTGTATCGCTGACTGAATCATTTCCACAAGAGTAAAGAATGCTACAGAAACGTTTCACTATAGAAACAATAACGCAATTTAGAAAATTAATCAACACCTGGTGGCCTATCAGAATTGAGCATTAAACAGTGTCATGATTCAACAATTAGTCCCTTTTTTTAAACTGTGTTTCCCACATAACGACTTCACACCGTGTGCTTCCTAAATCATGGTTGTGAAGACGACTCATTCTCATGACACCGAATCGTAAATGAAAATCTCCGTTAATCCTGGTTGAAAATCCGATCGGAATTCTTTTATATCCGAACGATTATCAGCAGCGAGAAGGATCCAAAACACCCTGTCACGTCTCGGTCACCGTAACGTACGACACGCTTGGCCTTGTCCCGTATTGACGTCCTTCACTCAATCGTATTCTCCTCCTCTGTGTTTCCTTTATCCCCGATTTGACCTTCTGTCCATCATCCCGACCCCGGAGTGCAATTTTCTCGGGGTGAGGAAGCTTTAACGCCCATCGGCTGTCAGATGTGACATTTCACACTCCGGATAGCTGCACGACCATCACACTTACACTGATGCACTGACATTTTCCCAACAGGCTTTTTGTTTTAGCGAAGCGCGTCATGAGCCATTACACCGCAGCGCCATTTAGTCCGACTGCTAAACTTTTTCAAAGATTTATGTATTTCTGTCTTTGTGGGAATCTTTTTATTCCGCTCAGTGGACATTAGCTACGAATCTCGATATCCTGATCCTTCACCGTTAGTCTTAACTGTACCGTATAATTCTAACGTGTGACGTAAGTACCAGCTATAATCGTTTCTTCCTCAGTTTTTCCCGCTCTTATTAAGACACCGGAGACACCTTCCAGAACATCATCCAACCCCGGATTTCACACACTGTCCTTTAATTTATAATGTTTTTTCTATCATTTTCTATATCGAGTGTCCAACGAGCTTAAACCACCTCACGTAAGGTTATTATTATAAATAAATATAAAGAGATTTATTTTCAAACATATTTATACGGTACTTATAGAACAGACCCGTGATTTCTCCTCTAGTCTGGTCATCATGATGATGGTGTTGGTTCTCTGCTCCCACACCATCCTCCAGAAATCACTGAGTGTCTCGGGCAGAGGGCCCTGCGTGGCGATGTAGGCGTTCTGCTTACGGTAGCCGTCGATGTAGTTCGAGTTGATGTAGTCGCTACCTGGAACACCTGTAGGTAAGTGGAGAAGAATCATCGATTAGCTAATTAAAATGATTATGTACTATATTATAATACTATACAAACATATATAAGGATTATTCATATTAAATGTCGACTCTCACCATCCACGGAGGACAGCACGACTCTGGAGTGATCGTAGGCGATGACGTTAGCGTAGCGGTTTTTGGGCTTGTTCACCTCCATGTTGGAGTTCTCCCAGGTGAACTGTTGGCCCGGATCGATGGACTAGAGTCAGGGAAAAGAACAAAGGAAGAAAAATAAAAAGAGAGAGAGAGAGACAGATTGTGAGTGAGAAACTGAACAGAAATCTCACTTATCAATTCAGATCACAGAACTTTCGTTGGCATGTTTGGTGTCTGGACGGTGATCCGTATCCCACAATGCAGCAGGGCTATAATCTGGAGAGGTTTTGTTTCTATAGCGACCCAGCACATCGAACGAGCGACCCGACTGAACGAGAGAAAGAGGAGGAGAGGATTTTTACTATAACTATAAGCCTGAGGAGTTCAATTATAACACTGTTCACTTTTTAAAACTGAATCTAACACACTGTCATATGCTGCAACACACACTGTTACAGTGTGTTACAGTGTGTTACAGTGTGTTACAGTATGTTAGCGTGTAACAGTGTGTGTTACAGTATGTTAGTGTGTAACAGTTTGTTAGTGTGTTACAGTGTGTGTTACAGTATGTTAGTGGGTTACAGCGTGTTACAGTACACTAACATACTGTAACACTCTGTAACACACTGTAACACACTAACATATTGTAACACTGTAACACACTAACACACTGTAACCCTCTAACATACTGTAACACACTGTTACACACTAACATACTGTAACACACTGTAACACACTAACATACTGTAACACACTGTAACACACTAACATACTGTAACATACTGTAACACACTGTAACACACTAACATACTGTAACACACTGTAACACACTAACACACTGTAACACACTAACATTCTGTAACACACTGTAACACACTAACATACTGTAACACTGTTACACACTAACATACTGTAACATACTGTAACATACTGTAACACACTAACATACTGTAACATACTGTAACACTGTTACACACTAACATACTGTAACATACTGTAACACACTGTAACACTGTTACACACTAACATACTGTAACACACTGTAACACTGTTACACACTAACATACTGTAACATACTGTAAACTGTAACACTGTTACACACTAACATACTGTAACATACTGTAACACACTAACATACTGTAACACACTGTAACACACTAACACACTGTAACCCTCTAACATACTGTAACACACTGTTACACATTAACATACTGTAACACACTGTAACACACTAACACACTGTAACCCTCTAACATACTGTAACACACTGTTACACATTAACATACTGTAACACACTGTAACACACTAACACACTGTAACCCTCTAACATACTGTAACACACTGTAACCCTCTAACATACTGTAACACACTGTAACCCTCTAACATACTGTAACACACTGTTACACATTAACATACTGTAACACACTGTTACACATTAACATACTGTAACACACTGTTACACATTAACATACTGTAACACGCTGTTACACATTAACATACTGTAACACACTGTTACACACTAACATACTGTAACACACTGTTACACACTAACATACTGTAACACACTGTTACACATTAACATACTGTAACACACTGTTACACACTAACATACTGTAACACACTGTTACACACTAACATACTGTAACACACTGTTACACATTAACATACTGTAACACACTGTTACACACTAACATACTGTAACACACTGTTACACATTAACATACTGTAACACACTGTTACACATTAACATACTGTAACACACTGTAACACACTAACATACTGTAACACACTGTTACACATTAACACACTGTAACACACTGTTACACATTAACATACTGTAACACACTGTTACACACTAACATACTGTAACACACTGTTACACATTAACATACTGTAACACACTGTTACACACTAACATACTGTAACACACTGTTACACATTAACATACTGTAACACACTGTTACACACTAACATACTGTAACACACTGTTACACACTAACATACTGTAACACACTGTTACACATTAACATACTGTAACACACTGTTACACATTAACATACTGTAACACACTGTAACACACTAACATACTGTAACACGCTGTTACACATTAACACACTGTAACACACTGTTACACATTAACATACTGTAACACACTGTTACACATTAACATACTGTAACACACTGTTACACACTAACATACTGTAACACACTGTTACACACTAACATACTGTAACACACTGTTACACACTAACATACTGTAACACACTGTAACACACTAACATACTGTAACACACTGTTACACATTAACATACTGTAACACACTGTAACACACTAACATACTGTAACACACTGTTACACATTAACATACTGTAACACACTGTTACACACTAACATACTGTAACACACTGTTACACATTAACATACTGTAACACACTGTTACACATTAACATACTGTAACACACTGTAACACATTAACATACTGTAACACACTGTTACACATTAACATACTGTAACACACTGTTACACATTAACATACTGTAACACACTGTTACACACTAACATACTATAACACACTGTTACACATTAACATACTGTAACACACTGTTACACATTAACATACTGTAACAGGATGTAACAATAACACACTGTAACACACTGTAACACACTGTAACTGACTGTACCACAGTATAACATGCTGCCACTAGTAACACACTGTATAATAGATTCTGTAGCAGTGTCTTGAATTTCCCAGATTCCATCCAACCATATACCATTTAACTGTCCATCTATCCATCCATCCACACCTCCATATTACTTGCCATCTTTCCATCCATATATACTTCATAACTGTCCAATTATCTATTCATGTCCATCAGTTCAAATGTCTTCCCTCTCAACATCCATTTTATCTCCACCTATTGTCCCTCCAACTGTCCATATGTCCATTCATACATCCTCCAGATAACCATCTGTCAATCCATATCTGTCTATCCATCATTCATCCATCCGTTCATCCATCAAATACAACAATTTTACCTGTGTTTCAATTTATCCTTCCATTAGTCCACCTCCACTTTACCTCATAATGTAATATTCACCCATCCATCTACAGTCGCTCTGTCCATATATCCTACTATACCTCCATTAGTTAAACATTCATCTATCGGTCAATATATCCATTTAATATATACATGCTGTATGTATCCTTTCACACATCCTTTATTTAACCAGTTACCCATCCACTAATCTGTCCATTCATATATACATCTAAACTAATGTTCCTTTATTTATTATTGTCCTCCATGTGCAACCAACCACATGTGTCCTGTTTATACTGTTAATGCCCAACTATCCGTCCCTCCTTCCTTCCATCCATCCATCCATCCATCCATCCATCAACCTGTCCATGCTCTCTCTCTGGTGTGTGTGTGTGTGTGTGTGTGTGTTAGTGAGTGGTAATGTTCCTGCTCTGTGCTGAAGGTGAAGCAGCTGCAGTTTGACCGTGACAGAGTCGTCCAGACCCCCAGGCCTGATGGAGTGAAGGAGTGACCCACCTGCACTTTATTCAGAGCTCCTGACAGGAGAGGACAGGAAGAACAATGACACAGAGTGTGTGTGTGTGTGTGTGTGTGTGTGAGTGAGAGAGAGAGAGAGAGAGAGAGAGAGAGAGAGATGTGGTTGTATAATTTTCTTGCCTTGGTGTCATGCTGTACATTTGTTTGTGTAAACGGTGAAAAATAGAGAGAAAAAAAAACAATGAGGCAGATTGAAAGAGAGAGAAAGAAAAATGTGGTTGTATAATTTGAACCTTTGATCATTTTGTCAGAAGATAAAAACAAATCGTCCATTTTTTTATAAAACCCAGCCGCTGTGTCGCGGTTCTCCAGCTCGCTCACTACTCTGCACTTCACACGGACTTTAATGAGGTTTAACTAAAAATACTGTAACGTGTGAGAGGGAAACGTGTGAGATCTTCCTGCTGCAGGATCAGAAGACGAGGCTGAGTGACTCTGAGTCGCTTCAGACACCCAGGAGGAGTGACAGGAGCGTTGGAGGCTAATGAGCCCTTTAGGATCTCGCTCCTTTAATCAATGGTCAGAAAGACAGCTGCGCGTCGATAGGACAAAGAGACGAGGACATTTGCTGCATCGACGGAAATCTCATTAGAAGTTTGGAGTTTGTGGAAATTCCTACGAAAAATTGATTGCAAAAAAAAAAAAAAAAAAAAAACAGTAAAAAACAAACAACAAAAAAAAAAAAAAACCCGTTCTCGGATTTTCCTCTAAAACGACGCCCAGGCGTATCGATCCGTGCGGAGACACACCGAGACGCTCCGGAGCTGCGATTCACCATCGATCCACACTCTCTAGACTCCACCTGTCTGTCACTCAGTTGATCAGTGAAATTAGACATTATTATTTTTTTCTATCAGACATGATTTGTTTATTTTTAATATTTTTTTTATTTTTTATGTTAAACACACGGCAACGTCACCACAGAGTACAGAAACATGATGCAGTAACTGACGCCAATCTCTCTGTCAACACCCTGGATGTTAGCATGAAGAGGTTTAGCCTGCAGATAAACATCTTTTCTCTCTCACTCACACACACACACACACACACACACACACACACACACACTGTAAGCTATCAGCGCTTGTATCGACGAGTTTCAGAGACGCGAATAACGACACAGGATCGGCGTCGAGCAACGGAGCCGAGCCAAAACATCAGCTGATGCTCTGGCTTGTTAGTGCGCTAGTTACCGCTCCTGTCTAACCGCATCTCAGGTGTTGACTCTACACACAAGTAGAGGATGCAGGTGCACACACACACACACACACACACACACACACACACACACACACACACACACACACAGACGTTCTTATTTTTTATTTATCAGGCCGTATATAACAATTGTGAGGCCACATTTTCATCGTCTTTTTCTAAAACCTTTAACCCAAGATGCCCTGGAGGTCACGTGACCATTAAACAAGATGACCGCCTCTGGTGTGTTTGTGACTCACGAGGTGGAATCCTGGGGTGCGGCTCTTGGCCTTCATGCTATTCTGTGTGTGTATTTCTCTGTCTAATACTTCACTTCCTGTAACGGCCGTGCCAGAGGAGGTGGGCTGCGGAGCCCTTTGGCACATACGACCGCACGAACAACAGGAGGCAACGGGCCGAAAGCTGCAGAGAGAGAAAAAGGAGAGCCAACAGACGTGAGGATCGCCATCTGTTCCCTGGAGGAGGAGCAGGGAAAGGGGGGAGGGCTTCCTTTATAGGAAGCAACGCATCACTTCCTGCCAGGAAATCCTGCTGACTGGAAGTGTAAATCTGCAGATTTGTAATTTAATTGAAATTTAAGATAAACATAAAACCGTCAGACTCGGAATTCTGCTTTCTAAGTGAAATCAGAACCAAAACACAAACCTTTTTATAGCTTTTGCTGCAAGTTACGGACATCGATGTAAACAAAATATAGCACGAGATATTGCTTATTATCTGGATTTTACAGACGCTCTATAGAAACGTACACGTACGCGACCCTCTGGAGTGTTAGTTGTACCAGTTGAAATACTGAGCTAGTTTGTTACGCTACCATTAAATTAGTGTAAATCTGAAAGGGGCGTGGCTTATCTAGAACACTATTGGTTGCTTTGAAGATCAGTCAAACCTTTCTAAACTCTGAGAAATACATCAACGTAGGGAATTAAACCCCGCCCCCCAGCGCGCCTTCAGGTTACTGACTTTAAAGGAAGAACAATAAAACATTTATTTCATTTCAAAGACGGTTTGTGATTATCTGAGCTCCGTCCTGACTCTGCCACGCTTTAGCGATGCCGCGCGTCTCGCACTTTGAGTGTTTCGAGACTTGAGTGGCACTCGACGCAAAAATCGAAATCTTTCTCTCGTTCCGCCGACTGCCGCGAGCACGGAATCAAAGCTCGCTCGCTGTAAATCAGGAGCGTGAGGCGAAGCCACAGGAGCGCGCCGCTA
>NC_083460.1:1684453-1701953 GCF_030014155.1 Tachysurus vachellii | reverse complement strand
AGAGGAAGAGAGGAGAGGAGAGGAGAGAGAGGGGGGAAGAGAGGAGAGGAGGAGAGGAGGAGAGGAGAGAGAGAGGAAGAGAGGAGAGGAGAGGAGAGGGGGTGGAAGAGAGGAGAGGAGGAGAGGAGGAGAGGAGAGAGAGAGGAAGAGAGGAGAGGAGAGGAGAGGAGAGAGAGGGGGGAAGAGAGGAGAGGAGGAGAGGAGGAGAGGAGAGAGAGAGGAAGAGAGGAGAGGAGAGGAGAGAGAGGGGGGAAGAGAGGAGAGGAGAGGAGAGAGGAGAGGAAGAGGGGAGGAGAGGAGGGGAGGAGAGAGAGAGGAAGAGAGGGGAGAGGAGAGAAGAGGAGAGAAGAGGAGAGGAGAGAGAGGGGGAAGAGAGGAGAATAGAGGAGAGGAGAAGAGAGGAGGAGAGAGGAGAGAAGAGGAGAGGAGAGGAGAGAGAGAGGAGAGGAGAGAGAGAGGAAGAGAGGAGGAGAGGAGAGAATAGAGGAGAGGAGAGAGAGAGGAAGAGAGGAGGAGAGGAGAGAATAGAGGAGAGGAGAGAGAGAGGAAGAGATGGCGAAGCCAGAAGGGGGAATCGAACCCCTAACCCTGGAGGTGTGAGGTGAACGTGCTAACCACTAAGCCACAGTGCCCCCCCCCCTTGATAGAATGAATGAACTAATTAAAATTACTAATATTTTTTGAATCTTTATTAGAATAAAGTGCTGCAATCGATAAATACTAATAATACTATTAATTAATTCTCTTCTAAATATATCTATTTAAATGAAATGTTGGACCGTCGTGACGGAAATCCGTCTTTTTTTTTTTGACCACCTGCCGAAGAGAAAAGTTACCTGGTGTCTGATAGTTCATTCTCCTCATTTCCACAGGATCAGACGAGTTAGCCAGGAGGGAGTCCTTCACCCCGCTTAAATGTTCGTCTTTAGGCAACGGAGACGCTCGCTTCCTGTGAGACAGGAAGTGATGTCGTGGTTAGCGCATGTGTAAGAATTCTGTGTTTAATCAACAACAACAACAACAACAACAACAACAACAACAACAACTCCAGTGCTGTGAATGAGACGAGCTAAATATAGGCTCCGATCAGGAGAACGTAGCAAAATGTGTAAAAAATCCTCTACGCTTCCCTGAAGGACGCTGATTGAGACGCGACAGCTGCAGCGAGCACTTGATCCGGCTCGGTGTAGCTTGTTCGCTAAACACAGTGTAGTTTGTTTTTGTGAGGAAAACAGGGCATGTGGTTAATTAGCACATCAGCTGAGTAATTACGGCACGTGCACCTGTGGATAGAGCGGCTAATGCGCTAGCAGGTGCTAGAGGAAACTGTGAGAGATAACACACACACAACACACACACACACACACACACACACAACACACACCTGATGTCTAGACATGAGATCACTAAACACACCGTAAAGTTTTAGGTGCCATATTTGGCGGTAAGAATTAGGCACAGGGGGCGGAGTCTAAGTAAAAAAGGCGTGTCTAGGTGCAGCGATTTCTGAATAAACTGTTAAGTGAAGTACAATTTTCTCTGCGAGTGCAGCAGACAAGCACTGTGACAGATTATCATTCACAACGTGGACACGTTTACTGTACAGACGCAGGACAAATACGATTAAAAAAAAAGTTACCGCGCACTACGATCTCATGAACTTTATTAAGTATCACCAGCTGAGTAACTTTAACTTAAGAGCACCATGTAAATATTCTAGAGAAGAGTGTGTGCTGGATCAAGTGCTATTCTACACTACGCTGAAGCTGTTCACGTGATCATCATTACAGCTAGCAGCTAGCAGCGTTCACACGCTAATATACTGTACCGACGATACACTCGAGTGACTCGTTCTTGTTTCATCAAATCGCAGTTTAGATGTTTTATATTCGTCTCTTGAGTTTACGTTACAAAAAACAGCACATTGTATTCCTTCTTTCTTCAGGATGTATTTTCTATCCTTGAACGTTTTCAAGAAACTCGTCTCGGAAAACCCGTAAACACGACGCCGCATCGTGACTCAAGTGACTCTGAAAACCTGGAACTTTCCTCACGTAAATACGTACAATCATCTCCACACCTCAGTAAAGTTCTAACACGAACACAGCAGCCTAAAACCCCTGAGTTCGGATCAGCTTCAGGGAAACGGGCTTCTTTTTGTTCGTCCTCAGATTGACGAGCCGGGAAAAAAAGAAAAAGAGCGACAGAATGGTCTGGCTGAAGGAAATGTCAGCTTTGACGATGGGAACGTTTCTATTTTCACCACCCGCCAGTCTGGCATTTACTTTACAATGAGGCCATTCAGCACCCGGGTGAAGCGCCACAAAGGCTACGTTAACGCGCTAGCTCCCAGTCACCTTCAGGAGAAGAGATGAGCATCAACACTGTAGGATAGTAAAAAGAAAAATAATAAACACATACACACGGCAGACGCCGCCGCACAAGAGCCGCCAAAGAGCTCAGAGAGGTTTACGCTACTTACAGAAGTTTTTCAGTCACATGACCAATCAAAACCAAGCTAATACTGCTCAAGCTAACACTGTTCAGTGTATTAAAAATGCTAAGTCTGGTCCACTATACAACAAGACACATAATCATAAACACTGAACATTAGCTAGAATTTTCTGCTATTAGCTTGAAATATAATGTTTAATGTAACTATAAACTAAAAAGGGTTGGTGTTTAGCAAGTAAGCTAACAAAAAAGGTAGCTAGCAATACCATTACTACCAATCCATTTTGCACTGGATTGGTAGTAAAGGTATTGCTAGCTACCTTTTTTGTATATTTATATGCAAAACTAGCTATATTTGTATCAGATACAAGCATCTGATACAAATAAAGCTAGTTTTGCATATAAATATGTATTGATTGACAGAACAGATGTAAAGTGACAACACAAATGCGGTAAACTAGCTAACGCTAATCTTCTGTTTTTTGGCTACATTTCTATAGCAGATTGATTCCTCTGACTGTCTGCTTGATAGTTACGTTAGCATTATTGTTTATGCTAACTAGGAGTTTCTGTTCGGCGTCTTGCTAATCTTGCTACAGCATTTAGCTAACGTTAGCTAACGTTACACGAAGCTGTAAACAAACACGAAGCTGTTAGCGCTGTGGTATGAGTGGTCATCTGACACAATCACAGATATTTGACAAAACGTCTTCCACGTGTGAACACCAGCATGCATCTGTGTGAGAACTCGATGGACTCGTGGACACCGGGGTTCTGAGGAGAAACTCTGAGCGATGCAGAAAATTTGTTTGTTTGCGTTTATTTCGAATAAAGCGGAGAATCGAATCTCTCCCGCAGAGCCGGTGTCCAACAAAGAGACGGATGGACAGATGAGTGAGGAGAGAAGAGACAAGAAAAGACGAGAAGGAATGAGAACTGAGGAGAAGAAAAGATGAGTAGAAATGAGAAGAGAGGAGAAGAAAAGATGAGAAGAAATAAGAAGAGAGGAGAAGAAAAGATTAGAAGATATGAGAAGAGAGGAGAAGAAAAGATTAGAAGATATGAGAAGAGAGGAGAAGAAAAGATTAGAAGATATGAGAAGAGAGGAGAAGAAAAGATGAGAAGAAATGAGAAGAGAGAAGAAAAGATGAGAAGAAATGAGAAGAGAGGAGAAAAGATTAGAAGAAATGAGAAGGGAGGAGAAGAAAAGATGAGAAGAAAATGAGAAGAGAGGAGAAGAAAAGATGAGAAGAAATGAGAAGAGAGAAGAAAAGATGAGAAGAAATAAGAAGAGAGAAGAAAAGATGAGAAGAAATGAGAAGAGAGGAGAAGAAAAGATGAGAAGAAATGAGAAGAGAGAAGAAAAGATCAGAAGAAAATGCGAAGAGAGGAGAAGAAAAGATGAGAAGCAATGAAAAGAGAGGAGAAGAAAAGATGAGAAGAAATGAGAAGAGAGGAGAAGATGAGAAGAAATGAGAAGAGAGGAGAAGAAAAGATCAGAAGAAATGAGAAGAGAGGAGAAGAAAAGATGAGAAGAAATGAGAAGAGAGGAGAAGATGAGAAGAAATGAGAAGAGAGGAGAAGAAAAGATTATCAGAGATGAGAAGAGAAGATGAAACAGAAACCCTGAGGCCAGAACACCTACCTCTCCTGTTTGCTGTTCACATGGAGCAGAAAGAGCGAGAGATACGCAGGATTAGTGACCATCAAAAAAAGATAAATAAAAAAAAAACATGGCTGAACGAATCTCAGTCATTTCACAAACAAAGAGCAAGACACGATGCAGGGGCACACACTTGTACAGGGAATTAAAAAAATAAGAACAAAAAAAGAAAGGCAAAATGATCATTTCCTGCTCCTTACACACACACACACACACACACACACACACACACACACACACACACACACACACACACACAGAGCTGATGTAATTAACAGTAACCTTTAGAGGTGTAGTGCTGTGAGCTTCAGATGAGAAATAAGTGACCTACTTTTGTTATGAAAGTGTAAACGTAATAGGATAATAATTTTAACCTCTTTGTGTCTGTTACTGACATTATCATTACACACACACACACACACACACACACACACACACGCACACACACACCCTTCAGAGAGTGTAGTAGTGACGTAGTAAGAAGTTTTAAAGTTCTTAAAGTGGATTTCATTCCTGTAATCTGGTGACATTTTCTGTCCCCGAGGCTGAAATAAACAGAAGCCTCACCTTTTGAAGAGGATGATGGCGATGACGATGCTGACAATGAGCACCACGGCGAGGACCGGCCCCATCACCCACAGCATCTCAGGAGACTCCACGCTGCGAGCCACGTAGCCGTTATCCACCGTCAACGGGTCTGAGTACGGGCTGGAGGAGAAAACACGCTGCAGGAAACCAGAGAAAGAGCCGAATTAGGAGCTGAACAGTAACTCTCCAAAATAACCGACGTGTAACGTTACGATCGTATGACATCATGCTGAGAGGCGGAGCTAACGCTTGTAGCACGATTTGTAAGGAATCCAGAAACATCTCTTATCACTGTTAAAACAAATGAAAAAAAATTTAATGCCGCTCTTATTTGATCGGTTGTCGTAAAAACCGCAATTAATCAACACGATTCCATCATCATTCATCAGCGTTCACACGATTAAACACATAAAGATGTCAAATGTAAATGTTTAATAACAAAAAAAATGAATAATATTCAATCTTTTATTTGAATAAATCTAAACTCTCAGGACACAAACCGTAGTGAAGTAGCTAGCTAACTGTTACCTCACAGTGCTGCTGGATTCTGATTGGTCAGAAGTTGAAGCGCTGCTGAATTCTGGATTCTGATTGGTCAGAAGTTCTCTAACAGCAGCTCTGACAGCTTCCTATGAATGCGTTCGCTCCAAGTGAACACGTTACGGTTCCTAGAGAAACTCTAACTGTAACATCTTCAGGACAGATGAGTTTCTCAGGACATTTTTTCTGCTTTCTCTGCCACGCGACATGATTTCCTGGATGTCCTGCGGCATTAAATGTAACGATAAACGGATAAAAAGTTCACTGCGACGTTCTCTAACGAACTGCAGATTGAGAATCGCACCAGCATGTGAACACAGAGAGAACCTGTCAATCATCTGTGTTTCCCTCTGCACGGATTACCCAGTGTGAGAATACTTTCAAGTATCTCACACACACACACACACACACACACACACACACACACACACACACACAGCTCAAAGAACATTGTTAACAAGTTTCCTCTCCACCCTGGGGGTGACCCTGTGTTACCGCTGGCCTGGTCTCCCATCTCTCTGATCTGTGTGTGTGTGTGTCTGTGTGTGTGTGTCTGTGTGTGTGTGTGTGTGTGTGTCTGTGTGTGTGTGTCTGTGTGTGTGTCTGTGTGTGTGTGTCTGTGTGTGTGTGTGTGTGTGTGTGTGTGTGTGTGGAGAACAGATGGAGGAAAAAGTGTGGAAAGAAAACTAACATAAAGGATGGAGAAATATCAGAGAAAAGAAAGGGATGGGAGATGAAACATGTTCCTGTGGCCGGACTCCAAGGGAACGGCTGAGAAAAAGAGAGAAGGAAGACAGAAGACGGGAGGAAGAAACGGAGGAGACGAGAGGCTGGAGATGTAGAGAGGTGGTGATGTGATTATACATTTGTTTGTTTATATCTCTTTAAACTTTTTTGTAAACATGATCGATAGACGGAAAGAATGGAAGAAAGGAAAGACGGAGGGAAAAATAAATAAAAATGATGGAAGGCGAGTAAAGAGAAAAGACAGAACAGATAAACACAGGAACAAATCAGAAAAATCACTGAAGTTGTTTAGAACCCAACCCTCTAACATGTGCCCCCCCCCCACCCCCCCAACACACACGTTACTGTGCATCTTGTCCTTGATGAGGATCATCTCCATGCCGTAGGCTAATGCTAATGCTTTATCTGGCAGAAACAGACAGCTGCTGCGGGCCGTCTGTAACCTCCACACCTCCAGCTCTCTCTCTCTCACACACACACACACACACTCACACACACACATACACACACACACACACATACACACACACACACACACATACACACACACATCACATCCTTCTTTCTTTAATCCTCTATCTTCATCCTCACATAACAATTGTGTTTTGCAAACACACCTGGTTTTATGTGTTTATCTCTCTCTCTCTCTGTCTCTCTCTCTGTCTCTCTCTCTGTCTCTCTCTCTCTCTGTCTCTCTCTCTCTCTCTCTCTCTCTCTCGTCCGTCGCTCCTGATGAATTATGAGCCATTTTTAATCGCTGAGTCTATTGTTTTTGGCCCTAGAGCTGCTCTGTCTTTTTTTTTAATGAGGTGCACACACACACACACACACACACACACACACACACACACACACACACACACACACACACACACACACACACACACAGACACACACACACAAGCACACACACTCACCACATGGCCCTCGGCTCCTTCTCAAACCTCGATACTTGTGTGTTGTAAGAGACAAGAGAACTTTATTAAAAATAACACAAAGTCAAAACCAGTCTCTCTCTCTGTGTGTGTGTGTGTGTGTGTGTGTGTGTGTGTGTGTTAGAGAGAAGCAAAAAAAGTAACGGTTGGGAGATTTAATGACAGAAAGAACAGATAAAAAGAAAGAAAGAAAGAAAGAAAGAAAGAAAGAAGGGAAGAAACACACACACCCTAAACAAATGCTGAATAATAAGCAGCTGGATGCACAGTCATTATAATGCACAAGAGTGTGTGTGTGTATGTGTGTGTGGGTGTGTGTGTGTGTGTTTGTGTGTGAAATGGCCCCCTAACATCAACACTTGCTAACACTTAACATTGTAACTGACAAGTGCTTCTCTGGTGCGACCCAATTAGCCGTGAACTTTCTCAAACCCAGTGGTGAGTGTCCATTAGAGAACCGGGTTCCCTGTAGACCCCACCACAGTGCCCCAGGCATGGACGGGTGGAAATGTGATGGAGGTCTAGAGGTGTGGAAGTGTGGAGGTGAGATAATGGTGGAGGTGTGGAAGGTGTGGAAGGTGTTGAGGTGTACCTGTTTCTCATTGGCGTTGAGAAGGTGCTGCTCCTTCATCTCGGCCATGACCGAACACTGGTACGGCTGGTTGCTAGGCACCGGGCGGTTGTAGAAGCCGTTGTAGTTGAGCTCGTCTCCCAGCGTGAACGTCTCAGGAAGGTATTCCAGCTTGGCAGCGATGTACGGTCTCGGAGTTTCGTAATGGCGACGGCGCCTCGATGGAGAAACTTTACTGACCTCGAGAAGCTAAGAAGAAGAAAACGAGATGAGCGTCGAGTTCTGATCACGACATACATCCCATAATAACACGTGTAGCTTCTTCCTTCGTTTTGCTGTCACTTTGCTACTTCTTTCTTTTTCTATTACAACCTTTCCTTCCCTTTTTCTATTGCTTTTCTTTCTTCTATTGATTTCTTCCTACCCATTTTCATTCACTTTTTTCCACCCTTCCTTTACTTTTATTATCGCTTCTATTCCTTCCTTCTTCCTTTTTTCCCTCCCTCCCTCCCTCCCTCCCTCCCTCCCTCGTTTGCAGTATATACATCCTTTGCCTTTTTAACCACTCTTCCTCACCTTTACAATCTTTCCTACTTCTCCTCCTCCTCTCCCTTCTTTCTTTCCTTCTCTCTTTCCCTCTCATATCACCTGTCCTCTTTTTCTTCCTCCATTCGTCACACTTTATTTTTTCCTTTCTTTCTTTACCTGTAGCCAAAAAACACCATTTATTTTCTCTTATAATTTTGTATTTGCTTTTTTATTTTCTCCCAGCTGTATTTAATTTATACACATGTTGATTTACACATATAAATTATTATTATTATTATTATTATTATTATTATTATTATTATTATTATTATTATTATTATTCTCACCTCATCAAGGTCTATTTCGTCCGGATTTTCCCACCTGCGTGATGTCTGTGAGCCCGGGACAACTACAATGTAATACCAACTGCACACGCACACACACACACACACACACACACACACACACACACACACACACACACACACACACACACACACACTCACAATCAGAGTCTCACATTTACATTTTTCTTTCACTTTACATGTGATGAGTTCATCACCTTCATCAGGTTCAGAGCTGACAGGAGATCAGAGATCAGGGAAACGGAAGCGAATAAAGGAGAGAAATCCGAAAGAGAAGGTAAGTAAGGATGTAAGGATGTGATGAAAGTCCAGAGAAAAGAAAGAAAAAAAGACAAAGCAAGCAAAACCAAAGACTAAAAGAAATGAGAAAGAAAGGAGAGAAAATTACAAAAAAGGTATAAAGCACAGAATAAAAGAAGAAAAAAAAATGCAGAATGTGTAATTAATAAGATTATACAAAGATAGATAGATAGATGACAGGAAAAAAGCATAAATTAATAAACTCTAGAGAAAAAAGCAGTAAAGACAATAGTGAAAAAGAGAAAAAATAGTATGGTGTGTGTGTGTTTCTGTGTGTCTGTGCGTGTATGTGTGTCTGTGTGTGTATGTTTCTGTGTGTGTGTATGTGTCTGTGTATGTTTCTGTGTGTCTGTGTGTCTGTGTGTATGTGTCTGTGTGTGTCTGTTTCTGTGTGTGTGTATGCGTGTATGTCTGTGTGTGTGTATGTGTCTGTGTGTCTGTTTCTGTGTGTGTGTATGCGTGTATGTCTGTGTGTGTGTATGTGTCTGTGTGTGTATGTTTCTGTGTGTGTGTGTGTGTGTGTATGTGTCTGTGTATGTGTGTATGTCTGATGTCTGTGTGTATGTGTCTGTGTGTGTGTATGTTTCTGTGTGTCTGTGTATGTGTCTATGTGTATGTGTGTGTATGTTTCTGTGTGTATCTGTGTATCTTTGTGTGTATGTGCATGTCTGTTTGTGTGTATGTGTGTGTGTTTGTGTCTGTGTGTGTGTGTTTGTGTGCGTCTGTATGTATGTTTCTGTGTGTGTTTGTATGTGTCTGTGTGTGTCTGTGTTTGTGTGTTTTTCTGTGTGTGTATGTTTCTGTGAGTATCTGTGTATCTTTGTGTGTACGTGCATGTCTGTGTGTGTGTCTGTCTTTGTGTGTGGATCTGTTTGTGCGTGTGTGTGTGGATGTGTGTGTCTGTCTGAGTGTAACATCCTATGCTAAGGTTAACTAGCATTAAACTCCTGAGGTAAATTTAACTAGCAATAACATCCTGAGGTAAATTTAACTAGCAATAACATCCTGAGGTAACTTTAACTAGCAATAACATCCTGAGGTAAATTTAACTAGCAATAACATCCTGAGGTAAATTTAACTAGCAATAACATCCTGAGGTAACTTTAACTAGCAATAACATTCTGAGGTAAATTTAACTAGCAATAACATCCTGAGGTAAGTTTAACTAGCAATAACATTCTGAGGTAAATTTAACTAGCAATAACATCCTGAGGTAAATTTAGTGATCGTGTAACATGTGGGGGTCACGGTGGCTTAGTGGTTAGCACGTTCGCCTCACACCTCCAGGGTTGGGGGTTCGATTCCCACCTCCACCTTGTGTGTGTGGAGTTTGCATGTTCTCCCCGTGCCTCGGGGGTTTCCTCCGTGTACTCCGGTTTCCTCCCCCGGTCCAAAGACATGCATGGTAGGTTGATTGTCATCTCTGGAAAATTGTCCGTAGTGTGTGATTGCGTGAGTGAATGAGAGTGTGTGTGTGTGTGTGTGTGCCCTGTGATGGGTTGGCACTCCGTCCAGGGTGAATCCTGCCTTGATGCCCGATGACTCCTGAGATAGGCACAGGCTCCCCGTGACCCGAGGTAGCTCGGATAAGCGGTAGAAGATGAGTGAGAGAGTGTAACATGTAGATGTTCCTCATGAACCCAAGGTCACTTCTCCGTGTGTTGTTACTGACCTGATCGACGCTGTAGTCACCACTTTGGGAAGGTTGATGGTGATTTTTCCTCCGTTGTTCTCGTCGGTTTTGAAGAGCACCGGTTTGGTTTTGAGGACATCTGGAGCGGTTCGGATAGAGACCTGCTGCTGCAGTCCTCCGGCGCTGTTCCCTCGACTCATTAACACGAACGAGTAATTAGTGTCGGGCTTCAGGCCTGTGATCAGTTTCCTCTTCATGTTGCTCTGAACCTCCACGCTCTGCTGATTGTACAGAATCTAAAAAAAAAAGTAATAATTATATATCGTGTAAAAAAAAAAAAAAAAAGACTAAAAAACTCGACTAGTGCATTCTGTGACGTGCAGCTGCACTACTGTCAGAGCTGCTCTTAAGGGAAATGAATCAACTCCTTCTAAAGTATCAGACGCATCACAGGTGGCTTTCCGACTCATTTTGCGACGTAAGCCTCAGAGAAGCCTCATAGAACAGACCTGAAGAAACCTTAAGTAAAAAAAAATTAATAACAGACAGTCGCTAGACATGATGGAAGAGGATTTTTCTGCGCTAATGGGATTAGCGTAATGGACAGAGCAGTGATGAAGACTTGCAGTCTCTCCAAACGCATGCTAACCCTGACAGAAACACTTCCCAGATGTTTCTCGCTGGAGTAATGCCGTGGCTTGCGGATTCCTTCAAACCCGAGTCAATTTGCAGAAAGAGCGCTTAAAAGCCTCAGAGGTTTAGCGTTTACCAACTAATTACCTTGATTAGTGAATCAGAGATGGTGGAGTTTCCTATACAGGCTTTTAGTATTATATTCTTTTTTTTTTTCCATCTCTTTTAAGTCAGTCCATAAACGGACGCATTAGAAACACTGCAAAGTAATCTCTTAAGTCTAAAGTGCAAAATTCGCATAATTTTCCACTTTAATCTAATCACCTGAGGCGCCCTTAGGCTCCACCTCCTAAAGAAAACATTCTGAATGACGTTAACTTTCGACTCGTTTGTAGCACCAGTAAAAAAAAAAAACACTTCACTTCAGAATTTCGTTATAACATACGTTATAACACAATTTACAAACTTTATGCACCTTAAAAAGCCCTTGAGGTTTGAAGTTCTCCGGGAGCTCCCAGGTCAGAAGGATGGACGTCTTCATCACCGATTTGACGCCAAAACTTGTTGCGAAAGCTAGTAAAATAAAATTAAAAAAAAAAAAGCCGTTTACAGCATTTAATAGACAATTTTATTTTACAATTTAGAGCGACTTACATTTTATCTCATTTTTTATACAATTGAGCGTTAAGGGCCTTGCTCAGGGACCCAGCAGTGGCAGCTTGGTGGACGTAGGAACCGAACTCACAACCTTCTGATTGGTAGCCCGACACCTTAACCACTAGGCTACCACATCCTAAATAGGAACTCGAGCTAATTAAATAAAAATTAGCTAAATTCATATACAAATGTTCTTTTTCAATAGTTTGAACTACTTTGGATGGAATGAGATGATTCTGGACCAAACTGTATATGCAAATCTTTCAGATTAAATGTGTGAAGCTCTGGAGTTTTATAGAGTTGCGTATTTGGCGAGATGGAACTGATCTCAGGATCTGAAGGTGATGAACTTTAAAAAAATGTTTGTATGGATTCTTATGGCTAGCACTAACCTGGTGACGTGGCCATGGTCCTGCTCTGGATGCTGGGGCTCATGGGTCCACCCCCCTTGCTGTTGAAAGCCTGGATGCGGATGTCGTAGGTGGTGTCAGGTCGGAGGTCATGAAGCATCATGTTCGTGTCTGACGTTCGATTGGTGCTGTTCTGCTGGCTGTTGATGTCTCTGTAAACAACGATGTAGTGAGTAATGCGTCCATTCCGTTCAGAGGGGGCCGGCGGCGCCCATGTAAGCCGTGTAGTTGTGGTGGTCAGTCCCACTACGCTCAGGTTCAGCGGGAATCCGCTGGGAGCTTCCTCCTGCGTACTGATGTTCTTAACATACTCTTCTCCGGTGCCTGCACGGTTCTTGGCACTCAAGTGGAAGCTGTAGGTGGCGCCCTTGAAGAGACCCGTCGCAGTGTAGTGGTCGTCTTTGCTCCCAAAGTTATGCACCGTGAACAATTCCTCATCCAAGCGCTTGTAGCGTAGCCGATAGCCAATCAGCTCGCCTGGCATGTCCTTCGGAGGCTGCCATTGCATGAGGGCCGTGTCGCCCACCGTGATGCTGATGAGCATGGTGGGCTTGCCAGGAACTGTAAGCAATCGAAACGGTGGAGAAGAAGAAGAAATATGACTGAAAAGAAGAACGTTTTGGTCCAAAATGTGACGCTTTAAACATTAAAAGTTTTACATGTCAGTTTTTTTAGAGAAACGTAACTGGATTAGATCTTCAGTCCCTTTCTCTAGTCCTTAAGCGTCACTGCTCTTCACTACAGCTAGGTTTTTATGCTAATGCTAAAGCTTTTCAAGTAACTGTTGCTTTGGAGGAAGCTAACATTTCCATGACGCCTGAAGGGTTTCCGACTCTGGTCTTTATCTCGTGTCCCAGTGTTTCAGAGATAGTTCATCTGACTCAATTTAAGCCCATTTTAATCCTGTTTAATACTTTATTGCTTTATTGCTATCTGTCCCGAGGTTGGCATAAAATTACGAAGCGAACGCTCTGATTGCGGTTACTCTGAGCACTGTGGAGAAAAGTGAGGAAGAAACAACTGCTAAAGAGACAGTAATTAAGACCTAACTGCTGCACCGGACCAACTGAGGGATTGAAGGATTAAGATGTTTAACGCTGTAAGACGGGTTCGAGTCGAACGCCTCGCACGTCTTCTGTTTGTCCACCTGGGATTAAGACGCATGCTGCTACTTCTTTCAAAGTGGTTTGGAGTTTATCAAGTCACACTTCGCAGACTAGCCTGAGCTCATCACAGACTAATCACGCTATCCATATCCTGCCTGAACGCTTTGCTAACAGCCTCTTACTTCGATAATTATTAGCGATATTAAATATATCTTTAGCAGCTGAGAAAACGGTGAGTTCCTGTCTGGTTTTAATGCCGCGTTACGGCTCCATTTACTGCCTTAATATTTCAGTCTGACGTCATGTAATACCACTTTAATACCACTCTTTGTTTAATTGCTAATCAAAGACCATTTGAGTTCCTTTCAGCCGCACGTCTCACTTGTTTTTTTATGAGTACTTGAAAATGTTTTAGACTTTTTTCCAGACACACACCATTTCAGAGCTGGACGTCTGACTTCATTGAAGGTCATTTTAATACCATTTACACATTTATTAGACTTTATTAGAATCTCCATTAGCTGTTGCATACTCGGACGCTAATCTTCCTTGAGCTCCCTGAAGAGTTTCAGACTCGGGTTTCGATTTAGAGGCCTACTGTTTCAGAGACAGCGAGTCTGACTTCATTTAAGGCCGTTTTAATCACATTTAGCGCTTTATTACTATCCTTCCTGGGGTCCATATATAAAATTAAGACCTCACTGTATCTCGACTGGGGACCGCAGGGTGGAACAGGAGAGGAGTTTACAAGACTAATGTGTTGAGAAGTTCAAGTAGATGAATTTGATTTCCTCTCCAAATCTCATTGGCTGTTTCTCATCGTCGCTAGTTCATCGGCGAAAACGTCCCATCGGTCGAATGCCCTTTAATCTATAATGTCTATTATGTTGATTAGCACTAAATAGAGTACATTGTGTGAAACAATTTATTTATTTTTTGTGTCTATTATTAAAGCTGAGGTCTCCTATATTTGAGAAACGCTTCAGAAAACTGCGTCGGGCCGCCAAACAAAATAAAAATCAAAACAAACGTGTAGCCAATGAGCAGAAAGGGGCGTGTCTTGTCAATATGGGTGGAGAGAGTGTTCAGTGCGCATGTGTGACATTAGCAAAAAGCGGTTTTAACATTGACAAGAAGTCAATAACTCCTGAGCTAAACGCTGTTACTACACAAATAACACCTCTTTTCTATCGTAGTAATGTAGAGACGCAGCTACAACCGTGTTTTGCTAGCAACAGCGTTTAGCTCAGGAGTTATTGACTCAGGAAACTCCAATCTGTGAATATGTGACCAACTTCCTGCTCCTTCAGTTCTCTCCAGCGCTGGAAAGCTGATCCTATATTAACACGTCCTACTTCTTACCTTATCGTAAGCCTTTCTTCTCTTTCTTTCTTTGTTTTTATCCTCCATGTCAATGTTAAAACCGCTTTCTGCTAATGTCACACATGCGCACTGAACACTCTCTCCGCCCATATTGACAAGACACACCCCTTTCTGCTCATTGGCTACACGTTTGTTTTGTTTTTGTTTTGTTTGTCGTCCCGACTCAGTTTTCTGAAGAGTTTCTCAAACAACAGAGACCTCACCTTTAATACAAACTGTGTTGCATCAGAACCAAACCTTCTCCTGGTGAGGTTTAATCCTGGGTGGTGTAATCGTTAGGAACCAGGTAAAGGACGTCATTTATCAACCGTTCTACTGCATGGAGCACTGAGCTAACAGCACATACTGTAGCTGCTTGTAAAAATATTTAGAATCTAATGTCAGGTATGTTACGTAGAAGCATCTGGTGAAGGTCTCGTTGGTTCCTCTGCGCATGAATTTAAAGACTATTTTCATTCAGATTCGCAGCGAGACCGATTGTTCTGGTGGGTTTTTTTTTGTTTGAGAGTCATCTTACACTTTTTGGTTGTATGGAGTTTTGGTTTATTTGTTTTTTTTCCCGAGGCCTGCTGTTACAGAGATTTGATCTAAGAACACACACAGGGTTTATCAGCATGACTCATGGTTCTGAGACTTTATTTCTTCCAACGTTCCAGACCTTTATCCAAGCTTTATTCTGAGATCTTCTGCCGTTTCAGAGGCTGCAGTCAGTCTGACGTCAATTACGATCGTTCTTTATTCTATTATTTGGGGCTTGATTGTTTTATTGTGTTGTCAGGACCTGAAGCGAAAGCCATTCTCGTAACTTTACATCATAACATTCAGAGGGGAAAAAAGTTCCTCTGATCTCTGAGTCCAACATCAGTGACGGAAAAATCACATTTATATAACAGTTTTAGTTTTTACTCCTCAAGTTAGTTACGTAAGCTAGTTTTAGGTCGTAATGTTGTTAATCTAATCTGTAATAAAAAAATTTAAATTAAATATTTCATGTTTATTATAGAGAAAATTTTCATCATTATTTTTTCAAACAAAAACAAATACAGTATTATATATCAGATAAGACCTTTTATTTTAATTATTATGTTGACTTTGTAGAAGCCAACATTCTGTTTTCCTATTTAAGCTTAGACAAAAATAAAAGAGTAACTCCTCCTAGGGAGCGTTTGGTGCTTTTGCACCAAATTTGGATATGTTGTAGACCCTGGTCTGAAGTTTGTTGCTATGACTTTTTTAAGCGATCCGAGTACCGGTACTTCTGGTACCGGGTCTCAAAGTGGCCTTTTTTCACATAGACAATTTGGACGTTTATAACTCGGCAAGCTTATGAACTATCTACACCAAACTCGGCCAGCTCCTTTAGGGTGATACTCTGAACAAAGGTTTAAATTGGTGTACCGACTGGCCTTCCGGTTGTCCCGCAGCCCCGCCCTCAAAATATGCAAAATCCAAAAACTTTTTACAACATGGACATGTGACATATCAAAACACTCAGAACAATGAGGGGAACTTCCTCAAGAGTATTCGGATGATGTCACGTGCTCGTCTCCACTTGCCTCCAAATGTTTTGGCACCCTAGCTTTCTGTTCACTTCCTTCCAAACGTACCACTGACCCTTATGTCCACTCGCCTCCAAAAACACCGGCCTTTGCGAATACTTGCATCGTCAAAGCCAACATCAAAGTTTGTCGTGACGAACTTTACAAATCTAGTTTGTATTTTGAATTGTTTTTATGATCTTTAAGTAATTATACATATATAATAAATTCATTAATAATAAAATAGTAATAATAATAATAATAAATAATAAAAAAAACATATATATATAAATCCTTAATTAGTTCAGTTTAATTTGATAAAAAATTTCACATTACACAATGAATTCTGTAGTTAACTCATAATTTCAAGTATTCAAACTTTTTTAGAAGTTTACATAATAATAAAATTATTATTATTATTATTATTATTAATATTTTAAAATCCGATTCTCATACCTGCTCCTGTGGTTTTGATGACCTTGGCTTTGCTCCTTGCTCCGTCTCCTCTGGTGGTGTACGCCGCTACTGTGACCGAGTACGATGTCTCCGAGATCAGACCGGAGATGACGGCTTCCTGTTAAACAAACAGTGCTTGAGCCCCGAATAACCCGACACCCTGACAGCCTTCGATACACACTTCACACACACACACACACACACACACACACAAACCACACATCCCCTTTTGGACACACACTCCAGTTTAAAACCATCAGACTTTCTGGACCGCCCCGGTGGAGCCGGACACTCTGATGGCTCTAAAGGCTTTGAGAACACAAATTTTCACCAGGGGAAGAACTTTTTTTTCTCCAAACCACACAACCATCAACCAGAAGAACCGGACGTTTGTGTCAGAGTTCTGCCAGAGACGCTTTCTTTAAGAGGACACAAAAACATGAACTGTTGTGTGTTTGTGTCCAACAGCTGATTCGTATTCTTTAATAATAATAATAATAATAATAATAATAATAATAATAATAATAATAATAATAATAATAATCATTTTCCAGAATTTTCTGAATATTTTTGCATTGACGAGTTTATGTTTCACTTAAAACACGGTTGAATTTCTGAATGGGGAAACAAATGGAAATGTCCTCGTAAAGAAAGACAGGACCAGACTCGCTCTCTCCTCCTCGTGAGGGCGGAGCTTGACGGACGTGTCTGTAATGACCGAGTTAATCACAGCGTGACAGAACAATGACACACACGACGTGGAACCGGGCGAACGCTGGAACAAAAGCAGCTCAGTGGAGAACAAACAGATCACACACAAGCGGCAGCACGAACGCAAACACACACAAAAACACACACAAAAACACACACGAATAATGAGAGCTGGAGGTAAAGCACTGGGAACAGAACACACCTGCGTTGTGTTTCTTCAGAACGTCTCTAAACACGTTTAATGAGAGCTGGTGAACGACAGGAGAAAAGGACACGTCGATT
>NC_083460.1:1661953-1676953 GCF_030014155.1 Tachysurus vachellii | reverse complement strand
ACAGAGAGCGGCGGCTTCCACGTCACACGGATAGCCGTCGAGTTTATAGCCTCAACCTCCAGCTTACGAGGAGGAGCTCCGGGCACTGGGAATATACAGAATCCATCTTAATAAATGTTACTTGTTGGGGATTAATTTATAGGTTAGTTTATGGTAAAACCTTTTTATAGCACAGTGTAATAAATCTTATAATGTACCTTTATATCTGTTAAAGAAACTAGATTAATTTACAACAACTAACGGAATAAAATAATTAATTAATGAATTTTTCTACAAATTTTTATACGAAGGGAAATAAAAGAAATACTATAGATATATATAGAGGTGCCTTAGGGTGCCAGGTACTAAAGCATATTTTGTAGCTCAGGGTAAAGAAGAAAAAAACAAAGCCAGTGCTTGACGTCCCTCAGATGCACTAGGCAATAAAAATGAGAAATTTAGCCTGTATCTCAGAAGCAAGGCACTAAAAACAGGACAAAAATTAGCATGTGGCCCAGAGCACTGATACTGAGGGGAAATTTATTCTGTTGTACAAAGTAGCGTTTTAATGTTCCCTTAAGCAGACACACACACACACACACACACACACACACACACACAAACAAACTAACACACACAAACTAACTCACACACACAAACAAACTAACTCTCACACACACACACAAACTAACTCACACACACACACAAACAAACTAACTCACACACACAAACTAACTCT
Source organism: Tachysurus vachellii (assembly GCF_030014155.1). Classification (NCBI taxonomy): domain Eukaryota; kingdom Metazoa; phylum Chordata; class Actinopteri; order Siluriformes; family Bagridae; genus Tachysurus; species Tachysurus vachellii. Next base: position 1,676,235 of record NC_083460.1, on the reverse strand, counting down.
GACACACACACACACACACACACACAAACTAACACACACACAAACAAACTAACTCACACACACAAACAAACTAACTCACACACACACACAAACTCACACACACACACCCACACACAAACAAACTCTCTCACACACACAAACAAATTAACTCACACACAAACAAACTAACTCACACATACACACACACAAACAAACTCACACACACACCCACACACAAACACACACAAACAAACTCTCACCCACACACAAACAAACTCTCACACACACACAAACTAACTCACACACACACACAAACAAACTCACACACACACACACAAACAAACATACTAACTCACACACACACAAACAAACTAACTCACATACACACACACACACACACACAAACACCCACACAAACAAACTAACTCACACACACACAAAACAAACAGACACACACAAACAAACTCACACACACACACACAAACTAACTCTCACACACACACACACAAACACAATCTTAGTTAAGTTTCTCGAGCAAGCAGATTCGCCAAGTTTCTTCTTCCCTGAAGCACTTCTTTGTTTTTCTCTCTTTACTTTGAAGTTTAAAATAACCAAAGTTTTTGTTTCTATTAAACAGCATTCAAAATGGACACCGAATATGAAAACTGATTTGTTTATATAAAAAAAAAAAGAATAAAGAATGTTAAGCTAAGATATAGAGATCTCAAAATAATCCGGAGACGATGAAACACAATATCGTTATCACGCTAGACGAGACATTAGCATGTTCCCAACTTTCATTTTAATAATTACTCCTGCAAAGTCTCGACATCTATCTGCGCTTTACAAACCATTACTCATGCTACATGAGCTAAATTACTGTGTAGTAAATGTTTATGCAGTTCCTGGAGGCAATTCTGACAATTATTGTTTTGACTTTGGAGAATTTGCCCATTTATATCAAGCTTTTTAAAAAGTAATATGATGATCCAGCAAAACGTTCACAGGTTATAAAGGAAACTTCAAAGGAAGCAAAGGGAATTAAGGAGAGTGAACAGTGAGGGGAAATGTGTAGAAAAACCTGTTAATTACGGTAAGAAAAACTTCACGTATATTAATTATAGAAGGCATCCTTGTGGGATCGGGGAGAAGGAGCGCTCTTAAATTTGTGACAAAAGAGAAAGTGAGTGAGAGAGAAACAGAGACACTCGAAGAAAAGCGAGTATGACCCAAAAAAAGGTTCTGAACAGGGGGATGAACTGACTTTGAAAGAGAGCGAAAGGAAAGGGTGGAGTAGAAGACTGGGATCTCCTGAAGCCAAAAGAGGAAAAGAATCAACAAGGAGTAGAAATGACCTGTAAAAGAGAGAAACTGGCAATGAAAAAAAAGAGAGCTCTGTCTTCTGGTGGAGAAAAGGAGGGGTAGAAGAAAACCTCAACCTTACAGCAGTGTGTGAAAGAGTGCTTGGTTATGTGTGGGAGAAAAGCCTAGTGTGTCCAGGAGAGCGAAGCAAATCCTGTTATTTAGAGACAAAGAGCTCGTTGTTTGCAGAAAAGATGCTTATATCCCGTCTTAGACAAAAAGGTTCTGCTCACCCCGGACGGATCGTCTCCGCACTTTCAGAGAAACATCACAGAGGTAGAAGTTAGAGGCTTTTAGATGAGTCAGGGCAACTTGGCAAAACAGGTCAAAGGGCAACCAATCGACAAGAAGCAAAAACCTTCCATATGACTAGTTCTGAAGCCGCTAGAATTTTCTGTTCGTCCGTGTTTCTTAATGAGAAATTACCACACGATGTGCTACAACATCTATCAGCAACTTAACCCTCTGGTCCAACAAGCCTCCTCAAGGCTTTAGGTCACCCACAATCCAATGATTCCTCAACGCTGTATTCCAACCTCTAGAGAAACTAATTTAAATATTATAGTGTAAAATATGTATAGAAATGGACCGCATGACCTATTTTACCGACTCACCAAACCCTGGCTTGTGATTGGCTCCAATGGACCTTAGCAGCAAGCGATATCTCTGATGAACCGATGTGGGATGTGACATTATCAGACAAATTTGGTTTGGCGGTAATTATTCCTATATGAACTGTGTTTACTGTGACATAAATCAAGACGAGATTGGAGCATTAGCCATCTTACGGTCTCCTACTGTGAAAAAGTCTATAAAACAATATAACAAGAGTCCAGCACGCTGAACAAAGAGCAATCGTTCTCTAATCTCGGAATACACTTCGATTTCCAATGCTGACGCCTGAGGAACCCGATCACCAGATGTTCATTAATTCAGGGACCTCTGCACTAGTGTCATCTGCCTTGGAATCTGTTGTGTCATCAGTAACAGCATGTTAAGACATGTTTTAGAGCTGCTTGATATGTCCGTGGGGTCCGTTGCATATCAATCGCAACCCGTGCTTTGGAACATTCATTCATCTTCTACCGCTTATTCGAACTACCTCGGGTCACGGGGAGCCTGTGCCTATCTCAGGCGTCATCGGGCATCAAGGCAGGATACACCCTGGACGGAGTGCCAACCCATCACAGGGCACACACACACACACTCTCTCATTCACTCACACACTCACACACTACGGACAATTTTCCAGAGATGCCAATCAACCTACCATGCATGTCTTTGGACCGGGGGAGGAAACCGGAGTCCCCTGAGGAAACCCCCGAGGCACGGGGAGAACATGCAATTTCCACACACAAGGTGGAGGCGGGAATCGAACCCCCAACCCTGGAGGTGTGAGGCGAACGTGCTAACCACTAAGACACCGTGCCCCCTGCTTTGGAACATGAAGACGATAATCTTACCGACTGAACAAATAACTGATAACAAGATGAAGATCTGGTGCAACGGGAACTCTGCAAATCTCACAAGACTCGACAAAAGAAATTTCCGTTCAAAATATGAAGCGAGCTCCGGACCTCGTTTGGGGTGTGGTGATGTTTTTATCTAGTAGGAGCTTTTAAATAATGTTTTGCACTACATCAAACATCCTTCTAACGGTCCTTGGGTCGTAACCACATGCATCTAAAATAAACTTTAAAACAAATTTTGTTGATAATGCAGTTGCTTGCAGGACTAGAAATGAATGTTCACTCGTGAGTGTAGTTAGTAGTATAGTTAAAGCGGTTAAAGAAGATACATTAGTGTGGTTAGAGGTCAACAAGATCAAAGGCAAGAAGGATGAAAATATGGAAATTTCCTCATAGGAAAGTGATCACCCAAGAGTTAGGATGAAAAAGAACAGGAACAGGAAATGAGGAGCAGATTCCTGCGGAAATTTGGCTTCTTTCCCTCAGGACGTTAAAGACGTACCATCCTCGTTGGTTCTGATGCGTACTGGTGTGCTCTCAGGTCCAGGCCCCACATCAGTGTGAGCCCTCACACGAACCACATACTCCGTCCACTTCCCCAACCCCTCTAGTACAACACTGGTGGCATCCGCTCCAATGTCAGTCACTTCGTGCCGCTCGGTGTCCTCGCCGTTCACCGCCCGGTAGCTCACAGTGTAGCGAACGATAGCGCCGTGCCTGCTGGCAGCAGGTGGAGGAACCCAACTCACCTTAATGCTGGTAGAGCTCAGACTGAGCACCTGAACGTCCTGAGGTGGAGCTGAGGGTGCTGGCGAGGCAACGGAACGGGTGTCAAACAAAATGAAAACAAATTAAGGTCAAATAAGGAAGAAGGTCAACACTTCTAGGCTGGAGGCTAGCCAGATTCTTAGTGGTCAGGGTTTGGAGCTAGCAAGCAAAAAGATGGTGGGTTCAAATCTCAGAACAGCCAGAGACTAGGAAGCCTCAGTGCAGTTCCGATCTGTGATGGGATTGAACAGTAACTTTGGCTACAAGCATCAGACAAAACGTGTAAATTATTCCAAAAGGTTCTTTCTCATGAAAGTTCTAATTCTCATCATTGTTCAATGTTTTTTTTTTATGTCCTACTTCATAAAGTGAAACAATTCTGAAAGTTTCTCAGGTTTGGTTAGAAATCAATGCTAAGTGCAATTACAGCTCATAGGTAAATGTTGGTAAATGAGGTAAATGTTGAGATCGCAGATTGTGTTATCTGGTTTCCATGGACACTGGACACTTCTATTGTCTGAATGCGTGATGGCGTGTTAAATCAATATCTTTATTCATCTCTAGCTTATGCTTAGTGTACGAGTTTCTCAGTTGCCTAGCAACAGCATATTCATGTTGAACAAAAAGTTGAATTGACTAAAAAAAGTACAAATATAACATTTACTTTCGACAGATGGCACGATGTTTGCGAGTCCCGTGAAGTGAGTCGTCTTCGTTTCTGATGTCAAATTACAAACCTGATCTGATTTCATGCCTGGAGCCACAAAGTCTGTGTTTAATTTGGTTTTTCTTGCATCTTCTTCAAGCTTAGTTTCACTGAATTTGAATATTCAGATGTTTTTAACGAGTACAAATGGGGCTTATCATGACACAGGGATCTGTCAATCATTGGCCTGCTTTTCTTTTCTTTGTGTGTGTGTATGTGTGTGTGCGTGCGAGTGTTTTGTGTTCTTGCATGTTTGAATGTCGGCTTTTTGGCTCAAAGACAGCATCTTTTTGCGTTTGTCAGATTTCCAAGTGAAGAGAGATGCATATGTGTGTGTGTGGTTGTGTGTGTGTGTGAGTGTCTGTGTGGTTGTGTGTGTGTGGTTGTGAGTGTGTGTGTCTGTTTGTGTGTGTGTGTGGTTGTGTGCATGAGTGTTTGTATGTGTGTGCGTGTGTGTCTGTGTGTGTGTTTGTCTCTGTGTCTATGTGTGCGTGTGTGTGTGGTTGTGTGAATGTGTGTGTGAGTGTGTGTATGTGTGTGCGTGTGTTTGTGTGTGTGAGTGTGTGTGGTTTTGTGCGTGAGTGTGTGTATGTGTGTGTGTGTGTGTCTGTGTGTGTGTCTGTGTGTGTGTGCGTGTGTCTGTGTGTGTGTGTCTGTGTGTGTGTCTGTGCGTGTGTGTGTCTGTGTGTCTCTGTGTGTGTGTGTATTTGTGTCTGTGTGTCTGTGCGTGTGTGTGTCTCTGTGTGTGTGTGTGTGTCTCTCTGTGCGTGTGTGTGCCTGTGTGTGTGTCTCTGTGTGTGTGTGTCTGTGTGTGTGTCTCTCTGTGTGTGTGTGTGTGTCTCTGTGTGTGTGTGTCTGTGTGGGTGTGTGTGTGTGTCTGTGTGTGTCTGTGTGGGTGTGTGTGTGGTTGTGTGCGTGAGTGTTTGTATGTGTGTGCGTGTGAGTCTATGTGTGTGTGTTTGTCTCTGTGTCTATGTGTGCGTGTGTGTGTGGTTGTGTGCATGTGTGCGTGAGTGTGTGTATGTGTGTGCGTGTGTTTGTGAGTGTGTGAGGTTTTGTGCGTGAGTGTGTGTATGTGTGTGTGAGTATGTGTGTGTGTCTGTGTGTGTGTGCGTGTGTCTGTGCGTGTGTGTGTCTGTGTGTGTGTCTCTGTGTGTGTGTGTTTGTGTCTGTGTGTGTCTGTGCGTGTGTGTGCGTGTGTGTGTCTCTGTGTGTGTGTGTCTCTCTGTGCGTGTGTGTGCCTGTGTGTGTGTGTGTCTCTGTGTGTGTGTCTGTGTGTGTGTGTCTCTCTGTGCGTGTGTGTGTGTGTCTCTGTGTGTGTGTGTCTGTGTGTCTCTCTGTGTGTGTGTCTGTGTGTGTGTGTGTCTGTGTGTGTGTGTGTGAGGTTTTGTGCGTGAGTGTGTGTATGTGTGTGCGTATGTGTGTGTGTTTCTGTGTGTGTGTGTGCGTGTCTGTGTGTGTGTGTCTGTGCGTGTGTGTGTCTGTCTCTGTGTGTGTGTGTGTGTTTGTGTCTGTGTGTGTCTGTGCGTGTGTGTGCGTGTGTGTCTCTGTGTGTGTGTGTCTCTCTGTGCGTGTGTGTGCCTGTGTGTGTGTCTCTGTGTGTGTGTGTCTGTGTGGGTGTGTGTGTGTGTGTGTCTGTGTGTGTCTGTGTGGGTGTGTGTGGTTGTGTGCGTGAGTGTTTGTATGTGTGTGTGTGTGTCTATGTGTGTGTGTTTGTCTCTGTGTCTATGTGTGCGTGTGTGTGTGTGTGTCTCTGTGTGTGTGTGTGTCTCTCTGTGCGTGTGTGTGCCTGTGTGTGTCTCTGTGTGTGTGTGTGTCTGTGTCTCTCTGTGCGTGTGTGTGTGTGTCTCTGTGTGTGTGTGTCTGTGTGTCTCTCTGTGTGTGTGTCTGTGTGTGTGTGTGTCTGTGTGTGTGTGTGTGTGTGAGGTTTTGTGCATGAGTGTGTGTATGTGTGTGTGAGTATGTGTGTGTCTGTGTGTGTGTGCGTGTGTGTGTGTGTCTGTGCGTGTGTGTGTCTGTCTCTGTGTGTGTGTCTGTGTGTGTGTGTGTGTGTCTGTGTGTGTTTTATGTGTGCAATCCTAGTGTAAGACCAAATGTAATTAAATGACCAAATGATCTACAGGTGAATCTGGCTAACTTTTCACAGCCCAGAAATGAAAGGAAAAAAAAAAAAAACATAGACAACAACAACAACAACAACAACAAATAATAATAATAACTACAATATAAATTAGTGCTCAGTGCTGAACATCAACATAAACAAAAGGCATATACAAAAAAAATATAAGATAATAATAAATAATGAGAAAAGGATGTATAAGAGAAAAAAAAAAGGGAATGAAGCTTTAAAGAACCAGAGACTGAAGTCTCAGTACGTATCAGTGTTGTTTTATAGTCTTACATTCTGTTTGTATCAATAAAAACATTTATAATGGTGTGTTGTGGAAGTTTGTGTGTTTTTAATGATCGGTTATTAAATTCTGGATTCTGATTGGGCGAAAGTTCTTGAATCGTTTCATTCACATTGAGTTGATATGGTGAAGTTTTCTTTAAATAAGAAGGTGTTTATGGATCAAACACATACGGAAGGAGTCTCCAGTGTCGGCGTTTTTTTTTTTCATTCAAAAAGATAAATATTTATTCCTTAAATGAACCGCGAATGTAACTGAAATCCTGGATAATCTGGCAACCCGTTCACCGGGGTTTTAATGCCAGGATTGAGATGCTCAGGGTTTTGGACTGTTATTTATTTATTTTTTCTTTAATTAGCACAAATGTTGTCAAAAGATCCTGTAGGACCTTCAAAAAACGACAGCACTCTAACGCCGCCGAAGCCGCCATGACACGGCGATCTGTCCATCTGTCATCCGTTCTCACTGCTTTCACGCTCGTCTTTATGTCAGCGCGCTACAGAAGCTCCGCAGCTGCAGCTGAGATATTTACGGAGCAGGACGCGGTTCTGACAGATGATCAGAGAGCGTTTTATTTTAGCGCTGAATGATGAGCGAGAGACAGGAGCAGTGACACCATGCGGACGTTTTTTCAGATGTGCTTTCGCCGTCCGGGTTCGGCTCGAGGGTTTCGCACGTGCTTCGTGGACAGTGAGAAAGAAGAACGATCGTCGTCGCACGGACGATGTTGACCTTGTGTTTAACGATTTATTAAAAAAAAGGGTTGCATTTAAGTCTCGTACCGACAGAATATTCTGGACGTTTCTTTTCTGTGCTGGTTGTTAAACTAACAGGGTAAAATTACAGGATCCTTGTTAACTGTTTTAACCCCAAAGAAAATAATAATGACAAGAATGCATTATATTGTCCCTTCTGCCCTTGTCAAGGCACAAGAGGAATTCTCTCGCTCAGGAAAGAGGGATAATTTATAGCAGAGGCAGGAGGAGAGAAACGGAAAAAGGAGAGAGAAATCTACAGCTGTCCCTGAGCAGCAGGATGATTTCTTTCTTTTCTTTTTTAGGTTAGCACTGATAGAACAGGAGGAAAGAGAAAGAGCACTCACTGGACTGAGCGGTCCTGGCTTCGATGGGCTTGGTGAAGACCCCCAGGCCCATTTCAGAGCGAGCGGCGAGGGAGAACATATACAGAGTGTCTGGCTTCAGGCCTTCCACAGCGTATGACCCGGCCGTGTTGAAGGTGACACTGAGCTGCAAAAAAAAACACCAAACTCTGTTTTTTCACCTTTATTCACTTCTCACAGACATCCCTATTCCGCCATCATAAAATATAACAGTAATAAAAACTGGTATATACACGAATGACCGTTAGGGAGTCTTATTGCATCATAACATATAACAGCCAATCAGGTTCAAGTATGCAAAAGAATTGCACGTATTCATTCCATCAGTTCACCTGGGGTTACGGACAGGGGTAAAGAATCCTAGTGACATGATTTCTAATTTGAATATTAATAAAATGATGTTAAGATTACGTTATAAAAATGTTTTTGCATCATTAAATATCAGCCAATCAGGATTGTGTATGCAAATGAAGCATACAGCAGCATTGTTTACTCAGAAAAAAAAGGGGACAAAAAAAAATGCATTGGGTACATAGTGTATTTATTTCTGAATTTGCATATTCATATCAGAATATGGTCATAAATTAAAAAAGTGAACCTGTGCCAATAGATAACAGCCAATCAGGTTGACTTATGCAACTATAAGCCCCATAACACCAGATTACTTTAGATTACTTTAATTCGTTCTGCTTTTTGGTGGAACCATCATGTCATGCGTAATAATGTGTTCAGTGCCATACACTGCACCTAAAACCCATTAGCAGCACACGCATTTGGAGTTTAGTTTTATCCGCTTTGTTGTCATGCTGATATCTAATTTTTTTTCACACCCCTACAGTCTACAGTCACATTTTAGCTACAACCGGAACAGAGAACGATCAGAGCGTTCAAAAGGCATCTGCTCTCGACATGGGCCGATTTTACCCACGTCTCCTCCACATGGCATGTGAATTTTTGCCAAGTCTTGTTTTTGCAGGTCTGTTGTCAGCGGGCGTCGATTACGATGTCCTTTCTTTTTTAAAGCCAAACAACAATCTACAGAACTCAAACTCTGAAAACGACCCGCGGACGTTTGCCCTCGGGCCGTGACCCAAAAACGTCACATTGGACTATCTTTAATTGTCAGCAGTGGCCCTGAATTACACGCTGTCATACAGTAACCTCCTGCATGGAGCCCAATAACAGGACACATAAAACGATAAGAAGTTTAGTTACTGCGCAAAATCGAGCAACGTTTCCGTACCTTATTATCTGAACTGGCCTCCCAGTAATGTAGCTCGTACTTAGTGATGGGCTCCTGAACAGGTAAAATCCACTTCAGCATAATCCTGGTGTCCAGTTCGGCTTCGGCCTCGAATCCAGAAGGCTGTGCAGGGACTGAAGAATGCACAGGAAAGAAAGGAGGTTAAAAAACAAACCTGATTACGGTGCATCAAGTCCACGTCTTGGGTTGTGCTACAAAACTAGCCTAATTCCCCAGAGAGCTTAGCTTTAGTCCTCAAGTCTTTTATACCTCAAACCCATGTCCAGTTCTAGAAACATGAACAGAACTTGAATCCAACACAAATCCTGGATCATTATAATGGTAGGTGGCCATCTTGGAAAACAGGACCAAGACAATTTACTAAGCACTTGTGTATTAATAAGCGGTTTATGTCCCGACGACAAAATTTCATTCATTCATCTTCTACCGCTTATCCGAACTACCTCAGGTCACGGGGATCTCAGGCGTCATCGGGCATCAAGGCAGGATACACCCTGGATGGAGTGCCAACCCATCACAGGGCACACACACACACACTCATTCACTCACACACTGCGGACAATTTTCCAGAGATGCCAATCAACCTACCATGCATGTCTTTGGACCGGGGGAGGAAACCGGAGTACCCGGAGGAAACCCCCAAGGCACGGGGAGAACATGCAAACTCCACACACACAAGGCGGAGGTGGGAATCGAACCCCCAACCCTGGAGGTGTGAGGCCAACGTGCTAATCACTAAGCCACCGTGACCCCCACCACAAAATTTACAAACAAAAAAAAAATTGTAGCAGAAAGTTGTAGCTAACTACGTCGATCACAACTGACCCCAATATTATTATAGAAATAGGAAGGAGGTTATGTAGCTCGTGACTTTATACTTTTTTGTAAAAGTAACTAACAGACGATTTGGTGAAAGACCTGAAACGACACAAGTGACTTTAGAAGTGACAGACGTCCATTAGCCCTGTAAAAGCAAACAGACCTTCACCGAACGCTCCCTGACACATGAACATATTTTCACTCTTCTCCATTTTTCTGTTATGTGTTTTTTTATTCCGTGTCTCTTACTTTAGTAAACACATATTTATTCAATCTGCAGCACAGACAAATCTCGCTTGTGTCACTGCAGGATGAATCACTTCAGCAAGCTTTGAACTTTATACGCCACACACACACACACACACACACACACACACACACACACACCAAAACTAGTCCCAGATCCTCACTGTGTTTATTTCTGTTTCTCAGTCTATAAAAAGCTGAGACTCTCTGAGCCACAGCAAAGGAAAAAAAACGACAAACAAAACAAAAAGCTTTTTAAAATCTGAACCTGGTTTTTAGTTCACTGAGGTTCAACAGGTTCTCCATGTACTATAAAAACATCATTGACACGAAACAACATTCTTTTGACTGGCAGAAGCTTACATTTCTTTACCAAAATGGGGAAGGAGCCCAAGGGAAGGTAAGCAAGGTTAGGTGAGGTACGGTTAGTTGTGTTGGTTGGCTATTTGGTTGGTTATTTATATAAATAAAAGTTGATCTTAACAAACCTCCTTGTTGCGTTTTGACCTGCAGGACATCAGACGGCGGTCCGTCTCCTACAGAAGTGAAGCCCAGGACACGAAGACTGTAGGTGACGTTGGTGGTTAATCCAGAGATCGTGGTCAGTCTGCTGTCGTCAGTGTTGTGCTTCAGCCAGGCGCTGAGCTGCATGTCCGGATCGGTTGTGTAATAGATGCGATATCCGCGAATCTGTCCGTTGGGTTCTTCTGGAGGTTCCCACTGCACCAGCATGGTGCTGGAGCTCAGCATACGTGCCTGCACGTGCAACGGAGGAGACGAAGGTGCCTGTTCGCTAGTGCGAGTCTCTACAGCATCACTTGGTGGACCACGCCCAATGTTGTTCACCGCCATTATGCGGAACTCGTACTCTGAGTACGGACTCAACCCGCCGATGCTGTAGCGTGTTGTTGCAACACCGTCCACTTCCTGGTAGCTGCTGTCAGAAGCTTTGGAGCGGTACTGGATCATGTAGTAGGACACGGGTTCCGGGTTCCCAGAATCCCACGTCAGGGTGACACTTGTGGCCGTCGTTTCAGTTACAGTCAGAGATGTGGGGGGTTTGGGAAGAGCTAAGGAGATGGAGGGCAGATAAAAACTTTACAATAACACTAAAAATGTCATGATGAAAAAGATAATCCTTTGCTCACCAGGATGTTGACCTTGTTCCTTGTAATGTGTCCAATTTACGTTGCCGACTAGTGCACTACAAAACTACAAAGACAATTTCCTTACGTACTAGCAGCGACACATCAGCTAGCTATTAAGCGAATCACAATGATTTCCAGATCGCTTCTGAAAGATATTTAATTTATATTTAAATATATTTCCTACTCTTTTCTATTGCATTGCAGCTACGTGCTAACGTCTTAAGTACGCAACCATGTGTAAAGTACGTAACCGTGCAAATGACACGACGGAAATATTGTAAATAACGATAAAACCAGGCGGTAAACGTACAATCGTCACACAGCAAGTGTCACTTCGTATTCCTCACCAGGTACCTCGCTTGGCCACTGAAACTTATGCTGAATCAATTTTATTGACTGTCAGAGACTGAACCATCGCAAAGCAAGTAAGAAGTATAGCTCAGCTCGACTGGATCGCTATGTATCCGAGAGAGAGAGAGAGAGAGAGAGAGAGAGAGAGAGAGAGAGACAGTACAAGTAAAAAGGGCAGGTGAGCAAGTCAGGAACACACATCCTCGTGTCATTAAGACTTGTGACCAGCCTGGAGATAAACGCCTGTGACACTTTCTGAGCCATTATTGATTGCCGAAGTGTAAAGTGCAATCAATAGAGTTAGCGGTTGCTAACGCGAGTCCTTGTGTCTGTTGGGACTGAAACACACTCAAGCTCAATCTGCACGTTCGCTGTGGGCAAATACAAGCTCTGAATCATCAAAAGGGCAAAAAGCTGAAGCCTGCTGTTCTCTCCAGTGAGCTTTCCAAAGTCCCTTAAGATCATTAATGCTAGAGAACGACAGAGGGACGGTCTCTCTGACTGGACGGAACCTAGAGGTAAAGTCAAAACCAGGGCCTGATGTGGAGGGACATCCGTTTAGGACAATCTACCTGACTGGGAGGAGAAAGCTTTAAATACAAACAGCTTCTTTAGAGAAACAAACAGTCAGCCAACAGTAGGGTTGCAAAATTCCGGGAATTTTCAAGGCTGGAAACTTTCCATGGGAATTAACGGGAATATATGGGAATTAACTGGAATATATGGGAATTAACTGGGAATTTTTTAAAAAACTAGAGTTTCCTATAACAAGGAACTTAAATGTACATAATTGTGTTTAAAACAACAAGATTTAATGCAATTTAAGTTGAATTTGTACCCTGCGTTCCTCGGTCACTTGCACACAGCACACTGCTTACTGGAGGGCCATTGAGGCCAAACCCCCTGCAGGTACTCGTGTTCTTCCATAACATGCACAGTAACACTTTATTTTAGGGTCATTTAACTATTAGCATGAATATTAATAGAATATTGTCTGTTTATTAGTACTTATTAAGCACATATTAATGCCTTATTCTGCATGACCTTATTCTACATTCAAACACACACTAACACACACTCACTTGAGAAACACACACTCACTTTAACACACACTCACTTGAGAAAAAATGCTTCATTTTACATTTTGATTGGGACTTTTTTAGAAGGGTGGGGGGGGGATGCTTTCATTTTACAGCAATCATAGGAAAATATGTTTATTACAGCTATTAAGTTTAATATGTTTATTACAAGCATAATAATGTTTATTATGTTTTTGTGTTACTCAATGAAATAATCAATTAAAGTTCTACTTACAATTAAATCAGTCAAGACGTCAAGTTTCCAATTTGGAATATTTCCAAAATTCCAATTAATTTAATTAGATGTTTCGTCTCTCGTTTGAGTTTTTCAAACCAAAATTAGTAAAGTTCAAGAAATAAAAAGATATAAGAAGCAAATTCTTTTATTCTATTCGTTCCGACCGTGACTTTAGTCAGCTGGTCTAAAAGTGTAGACTGTTGCGAGGCTACAGACTTTCTCTCTACAGAATGGCGTCTTGTGCTAAACACTTTCTTTCTTGCAGTTCTTTTGAAAAGTTTACCGTTTGAACTGAAGATAGCATCAGTGAAAAGGCCTATTATATGTGCATCCAGGCAACATAACTACCAAGGTTACCACGGAACAGGAATGACTGCAGTTCCTCTGCTGCTTGTTGAAACGGAGGGTCATTAAGGAGTAAAAGCTTGAACCTTACCTTTGACTGTAACTTGCGCCGTGGCTTCGATCATTCCCAGAGAAGACATGGCCACGCAGGTGTAGTTAGCCGACTTTCGGATGTTGGTAAGTTCCAGAACGTTGCGTCCTATGGGCATTTCCTCTTCTTTGGTGAGCTCGGTTTCTCCAGTCATCCACTTGACGTAGGGCATCGGGGCTCCAACAGCGACACAGGTCAGGTTGGTGCTGCCCCCTGGCATCACCTCCTGATCACTGGGTGGGATGGAGAAACGGGGCGGTACCCGTCGTACTGGAAAGCATAACCGAAAGAACCGAGTGAGATGTCTGGATATTTAGCGCTGCGAGAGTGATGCGAGAGTGATGCGAGAGTGGATAGTTACCTGGGTAATTCTATTGTAAACTCTAGCTCATGGATCTAACTAATTCCTTGTAAAAGTTCACCCAGGTTTACTTACCTTTTAGTTACAACCTTGCCACTTCAATACGACAGGACAAATACTGTGACCAGTTACTTAGCGTCTAGACGCAGAGTAACGCTTAACATTAACTTAAGTAACATCGTAGGACACAGATGCCCTGTTTCACACAGTGCTGTATGACGGAAGCTACGTTGAGTTGTGTTGTATCAAGCTGCATGATGGGACAGTCGGTTGCTCGTCTGGTTCTTTCTACAATTTTATCACACGCAAAAGTCCCACCTTTAAAAGAGCACTGACACGACCTGACTCTCTACAGACAGGAAACGAAGATTAGCGTAAAAGACGCAAGTACCTTTCAGCTAGATCAGATTCAACAAGATATCTTGCTAATGTTTAACTTAATTGAATGTTTTTTTTCCCCCTTTCGATTTTCGCCTAATCCAATCTGCAGGGTTTTAAGGCTTTTTCAGATTACAGGGTGTCGAT
>NC_083460.1:1629453-1654453 GCF_030014155.1 Tachysurus vachellii | reverse complement strand
TTAGGTCTTCAGAACAGACGAGCTTTACCGGTTCTGTAAGATTCTGTTCTGTGTAGAACCGTGACTGAGGAACCTTTAAGGTCACGTGCAGTGATGGAACCTGGGCTTCTACCTGTCTCAAAGACTCAGAGAGAACCTGGAGCTCGTCTGCTGACTAATTCCAGCCAGGACCTGGCAAGACCTTCAGAAGGTCACGGAAGTAACGTGAGACGATCTCACCCGAGGAACCGCAAGAGAACCTGAGATATGCTTTCTCTGATCCACGGTGGTCCTTCGAGCAACCACTTATCCTACAGCCTTATTTAGATGAAGATAATCTAGAGTTAGGACAATATTGGTTTAACGTCTCATGCATATTTATCATATGTCTAGATTTATATTAATAAACATGACTTAAACGTCTGGAGAAAATCCTCACAGCCTGGAGACGAGTCGAGAACATAACGTTAGGTCATTTTTTTTTCCCCTTTCACAGCACCGCTGCGTCTCAATCCCGTTAGCAAACACTCTGTCTTCTGCGGTCCGGAGTATTTATGGTACATCTTCCAGCTAAAAAAAGTCCACTCAGGTGTTCGTACGCTGCTGATGGTGCAGTTTGTCCACAAATCAGCGTGTCAGCGTGTGGGAGTCGCTCGCCTGAGAGCTGGACGGCGATGTCACCGCTCACCGCCCTACAGACAGGACGACTATAAAATAAACAACTTTCTCTTCCTTTTATTCCTTCCTTCCTTCCTTCCTGAATTCTATTACTTTATCACCACACTCCTTCTAATACGGTATGGTTTCTATGGTTACACGACTATCCGTATAAAAAGTCGCTCCTCCTTGTTGTTGGTTGTTTAACGATTTATTTATTTTATAGCATTGAGTTTAAAGAAATAGTAAAGATGATAAATAAAGACGGAACGTTACCAGATTTGAATGTTAGCGCAGACTAAATGGAGAACAACAGGGAACGAGGTGAAGAACGCCTCACAATCAGCTCGGGGAAAAACAAGGCACCAGTCGCCGGTGGTCTCTGATCTTTCTGAAGGTTTGTGAAGTGCACACGAGTGCGTAATGAGTGGCTTTACACACCGTCCCAATTAACCTTTATAATTAGATTAGAATTACTGATGAGTGTTTTGTTTTTCGTCAAACGCGAGACACAAACTTCAAATAAAACACAGCTCAGCTGACCTGAATGCTGTTTCCATAGCGATTTATTCTTACCTTATTAAATAATAATTAATAATGTATTGTTTATACGCCGACCTGCGTCCTGATTGGCTGCACTGTGATTTACATATAAAAGTTACAGATTTTTTTTTTTCTCACAGAACATTTCTACATAAACACAGAAACCGACATCGTTTTTGTAATGAAATAGTAATGAATTAGTTAATAAACCAGCGAACGTTCGTAAGTGAAGGAGACGTAAACACGACCACGTCCCGGTGGACCGAGGGACAGACAGAAACGTGGGACGTGAATGAATGCGTACAGAGTCGTCGGTGCTGAGACACAGGAAGTGGACGCATGCCGTTAATGTGGAAATGGGAGATTGTGACTTTTGGTGTAGATGACGTGACTTCGCTCAGACACCATGGTAACAACCACAATGTAGTCAGAACAACAGCAACGCACCGTGAGGTGTGTGAAAGATCCACCTGTTCACCTGCCTGGCTTTCAGACGTGTATTTAATTAAATGAGCTCATCGCTATGTCCCGAGGCCACGTTACTGTCGTGTTGTTCAGCCAAGATTAAAAATAAACACACCGAGACTCGCACGCACACGCGATTACGATACGGTGGAACGGCTGAACAAACGCTTCCACGCGTGTCTCGTGTGTTTGCAGCCTCACGTCAATAATGACGTCTCGTATTAATTTATTCTTTTAAAAAGCAAATCATAAACAAATAAAACAGGTTTCTAAACAAAGTGTTGCGCAAACGAGGCGATTATAATTGACCGGCGCATTGTTAATCCCGCGCTCACGCTAGCAGGGTTGTCGTTTGTGGGCGTGGCCTATAAACGTTTTTATAATCAATAAGTGATGTAAGAAATTTGTGACAAAATACATACTTGAAATATTTTCATAAAACTATTTTATTACAAATAGATTTTAGAGCATTTTTGTTAATGAAAAAGAAGTCGTCTA
This sequence comes from Tachysurus vachellii, assembly GCF_030014155.1. NCBI lineage: Eukaryota > Metazoa > Chordata > Actinopteri > Siluriformes > Bagridae > Tachysurus > Tachysurus vachellii. Next base: position 1,652,311 of record NC_083460.1, on the reverse strand, counting down.
GTAAACAAATAAAAAGTTTAGAATCGGCGTGAAGTTCTGAGGAATTTGCTAAAGTCAATCATTTGTTTGCGGATTTATCGTGTTTGAGCTATGGACTAATCAGCTGTACTGAAAAATTTATTCTAATTCACTAAAATAAAAAATTCCATCCTTTTTTTAACAGAAAAAATTTTTCTGAAACTAAAAATTTCGCAAAATTGTTGTTTAAAAATGGTATATATTACAAATAAAAAAATAATAAATCGAAAATTACAAAATTTAGAATCTTTAATTCGCAGCGATAAATAAAACAGATTATTGTTGATTTTTCACGACAGAGTTGCAGAATGAGAGTTTTGTTGTGTTGCGTTTTGTTCCTTGTGGTTCAAATCGCAGTAAACTGACCGAACCACGTGAACGACAGAGCGAGAGGATGGAAGTGAAGATGAAACGATACGGAGGAGTGAAGAAACACAATGTTTTTACACATCCGATATCCGTCGGTCCGTTAGCTTACCTCGGATCGGTGAGCCACCTGAGAGGAACGAAACAGAAGTGTTAGAGAGAGGGAGCGAAAGAGAACGAAAGAGAGCGAAAGAGAGAGAGAGAGAGAGAGAGAGAGAGAGAGAGAAAAAATGAAAAGATTCGAAAGAAAAGAAATTTTAATCGAATATTGAAAGTGCTCGTGAAACAAATCAACAGGAAAACATGCCCCGCCCACTCAGCCCCGCCCACTAAACAACCAGTCTGATTGTTTTGAGGTAAAAACTACTTCTGTTTTTGATGTAAATAAATTTTATTGTCCCACTGTTTCTGTAAATTATTTATATTGTTTCATATATTCAGGTTCTTATTGTTTTCTTATCTAAATTTGTATTAAATTTCTACTGATTGTTTGTTTGTGTTGTTGTTTCCACCGACTGATTTATTTATTTATCTTTTGTTTTCTGCTCAATTTCTTTTTTCTGTTCTCAAGATTTTTTAGGACAGAATTTTACGAGATATAAAAATATATATATTTAATTGGATATTTTCGACTTTGAGACGTCGAGTACATGATGGGATTTTATTTGTGACTAATAAAATAAAATTGTTTTTAAATGATACCTGAGCGAAGCTGCTTTATCCGTCCATTGCTGCTGTTGATGTCAACAGGAAGGAAATCCTTAAACCAGGAAATTTCCGGATCTGGGTTTCCGCTAGCGGCACAGAGCATCGTAGCCGTCCGTGTTCGCTCCACCACTTTGAGCTGAGGACCCATATCTATACTCGGGAAACCCAGAGGGATCTGATTCTCTGAAAATACACAACACACACACACACACACACACACACACACACACACGTTATTAAAATTTCTACAAAAATAAAACTTTACCAAAGCACAAAGAACCAACCAACAGTCCAGATAAAGCAAAAAAAAAAAGTCAACAATAAGAAAATGCTAAATTCTTCATGAAATGGGCGGAGTCTGAGTGGTGTGATGGGGCGGAGTCACCGTTACTGCCCAGAAGATGATTTGTTTATATTTATACATTTAATGCTGTACCACAATCCTGCTGATCCTGCTGATCGCTTACGTTACAAAGAATTACAAACTAAATCCTCTGACGAATCACTCACATCTCCACCAGGACACTAATCCAGATCAGATACAGATTCAGTTCACACCGGATTAAAAAAACACCTGAATAATCACCACTTTATACTGAAACCTCTCACTTTTTCACCACTGATTGCTCTGTCTCTCTCTATGTCTGTGTCTTTCTCTCTTTCAGTCTCTCTCTCTGTCTCTCTCTATGTCTCTCTCTCCCTTTCAGTCTCTGTCTCTCTTTGTGTCTTTCTTTGTGTTTCTCTCTTTCAGTCTCTCTCTCTCTCTCTCTCTCTCTCTCTTTCCGTCTCTCTATCTGTCTCTTTGTGTCTTTCTTTGTGTCTCTCTCTTTCAGTCTCTCTCTCTCTCTCAGTCTCTATCCGTGTCTCTCTCTCTGTCTCTCTTTGTGTCTTTCTTTAGTGTCTCTCTCTTTCAGTCTCTCTCTGTCTCTCTTTGTGTCTTTCTTTAGTGTCTCTCTCTTTCAGTCTCTCTCTCTTTCAGTCTCTCGCTCTGTCTCTCTTTGTGTCTTTCTTTAGTGTCTCTCTCTTTCAGTCTCTCTCTGTCTCTCTTTGTGTCTTTCTTTAGTGTCTCTCTCTTTCAGTCTCTCTCTCTTTCAGTCTCTCTTTGTGTCTTTCTTTAGTGTCTCTCTCTTTCAGTCTCTCTCTGTCTCTCTTTGTGTCTTTCTTTGTGTCTCTCTCTTTCAGTCTCTCTCTCTCTCAGTCTCTATCCGTGTCTCTCTCTCTGTCTCTCCCTCTCTCATTGTCTCTCTCTCCCTGTCTCTCTCTCTGTCTCTCTTTGTGTCTTTCTTTAGTGTCTCTCTCTTTCAGTCTCTCTCTGTCTCTCTTTGTGTCTTTCTTTAGTGTCTCTCTCTTTCAGTCTCTCTCTCTTTCAGTCTCTCTCTTTGTCTCTCTTTGTGTCTTTCTTTATGTGTCTCTCTTTCAGCCTCTCTCTGTCTCTATCCGTGTCTCTCTCTCTGTCTCTCTCTCTCTCTCTGTCTCTCCCTCTCTCATTGTTTCTCTGTCTCTCTGGCCTTTTTGTCCAGGTGAGTAAATGAATGGAAAGTGCAGGTGTTTTTTGTCCTCTTTGCTTAGCCTTGTTTCTGAATCAGATGCATCACTAACAGATTCTGAGGAGAACAAATCCAGATCTAAAACAAGATTAAATCGCTTTATTTGGTTTGTTTTCTGGATCTGTAACATAAGTTGAAGTTGTGATGAGGTGATTTAAACCCCCTGTAACTCTGCTGCGGTCTTTCGGCCGTGTGTCAGACCCCAGGCTCAGGTGCAGCTCAGGTGAGACGGGGATGAGTTCAGACACATGTTTTTTTCCTCTTAAACTCACACACTCTTTTACACGGTTTTAAATGACCTGACAGACGCAGGTACAGACTTGCGTCCTTTTCGGTCTCGCGTCCTCACCTGACAGCTCGTCTGAAACGAGTCTGACGAGTCACACAGCCGAGTCTCACGCTTCACCTTCTGACCCCGAGGTGTGTGTTTGGCAGGAAGTAGATGTGTCGTAATCCTTCTACTCGCCGTACACTCTGCATCTGCAGCTCGACTGAGGCTTCGTTTGTGTGTTGATTATTACGTCATTTACACTGAGTTTTCATGGCTTCAGGAACGAGAATAAAAACAGATTTCAGCCTCTTGGGACTGATGGCGAATGAAGCGAGTCTTTTGGTTTACGACACAGAGATTCCTCGTCCTCGCCTGATCCCAAACGTCCTCCTGTTCCCTCTTTCAGCACACTGTATACACCCAGTGATGAATACCTTTTATTTTAGTTTACAACACCTGAAAAAAATAACGTTCAGCCTCAGGATTCGGCCTCAGTCTCTGATCTCTATAGTTCTCTCTGAAGTTGATGAGGTTCACCACAGGAAGTGTTTATTTCTCTCGCACCACAGCAATTTCACAACAATTACCATTTTTTTGTCTACAGCAAAGAATGACATCACTTCCTGTTTTCGCTGGTTAAAGATTCCACCAGTCTTTAAAAGGTAGATTATTGTGTAACGGAGAAACAAAGCTCTGACGCTGGAGACTCTTTCCATACACACAAAAAATGTCTCTTAACAGAACACAACCATTACACATCAATAGCGGTTGCTATAGAAACAACACCGTATTAGCACCTTCATATAAACCTCAGGTCTTCATCATTTGAAGACTTTAGCAGGAGGGAATTAGTGTTAAGTCTCTCGGTTGCTTAATTCCGTTGGACTATAAACTGTTGTAGAAAGGACATTATTGACATTGACATTATTTCCTGTCCAGTGTCACCTAAATGAGGATGAGGTTCTGGTTCCTCTCAAGGTTTCCTCCTCATATCATCTCAGGAATGATGTTAGAGATAAATAGTAACTTAAAATTTAAAGGTGCGGCTGCGTGACGGTCAGAGCTGCCGACCAATCAGAATTCAGCACTTAACACCAACACCAACACCAACACCAACAGTACAGCAGACTGCCGGGGTCCTGTTTGTACTCGCACAACCACATGATGCTGACTGACAAGTTTCATCGTTTTATGCAAATTCGGAGCCTCAGTTAAGAACATTATTTACATATTAAGCAGGTCAGACGCCAACCGACAACGAACACTCAAAATAGTGCCGAATTTTACAGGGTTAAACTCCGCTGATGTTTTAGAGATTTTTAAACAAAGGAGTCACGTCCTTTTCCTGACAAGAGGTCGTCTCACGTCTGGTAGAAAGCCGGAGGCGAGTCGAGGCGAGGCAGTGACCCGCAGCAGGGACCGGAGCCACAATACGACACACAAAGCCACCTAATTAAATTTAGCTTCCAAAAGGAAATTCAGTGTGTAGTGGTGTAAAGACAGTATTTTTAATGAGGGCTCAGAAGAGTGATAAGCCCTCGTAGGCTTCCTACAGGATTGTGTTATCTGTCTGAATATGGAAGCGAGCCAGCAGCAGCTCGGCTTTATCGATGCCAGCAGCAATAAAAAAAAAAAAAAAAGGAAAGAAAGAAAGAAAGAAAGAAGGAGTCTGTGATGGCGTGAACAGAACCTTGGCGCAATCGCTTAGCTGGAAGTAAAAAGGGACATTGTTCTGTGGAAAGCAATAAATTACACGAGTCACCGCTTGCGTGCGATATACAAGACGTCTGATCGTCTGATAAAGACGCTGACAGTAAAAAGCTTAAAGCAGAACACGTTGTGGACAAAAGAAAGTGGCGATCGTCTGTAAACAGACTCCTTCAGACCAACTCTGATGATCGATCGCTTACATAACAAAGCACGATATTCGCTTCCTCTGCTCCGTTCAGTAGCCGGTTGCCGAGGTAACGAGGAATTTCTGAAGAAAACAATCCCATAATTCTGTCACTAGATCCTGAAGTAGACTTTAGGTGGACTTTGTAGCCCGACGTCGGTTAGGTGGTTAAACAAAACACGCGGTTAAACAAAACAGAGTCGGTACAGACGCAACACGCTAGCTAGCTGTTTACGACTCGATTAATAACTAAAGTCAGCTTCCTCTAAACCTTCTTTAGCAAAAAAACATTTATATAAAACGTTTAAACAATCGCTGGCACAAAAATCCGACAAAACAAACCGGAGTAAGAGAAAGAATGGTTTTGTTGTTTCAGGTCAGAGGAACCTCAAGAGGTCACGAATACAGACTTTTATTATGTATAGAGTGGAAATTAAAACCCGCCTGCGTCTTGTTGTCTTTTAGATCAATCAATCAATCAATAGACAGTTCAGGAATAAAATATCTATGGTTTTAACAAATAGTTGTTATTATTATTTCATATTTTATTTATAAAGAAACACTGGACTTTAATTGCTAATAAATGATTAGCGTAATGTTTTGTCCCCTAATCACAGAGCCACAGATAATAAGTGTGTTGTATTTCAGCAGGACGCAGCAGGATGATGACTGACTACAGAACAGAGCTGCTTTAAACTCATGCAGCGTCTTACACTTTATTACAGGTAGGGAAGCGCTGCAGGGTTTTAAAAAATGTACTGTGTGTGTGTGTGTGTGTGTGTGTGTGTGTGTGTGTGTGTGTGGATATGGCAGTGGGATAAAAAGAAAAAGTGAGAGCTAAGGCTGCAACCTCCCGCCAGCTCCAATTACTGAGCTGAGTGCAGCCTAGCAGGCAGGACGACGAGTCTAATCAGAACCCTGCTGTACCAAATCGCTCTCCATCTACACACAGCGTAGCAGCTCAGGATACACGCTACGGATACACACTCAGGATACATGCTACGGCTACACCCTCAGGATACACCATCAGGATACACACTCAGGATACACGCTACGGATACACACTCAGGATACATACTACGGATACACACTCAGGATACACGCTACGGATACACACTCAGGATACACGTTACGGATACACACTCAGGATACACGCTACGGATACACACTCAGGATACACGCTACGGATACACACTCAGGATACACGCTACGGATACACGCTACGGATACACACTCAGGATACACGCTGCGGATACCCACTCTGGATACACACTCAGGATACACGCTACGGATACACACTCAGGATACACGCTACGGATACACACTCAGGATACACGCTACGGATACACACTCAGGATACACGCTACGGATACACACTCAGGATACATACTCAGAATACACGCTACGGATACACACTCAGGATACATACTACGGATACACACTCAGGATACACGCTACGGATACACACTTAGGATACACGCTACGGATACACACTCAGGATACACGCTACGGATACACGGTACGGATACACACTTAGGATACACGCTGCGGATACCCACTCAGGATACACACTCAGGATACACGCTACGGATACACACTCAGGATACATGCTATGGATACACACTCAGGATACACGCTACGGATACACGCTACGGATACACACTCAGGATACATACTCAGGATACACACTCAGGATACACGCTACGGATACACGCTACGGATACACAAACAGGATACACACTCAGGATACACACTCAGGATACACACTCAGGATACACAAACAGAATACACACTCAGGAGACACAAACAGGATACACACTCAGGATACACACTCAGGATACACAAACAGGATACACACTCAGGATACACAAACAGGATACACACTCAGGATACACACTCAGGATACACAAACAGGATACACACTCAGGATACACACTCAGGATACACAAACAGGATACACACTCAGGATACACACTCAGGATACACACTCAGGATAGACACTCAGGATACACAAACAGGATACACACTCAGGATACACACTCAGGATACACAAACAGGATACACACTCAGGATACACACTCAGGATAGACACTCAGGATACACAAACAGGATATCGGAATTCTGTCACACCAGACACAATCTGAGGGGTGTGGCCAAATTCATACCAGTTGTCAGTAAAAATAAATAAAGAAAGAATTTAATTTTTTTCTCTGGGTTTATTATCCGTATAAAATACTTCATCATCATCATCATCATCATCATCATCATCATCATCATCATCATCATCCAACAGAAGCTTTATCGCCACATCAAACGTTAGAAACCCAGAAAATGAAAACCTTTTCCAGCTGCAGTGACCAGCTATCACCCACTTTCTTACTGTACACGTGACTAAACACTTACTCAAATCATTTATCTATCGAATTTATTAGCGACGTTTACACCGTAACTACGAACAAACCGCGGGAATCAGCTCCAGTCCCACGGCTGCGGTCCGGACGCTGACGTGTCACAGAGACCACGTCTAAACCCTGTTTCTTCTTTTTTGCCTCTTAAATACACACGACGCTAGCGTGCTTAAAAAAAATAAACGAAAGAAAGAAGAAAACGCATGAAGAGAAAATAATTTTCATTTTCCCACCTAAAATCTATCAGGACATTATTAAGACTGGAGGAAATTACAGGTTTATTAAAGGACTTCTGCTGAACAGTGAATAAAAACCGAGCTGAATAAAATATGCGTGTGAATAAGAGAGAAATGAGTGTAAATTGACGGCTTGTTGCTCGAGCTCTTTGGCCTGCTGCTCTTTTTCCACATCATCACGCTTCAGTAAAGAGTAAATAAAAAAGTGTAGGAGCCGAGAGCCTGATGGAGGCGGTGCGCTCGTCCTGGCTGCGCTCCAGAAACATGCTGTTTATCCGACTCGGCTGTGGAGGAAAGAGGTGTAATGCAAGCCGTGACCTTTAAAATAATACACTTTTTCTCGCTGGGCAAAATATTCAGCTTCAGTCCCCCAGCTGACAGGCACTTAATCAATAGCGGCCGGCGGTGTCTGTTCTCCCTCACCTCCCGTTCGCTATCTCTCTTTCATATCCGCCCTCCAACTTCCCCCGTCTCTCCGGCGTGATGTACGGCCCTGCCACAGGAACACGGCCTTTATTTACGCCGCCACGGACGACGGTATACGGAGCCGACGCCGGAGCCGTTAGCAGCGCTGATAAACAAACTAACATTTCTGCTCGCCGTAATGGACTTTAAGACAAAGTGAGATCATCTACAAACGCCGTTAGAAACACAAATCTGCGGAAAATCGCTAAATCCTCAGAGCACTGTTAAGCTATCTGACTTGCACGGACAAAAAAATCGGTTCCGTTTAATGAAACAAATACTCGAGTCGATCTTTTTCAGGCTCTTTCAGGATCGACTGTTCTGCAGCTTCAGTGGGATTATAAATGTGTTTTCATGCTGTTTGCCTCCATTTTGTTATTCTTCTTGCTCATGACATTAGGGATTGACTTGACGTATTATTTACAGAAGAGTTAGCATTACACATGTTTCTCATGGCGACTGCTAGCTAGCTGCACAATGGTTTATGCTACGTCACCTACTCGTGACGTGACGTACGGCTAAGTACGGTGACCCATACTCAGAATTTGTTCTCTGCGTTTAACCCATCCAAAGTGCACACACACAGCAGTGAGCACACACACTGTGAACACACACACAGCAGTGAACACACACACACCGTGAACACACACCCGGAGCAGTGGGCAGCCATTTATGCTGTGGCGCCCGGGGAGCAGTTGGGGGGGTTCGGTGCCTTGCTCAAGGGCACCTCAGTCGTGGTATTGCTGGCCCGAGACTCGAACCCACAACCTTAGGGTTAGGAGTCAGACTCTCTAACCATTAGGCCACGATTTCCTGAGAAACTCCACATTCTTGAAAATAAGACTTAAGACTTCGAAGACTTAAATGAACGCTCACAGACTGGAATCGGAAGGTTTCGTGATCAAGTTCCTACACGTTCACCGCTGGACCCATCTTGTGCATCGAGCTGATAATCAAGGTAGCCCCGCCCATCACGTCTCCACAAACCAACAGATTTCACTGGAGTCACAGCGTAACAGCATTTCCGACACAATGAAAAGATTTCCAGGATACACTAGTTAGTACACATAACAACAGAAAAAGAGCGCAATTTGTCGACATTCATGCATTTATCTGCGTGGAATTTGTTTGCTCTAGTCAACAACGACAGCTCTCTTTTATTAAGGCCTAAATGCTATCTGCCTCACTGCAGAGATGGATTTTGTTTGATCTGTGGGTTGTTCATTTCTCTGCGAGTGAAAGCATAAGTAAGACCTGTCACCCGACCCGGTTCGAGGGGGATTTAATTAACACCGGCTGCCATGTGTCTCGATTCTCATCACCTTTCCCAGACACATTAAAGCAGCCTCCGTCTAGAGCGATTAAACTAAACAGCTCAGCGCAATTCCCGTGTGCTTTCCTTCTGTTGTGTTGTACGTTCTGACCTTTATAAATGATTTTACAGTCTCCTAGGGCAAATTAGCTCGAGGCCTGCTTCTGACAGCCTTCACTCATTAACGTTTTAAGAAGCCTGAAGGCTGTTTTTTTTTATCTCTAATGAAGGATCATATTTAATATAAAATGATAAAATAAACTATACAGTTTCAGGTGTATCATTTTAATCCCTGACGCTATCATTTCTGAATCATCCCTGATGCTATCATTTCACTCAACAGTGCTTTAACTTTAATCTTTTATCCCTGTCGTTGATATTTAACCAAGTACCAAAGAGTGACGCTTCCATAGTGATTAAAATCCCAGGACTGTGAGAGACTCTGGTGAGGCCTTAAGCAATGTTATGAACCCTTGACTTCCGGCTCTTTATCTGAGTATGTTGCTTTGTCTCAAAAATGTAAAGGATATGTACTTAAGGATAATTATATTTGGCAGACGTCCAAATCCATAGCGGCTTCAGGGGAAGTGTGGGGTAGAGCAGGGTTCAACAAGAGCCTTCAGGTAGGTTTGGGTCTCTTTGTTGTTTTGTTTTGAATGTTGTTTGAAAAGAAAATTTTGTGAGAACTGGTGGTACTGGGTGGGAGCACTGATGGGGTAGAACTTATAACTGCCTTGGGGGTTGATGGTAAGGTACCAGAACCACTATTCTGTCACACTAGTTTACTTTTTGACTGGTTGGCTTGATAAAGTGCCTGCAGTCGATTATACAAACACTGCCTTGTTCAGTGGATTTCTTAATCAGAGAGGTGTTCTGATAGTCCGGGTCCTACCGAGAGTCCAGTTGCGAGGACGTTACCCTTCAAGGGTCTCGGGTGCCTGAAAGCTTCAGCAGTCGTGATTCGAACGCTTTCACATTTCAACAACCAAAGGATTTTTGTCTTCAGTCCCTGTTGTTGAAAAAATTACCACGAGGGTAATTACATTAGATCCTCTTCCAAACCTTCTTATTTTGGTCCAGCTCCAGTGTATATAATCTTTCTCCAAAGTCCTTGAAGATGACTGTGGTTCAGAAAGCGAGTACAGGCTGTGATTCTACCCAGCCATATTGCACAAGTCCTTGGGAGAGGCTTCTCACGACAGACGCAGTTTGTATCTGTCAAAATGCGATGATCTATGGTGCCGGGCGCCGAGCCAGCAGATGGTGGGAGAAATTAAACTTGTGACACACACCATTGGCTGGAGACGTGGAGGCGGTTGGAGACCACACCTGTAGAAGGGCGGTGGACTGATTTGTTTATTGCGTGAGAAAATGAATGCAGGGATGTGCGCTAGCTTCCGGCGGAAAGGACTCTCCAGGTCATTTGTTCAATAAACATGGAGGGTGTATTGTCATTTAAGGGGAAGTGAAGGGAACATATACAAAAGACTCATTGGGAGTGGAATGAAAGTGTAATGTGTGTTCATTCTTCTCAGGCTTAACGTGTGATCTGAGCACCATTTACAAAGCGGAGCCGTTGTACGTACTCGCGGTTTCCTGAAATATTTATGACTCGTATTATGTTGCAGTCGCTTGTTGCCCCCGAGTCAACTGAAAGGCTGTGATGTATGGAGAATATATATCGCACTCGTGTAATCCTGTGCTCCGTAATTTCTTTTACTGCCACTCAGTACAGGCTGAAATCTTTCAAATTACATCCTGTGTGTAATGCGTATCAATTACGCCACCGGTTTGTGTGTCAAACTCTGACAGACAGAGGATTCAGATGTTAGTCACAGCTACGCGAGTACGAAACTCTGCAACGGAATAACAAACCGGAATGGCGAGTAATGACAGGAAATTTCCACAGATCGATCGCTCATGCAAACTCCCTCAGGGAACTGTGGGAAGCCTGTGAAGAAAAGCGAGACTGTTTTTGTCTGCCCAGGTGATGAGACAGGATCGTTCATCCGTCACACCAGGCAGGACTGTAGCCGTGACAACGCCAGGACTCCAAACGTCGGTATTGAGTTTTCATATCCAGTAACATCACGGCCACGAGGAAAAATAAGAAAGCAGGAAGCGAAATCCGTCATCAGATATCACGGCAGCGGCACTTGTCCTCCTTAGAAGTTAGGTCACCTTCAGGGTGCACAATTAATTGTAGTTTTAATCCTAATAAACATTTGTTTTGTGACCGGTCGGGGTGACAATATCTCTAAAAAATCATCCAGAACTTTGGATTTGAGTTCCAATCCAACATCTCAAGGGCACTCAATAGTATACTATACAATTTATAAAGATCTATTAGATCTCCTAGATCTATTAGTTGTCCATAATGCTGAAGCTTCCAGGTTGAAAACATCAACAGAACATCAGAAGTATGTATAATATCAGAACATCCTGAAGTTCAGTCAAGAAAGAAGCCTGTAAAGTGAAACAAAACCGATGTGTGAATATTTTCGAGAAACATAATAAAGGTTAAATCGTCATTTTAGTCGTTCACGATGAAGCAGCAGGTCGTGTCCGTGCGAGTCAGAGCCGATGAAGGGAAAATGAAGAACCTCTGGCGGAACAGGACGGAGGAAGAAAGAGAAGATGAGAAGGAAATTCTCTCAGCCCCGTTTTTCCATTATTTCTGTGCATCTGTGCTGTTTGTGAGTTTCACCAGGAGAAATGAGCGACGTGGCGCTTCGGCGTGATCAAAGCCCCGCTTTGTTCGATGCTGTGCTGCAGCGACGAGCATAAAATTAGATCATCTTTGGTGGGAGCACCTCTGCTTTTACCTTCTGTCATCAAATGTCACAGGCAGAGTCAATTTTTACCTCTAATCACCATCACATTTGACTCGACGCTTGATGTGTCGCTGGTCTAATAGCTGGTAGATGCGTACGGGGGTCCTGCCGTGAGCACAGAGCCGTCATTACATTACACAAGCCAGGTTTTTTTTCTCTTTTTCATCTCTCGCCTCCGCAGAACAGCGCTTTGAGGAGCAGAAACCTGGCACTGATGCCGTCAGGAGCTGAATTAAGTGTAATGTTTTCACCTGGAACCTGCTGGGAGTTTTAACCCGGCACGGAGGCGATGACGCTGATGCCGACGCGACTTGACAGCAGGACGAAAAGCTTTCAGAAAGACAGACGAAGTGACTCACGGCCAAGCAGTGGACTCGCTGAGAGACGACTGACTTTCCTATTTCCTGACACTCGGGTCATCAGTCATCAGAGTTAAACCCTAATGCTGACTTCCAGAAGATGTGAAATAATCACAGATTTAAATCCAAACAATAAAACCAGAAAGAAATAAGATAATATATTGAGATATTTCTATTTTATATCAGTTTTTTTTTCTTTGTGTCCACATCTTTGAGCTTCATATAACTGAGAACTTCTGCCTTTTTTTTTTTTTTGCTTTAAATCATCTCTGAATTACTTTGCCATTGGTTCTGGATGGGGCACAAACTTTTGCACTCAACTCTTTCATGTATGGGTCATGAATCAAGGTTCAGTTCACTGAGTGTGTGTGTGTGTGTGTGTGTGTGTGAGTGTGTGTGTGTGTGTGTGTGGGTGTGTGTGAGTGTGTGTACATGCGTGTGTGTGTGTGAGTGTATGTGTGTGCGTGTGTGTGTGTGTGTGAGTCTGTGTGTGTGAGTGTGTGCGTGTGTGTGTGAGTGTGTGTGTGTATGTGTCTTTGTATGTGTATGTGTGTGTATGTGTGTGTGTTTGTATGTGTGTTTGTATGTGTATGTGTGTGTATGCGTGTATGTGTGTTTGTACGTGTATGTGTGTATGTGTGTTTGCATGTGTATGTGTGTATGTGTGTTTGTATGTGTATGTGTGTATGTGTGTGTGTGTGTTTGTATTTGTGTATGTGTGTGTGTGTGTGTTTGTATGTGTGTGTTTGTATGTGTGTATGACCAATCAGAACGCAGAACTCAACAGCGCTTTAGGATCATTTTTAACAGCAACTTGAGAATCTGATCAGAATCAGAAATTCCCTCAGAAGACACGCTGATGTCATGATAGCATGATTTACATAACCACACCCCTGACCACACCCCTGACCACACCCCTGACCACACCCCTGACCACCCTGTGAAGGTTAGAACAGTTGTACGGAGAGGAGGAGAGAAGAAGAGAAGCTCTTGGTACCTTCCAGCACGGTGAGTTTGGCGCTGGTGTTGATTTCTCCAACACTGCTGGTGGCTGTACACTCATAGATGGCTTCGTCTCGGTGTGTGCGCAGGGGCTGAATACGCAGGACGGAGCCCGAGCCATCGTCAAACTCAATCACCTGGGAGACAGAGGGAAGCAAACACAGAGAGCTGAGTCATTGTCCAAACACACACACACACATACAAACACACACACATACACACCTACAAACACACACACACATACACACACACACACACACATATACACACACATACAAACACACACACACACATACACACACACACACACACATACACACACACATATACACACACATACAAACACACACACACACATACACACACACACACACATACACACACACATACAAACACACACACATACACACCTACAAACACACACACACACATACACACACATACACGTACAAACACACACACACATACACACACACACACACACACACATATACACACACACACACATACACACACACACACACACATAAACACACACACACACACACACATATACACACACATACAAACACACACACACATACACACACACACACATACACACACACACACACACACATATACACACACATACAAACACACACACACACATACACACACACACACACATACAAACACACACACACATACACACCTACAAACACACACACACATACACACACATACACGTACAAACACACATACACACATACACACACATACACATACAAAGACACATACAAACACACACACACATACACACACATACACATACAAAGACACATACACACACATACAAACACACATACACACATACACACATACAAACACACACACATACACACACATACAAACACACACATACACACATACAAACACACACACACACACACATACACACCTACAAACACACACACACACATACACACACATACACGTACAAACACACATACACACATACAAACACACACACACACACATACAAACACACACACACACACACACATACAAACACACACACACACGTACAAACACACATACACACATACAAACACACACAGACATATACACACATACACACACACATATATACATACACACATACAAACACACACACATACACACACATATACACACACACACATACACACATACAAACACACACACATACACACACACACACACACACACATACACAAATACAAACACACACACACATACACATACAAACACACATACACACATACACATGCAAACACACATACACACATACACACACAAAGAAACATACACAGACATACAAACACACACACACACATATACAAACACACACACATACAAACACACACACATACAAACACACACATACACACACACGGTTACCTCAAAGCGCTGAGAGCTGACTTTTTTCCCCTTTTTCATCCATGTGATACGAGGTTTGGGTTCTCCGACCGCCTGGCATACGAAAGAGGCCACGCCCCCTGAAATCCCCGTCTGGTCCTCTGGAGTCTTGATGAAACTTGGCAAACCTGGAAAAAAGGAGAGAGAGAGAGAGAGAGAGAGAGAGAGAGAGAGAGAGAGAGAGAAATAAAGAAAGATATTAATTTAACTTTTGTGTTTGTGTGTGTGTGTGTTTGTGTCTGTGTGTGTGTTTGTGTGTGTCTATGCATGTGTGTGTATGTGTTTGTCTGTGTTTGTGTGTTGGTGTGTGTGTGTGTTTGTGTGTGTGTGTGTTTGTGTGTGTCTATGCATGTGTGTATGTGTTTGTGTGTGTGTTTGTATGTGTGTGTGTTTGTGTGTTGGTGTGTGTGTGTTTGTATGTGTGTGTCTGTGTGTGTCTATGCGTGTGTGTGTGTTTGTGTGTGTTTGTATGTGTGTGTGTTGGTGTGTGTTTGTATGTGTGTGTGTTTGTGTGTTGGTGTGTGTGTGTTTGTATGTGTTTGTATGTGTGTGTGTTGGTGTGTTTGTGTGTGTGTGTGTGTGTGTGTGTTTGTGTCTGTGTTTGTGTGTGTCTATGCATGTGTGTGTATGTGTTTGTGTGTGTTTGTGTGTGTGTGTTGGTGTGTGTTTGTGTGTGTCTATGCATGTGTGTGTGTGTTTGTGTGTGTGTTTGTATGTGTGTGTGTGTTGGTGTGTGTTTGTATGTGTGTGTGTGTTTGTGTGTTGGTGTGTGTGTGTTTGTATGTGTGTGTCTATGCATGTGTGTGTATGTGTTTGTGTGTGTTTGTATGTGTGTGTGTGTGTGTGTTGGTGTGTGTTTGTATGTGTGTGTGTTTGTGTGTTGGTGTGTGTGTGTTTGTATGTGTGTGTGTGTGTTTGTGTGTGTGTTTGTGTGTTGGTGTGTGTGTGTGTTTGTATGTGTGTGTGTGTGTGTGTGTGTGTTGGTGTGTCTAAACAGGTTTTGTTTTCCACATATTTTTGGTCCAGATCAAGCTAAAACACGTCTATTCAAAAACACACACACAAAAACAGGTTTCACAGTGATGTCTGTACAAGTGACGCAAGATACACACGTAGGTTTTGCTATCTTCATGATGCACTTTCACTGACAATATTAGTCACACACACACACACACACACACACACACACAATAAGAATAATAACTAGAATAATTGTTTACAGTCTGAACATTTATAATACACTCTGTGGGTTCTTATTTATTTCTTTCATTATTTTTTTTGCATTTATTTATTTAATGTTTCACATTTATATATTTTTCTTTTATTTGTTTTTAGATCTGTGTTGTGGGAGTTTAATGCAAACTATTTGTGGAGCTATTTTCACACACGTTTGGTCAAGTGACCAAAATTAATTATGTTAAAAAAATTAATTAATTTTGAAAAATGTAAAAAGAAAAAAAAAACCTTTGAGAAAGATGACGTGAAAAAATAGAGCAGAAAAACAAGCACAAGTAGGAAGAGAAACACATAAAAATCATATAAATTATAATAATAAAAAAGACATACAAATAAAATAAAAAAAAAAACAAAAGGAAAAAAGGGAAATAAGAAGCTAAAGAGGAAGTCGTCGTCCTGCTAAAATTCCTTTTTTCTAAAACGCACTGTTCCTCAAATTGTGGCCTCTTTATAATGTCACAGTCTCCTGAATCATGTGATTTTCCATCCTGTTTATGATACAGATCAGGATTTTCAGGTTGTTATTCACTTTGTATATTTATATAATTTAAATGTCACGTCTTGTCGCGTCACGTCGTCAGTCCGCAGTGACGGATGTGCTGTTTGTACTCCACATTCCTGTGGCCACGCCCCGTTTTCCAGCTACTGGAACTTAATTTCGGGCGTCAGAATGTATTTCATTTTCCACCTCGGCGCTGCTGAATTCTGATTGTTCAGAAGAAGAGAAGTGTTTCTATATGTTTCTAATACATTATCGTTGCTATAGTAACAGCTGATTGACAGGGACTTGTACGGCAGACGCTCTGCTCTCCGGCGTCCGAGGGAAAGCTGTAAGTTTATATCTGAATGTTATTAGCGTGTATAAACAGAAGACTCGACTTCACCTGGTCTGTATGATAAATGTGTAGAAAGTCAGCAGCTATCTGAAGCTCGGCCCGAACCTCCTGACGTCGGCTGAGAAAAACGGCCGTGCCCTTCTGCTTTTATGTATCTGCTAATAAAAGATCGCAGGTGCCGCGGCAAAGGGAACAAAATCGATAGCTAGTTAACATAACGTAGTGTCTATATGAAGAGCCGCGTGATGGAGACTAGCAGCCGGACGGCGTGCGTTAAATCATCAGCAGATCTGATCCAGCGGTGTGACCTTGCTGTAGGACGTCAGGTTGACTGTAGAGCTGTGAGTGAGGAGACCGAGCTGTCGCCACATTTGTGGGTCTATTCTTTCAACTCAAACCCCAGTGACCCTGCGGACCGCCGGTCACACTGACATTTAGATGACATTTACGATATTAGTTCCCCAGGAAGCGAGCAATTCCGACACAGCAGCACCTCAGAAAAGTGCCTTTCATCTGTATGGCCGTCCGCACCATGCCACCGCAGCTACAGACTCATTCTCCCAGCATGCCTTTCACTCCACATGTGTCTCTGTACTCATCAATCCCCACCTCCACCACCACCCCCTCTCCAACATGCTGTTTTTTATTTAAACCTAATTAGCAGGCCTCAAAGGCCGGGGCTCGTTAAGCTCTTAAGGGCACATGCTTCACGTTAGCATACGGATGGAAAAGCCGACGAAAGGAAGGATGAACGGATCAGTGACGTTCTCACGGAAGAAGGAGCTCTTTGAGGAATCATAAAAACACATCCTCACCGCGCGGCGCTAATCTGTGCACACACAATGCCGTCCTCAAAGATGTCCTCAAAGATGCGCCAATGTTTCAGCACCTATAAAGTGTCACTTTTACATGAAGATAATCAGATGCGCATAACGCAGTGTCTTATCTTTCATCCCATTAAAGATGTTTTTCATGCTACTACCTGCTAGTGTTCACCAATAAAATGTTTTCTTTAGTAACTTTAAGCTACACTTCCACAGTTTCTGCTCCTAACGTTCATGATTACTGCTCCTTTTCTGCCTTCACGTTACAGAAGCTATAAACGGTCGTTCTCTCCTCATGGGGATCTCAGGGATTAAGGTGCTGGATTACTGATCAGAAAGTGGTGAGCTTGAACCTCAGCAGCACCAAGCTGAAGACATCAGGCTCACATCAGCAGAGAAACCAGGACAGGATAGTGAAGAATCTGATGGTGCGTCTGACATCCCTCATGGGCTCATGGGAAATCACGAAACACTGAGATGATACAAGGAGGAAACTCCTACATTGATTTTCCCTCTAAAAGAGACCTGGAGAGATCCGGTCTCTTCCTCCAGCTTTGTTGTGACTTTGTTAAAAGTTTCCAACCCTTGCGATGTGGATCACACACCTGGATGGTCACCAGAGGTGTGATACTGAGCTAACGGTTCTTTCCCCAGATGATTCCTCCTCTCTCTGCCTCTTTGATCTGATATCAAGTCGAGGCTGGAAACCGAAGATGGTGATTCACGTCTTTGAACAGCCCACCAGGGGCACTGTTTAAAGGCTAAAGTAACGCTAAACCTCCCTGTGCACGGGTCATACGATACGACTTACCTCGATTAGCAGGAAGCTCGCTTTTTTCTTCATCAGACTCGTGAAAGATGCATGAGCGAACACTGAGCTAATGCTTTCAGTAAGTGATTTTCTGCTGGTGGACGGCTGGGTGAGGGGTGTGTTCGCTCCCATCAGCCAGAGGAACGGTATTTACTCTTGATTTGTGTCAAAGACGTGGACGCTGATCAGCAAAGCCCGAGGATACAGTAATCACATCAGGAACGACGTCAGGAACGTGGACCGAAGGCAGTCAATCTGTTGCAGGGCTACTTGATGCTCCTTCTACGGTTATTTGTCTACGGTTACAAGCGAGATCTCGTTTGCATAATTTACCGTCTTAAAGCTATAAGATGGATAAGTGGCACAACAGTGTTGCTGACATCACGGACCATTTGCTGTCTTCACAGCTTTGAGTCAGTAAAATAAAAGGGAACTTTTATTACCATCCTGGTTGATAACAAGGCAAAAATGTCAAATACGTCTGTTACGGTGATAAAACTCTCTCTTTCATCAGTGGAGCGGAAATCCTGAGGTTATTACTGTATCGCTCTTCACAGTCGTCACAGTGGACGTGCGTAATTGCATTCCCAGTTTATGTTCTGCGCCATTCTGTTAAATAATTCACCCGTCCCGGAAAGCTACATGCTCGACAGCCGCCTCGCTCTGAGCTCACAAGGAGAAAAGAAGCGTTTCTCTTTTTTCTGCGTTTATCAGCCTGTTTATTCGCTCTCTCTCTCCCTCTGTTTATGCACATAATGGACCCAAGATAATACAAAACAAAAAAAATCTAGAAAAGTGCCATTAATGTTCCCCGAGCGGTAATACGACACTTTTCCTGCCAGGATTTTCATACAAATATTAAGCGGGATCCATTTAACAAGTTGATATCGGGCCACGGAATTGAGAAAAATATTGTAATTGAGCTGATTAGGCAAGATAATGTGACATTAATTGGAAGCAAAAGCCTTGGAAATGGGGCAGAATTACATTAATGGAAGCGTTGGGCTGAAAGGATGGCGGCCGCTAGCATCAAATCGTCAGACACATTTCCGCTAAGTGCACCAGCGAAGGGGTAAAAAAGAAAAGAAAAAAAGAAACCTGGTGATATATTATTAATGAAAACAAATGGGCGTCTCTCTGGTTTGGGTATTGATCCCACATTCTCTCCTCACATTGACCCGAGCGATTAGTTTCCGCAGAAGCAGCTCTCGCTCAGGTTCTTTCTGTTCTCCGGCAGATTCTGTGTCCTTAAGTTTACGCTTTAAGGGATCTGCACATGCACAGTTTAGCTCACATGCCACTGATTGGAGATGTGTGTAGGACACGAATGCACATGTGTGTTGGGCCACCTGTTCCTGCACCTGTGGTTTTTGTGCATTTAAAAGGGGGCCCATCAGCCTGCAGACCATCTGGGAGGTCAGGATATGGATTTTCTCCTGTCTCCACTGACCCCTGACCCCATCAAAGCTCCTCGGAGCATAAAGTAACCCTAGACCTTAAAATCTCAGGCTGTCAGTGCACAAATGAGGCGGTCACCCACCAACACCACCTCCACTGCCTCCTCCTTCAACTCCTATTCTTCACTCGCATCATCAGCACTAATTTTCACAGTTATTGGTTCGAGTCCTACACAGTTGTGCACTAGCTCATCGACTATCCTGCTCATGCAGTGCATCCCTGCTGCATTTCGCTGTAATCCCACAGGCTTGATATTTCATCACAACCTATAGGACTAGATGAAGTCAGATGTAAAAAAAAACGGACTTGACTTGACATTTCAAGTCGAGAACTCCAGCAGAGATACAGTACCTGTGTGTGTGGGTTTTTTCATTAATCTCCCCAGGCATGATGGGAACAGCTCCTGAAGTCTTGGAGAATCTGCCAGAACATCAACCCCTGAAGAGGGAACTTGGTGTACTGGAATGAATCTAAGCTTAAATCCAAACAAACTGGTTCTGAAAGTCGTAGACTGGACCGAGCCGCCTCGCGTTCTCACAGTTAGCGGTGTTTGTGAAGTCGTAGGGTTTTCGTATGAACAAACGTTCATTTCTGAGGTAAAACTTCAACAGGCACTAGGACCTTGGAGCGCTAGTTCATGTCAAGCTGCAAACTGATACTGACGTTTAAGTGTATAGTTTTTCTCGCGTATTTTAAGTATCGTGGTCTGTTTTTCTTTCGTTTTCTTTTGTTTTTTAATGCTGTTTTGCTGACCGTCGTTCAGGACACCTACACGTCACGTATCACAAAAATACTGAAGCATCGTTAAATTGTTTAGAATGTTTAAATGAATATTTTTGTGATATTAACCCTGCTAACGTAGCGCTACCTGTTACACCGATCCATACTGTATGTGTAGATATATATATACACACAGGCCACATATTGAGCTTGATTATTAAATATGCCTTTTTATCTAAGCTAAAATATTAAACATCGATGACGAGGAGTTTACGGATGTTAAAGATATTGAAAGCTGTCGAAACTGGATTGAAAAGACTCGCTGTACTGTCAGGACCCCGAGGTATATTTCTGTCTTCTTATATTCATTCGTTTTACTCAGATATTCTACTCTACGTTCTCAAATCAATACGTAAGTGCTGCTCTAGATTAGCCTTATGTACATCAGGATGAAATGTAAAGTATAAATAATACATTCAGGTAGATGTTCTACAAGAAGGCCACAGGAAAAAAACAACCTTCTGGTCAAGGGCAAAAAAAAAAACCCCGTACGAACTGAACGTCACGTTCTGACTGAGTAGAACGAGCCAAACTCTGTCGGACTCGGAGCCCGGACAAAGCCAGCGAGTGGAAATGTGTAGTCAGCGAGGCAGAGCTAAAAATTAAAGAGGCATGAAATCAGCAGATTGGAAATATTTGCCGAGGTTAAGCGAGAGTGATCAGTGGAGTCCTCGGGCACGGTTGAGGTCGCTCACCCCGAGCGTGGCGTTACCCAGAGGCACGGCCACGGCATAAACATGAGAGGCTGAGCTTCGTTGGTCGTGACCTGCACGTAATGTGGACTAGCCTGACATTTCCTCCGAGGACTCAGTGAGTCAATAGTGTGTGGATCTGAAATACACGATTTCACCATCGAGTGACGCTGCGGAGAAAATGATCTGAACTCCTGAAGTCTTTATCAAACTTTTATATGTTTTCCGGAGTCATTCCTGGAGGATGTGCTTCCAAATTCTGGACTCTTGTGGATGACGTGTACGGTGTAATGAAGCAGAGCTGCTGCTGTCTCAGTAACGTAAAGTTAGTTCTTCTTGTCACCTCCGTTATAGCAGCTACAGACAGTCGCTACCTCACCAGACTCTCGCTGTTCTGTCTTTAAAGTGATACGACAAAAAATACAGCTTAGACATAAAAAAAAGTGAATTCCTCTGTTCTAAAGATGCCGGAAAAGTTGACGCATTTCCTCAGAGCGCCGACACCGGAGACTCCTTCCGTAAACGTTTCCTGAATGAAAATCTACCAGGAAGAATCGTACGTCGGAGCTGCCGTTAAATTTGTTCGAATGAATCGACACCTTCAGGTCAGTATGGAAATCGCTGGGAGGGTAAAGCTAACGAAGCTCGTACGCTAAAAGAACACGAGCATTTATTCGGGGAAACGATGCTTTTTTTCATGCAAAAAAATGTTCAACTTTAGGAACATTTTTGAACATTAACGATTTCATTGTGTTTTTCTCACAAATATTTAACAGCATTGTTGCTAATATCGTTCATGCGTTGTTGTCGTCTTGTAGGGAAAAGACTGAAGCGAAAAACTCTTTTTATCTTTTTATCTTCAATCCATTTGCTTGTTTCTACTTTTCTAGTTATTGAAAAACAAAATCAGTGGAATATTCATCGTCCAGTTATAGATAAATATTCGATCCTTCCAGTTTTCCAGCAGATGTTCAGGATAAATAAATAATATTAAACTGTATTTCTGATACGAAGCAATTTTCGAACCAAATTTCGATTTTTCTTCCTCAGCGACAATTTCGATGTTGACTCTCAACAATAAACGGAGGAATAAAGTGTTTTCGGCTCCAGAATAAAAATTCAGCTCGCCGCCATCATCCTGATCCGTATTCGATACATATTTGATATGTTCATTACGCCGCTATAAGCCGTCACCTGGGAGCAGCCTGGAGCGCCGGACTTGGAGACGATCCCAGAGGACGATGGGAAACAGAATGGAATAATGAACAGATATAAAGGTGGAGAACGCAGACCACACCAGCCCTCGTTACGCTGCACCACCAACCCCCACTAACGAGCTCGCTAACTTTATTAGCATAGCG
>NC_083460.1:1616953-1624453 GCF_030014155.1 Tachysurus vachellii | reverse complement strand
TACGGTAAAAACTTCTTTCTTAAATCTCAGAAATATTGCCAGATTGCGTCCGATGCTGTGGTTTTGTGTTGCTGAGAGACCGATCGACACTTTTGTGTTTTCCCGTATCGATTACTTTAACCCCGTGTTGGCTGGTGGGTCTAAAGCTACCTTAAACTAATTGAAGCTAGTGCAAAATTCGGCTGCTAGAATTCTAACTAGAACAAAGTTGCGAGATCTCATTACTCCCGTTTTGGAGTCCTTGCACTGGCTCCCCGTTAGGTTTAGGGTTGATTACCTACAAGTCCTTACACGGGTTATCTCCTCAATATCTGACTGATCTTTTACTTCCTTATATTCCATCTCGCGACCTTCGTTCTTCTGAAACTGGTCTTTTAACTGTTCCTTTAACTCGTTTACGATCGACGGGAGATCGGCGCTTTCTTTTCATTAGCTCCAAAGCTGTGGAATTCTTTACCAACTGAGATAAAACAAGCAAAATCTCTTGCCACTTTTAAATCTCTACTTAAAACACACTTTTTTAGGGTAGCATTTTATTGTAATTTTACATTGTGCTTATTTTATAGTCTATTCTTTATATTATGTGGCATATTTTTGTTATTATGTCGCTTTGTAGAAGCCAACATTCTGTTTTCCTATTTAAGCTTAGACAAAAATATATAAATAGTAACTCCTCCTAGGGCTTTCAAGCCACATGCACCAAATTCGGATATGTTGTAGACACTGAAGTCTGAAGTTTGTTGCTATTACTTTTCTAAGCGATCCGAGTACCGGTACTTCCGGTACCGGGTCTCAAAGTGGCCTTTTTTCCCATAGACTCCCATTATAAACTTTGGAGGTTTATAACTCGGCAAGCTTTTGAACGATCTACACCAAACTCGGCCAGCTCCTTTAGGGTGATACTCTGAACAAACTTTTAAATTGGTGTCCCGACTGGCCTTCCTGTTGTCCCGCAGCCCCGCCCCCAAAATATGCAAAATATGCAAAAGTCCAAAAACATGGACATGTGACATATCAAAACACTCAGAACAATGAGGGGAACTTCCTCAAGAGTATTCGAATGACATCACGTGCTCGTCTCCACTTGCCTCCAAATGTTTTGGCACCCTATCTTTCTGTCCACTTGCCTCCAAAAGTAACACTGACCCTTATGTCCACTCGCCTCCAAAAACACCGGCCTTTGCGAATACTTGCATTGTCAAAGCCAACCTCAAAGTTTGTCGTGACGAACTTTACAAATCTAGTTTTATTTGCTTTTGTAAAGCGCTTTGAGATGTACTTTTGAAGGCGCTATAGAAAATAAAGGTTATTATTATTATTATTATTATTATTATTATTATTATTATTATTATTATTATTAACTTAAGCACATTTAGGTCCAGATTCTCATTACTGCTTTACTAAAAAGAGTTTTACAATGTTTTAAAGAATACCGACGTGTAAAATATTTGTGTAAAATATTTGTAGTCTTGTATGGAAAAGTACTTTACAATTTTAAACCTAAAACAGCTACAGAAATAAAGCATCTATTTCTAAACTATTTATTTATGTCCGTATTTATAGTTATATTTTTATTTTATACTTTAAGGCTGTAAATGTTAAAGACTACACACTTTATGTACAATATTTATGTTTATAGTTATACTTTAATATTTCCATGAAAATCTTTATATTTTTATTGTAATATTAAAATACTTAATATTATCACTTTTATTTAAAAGCTTTAACATTGTAAAGTTTTATCCCGACTACAGAATATTTCCCTCGCCATGTAACCTGTGTGTAACGATGTCATAAGTCTGAACTCTGACAGGAAGCTGTAATCTGGTTACAGGAAGCTGAACGCAGGTCACACGCTAAATTAAACGACTCTCTGAGGCGCGACTGAGTCCAAACCACGACTGGGCTTCAAACCCATCGACATGTGTGTGTTCAGACTCTTTAAAGCTTAAAGCCACTAACGAGGAAAAGGAAGCTGCAGCCAAACTAGCAATCACAGGGGGCCAAGCACCAGGCAGACGTTTATCGACACCCTATTATTAGCATTTGTGGTTAAACTTCAAGCAGCTCGTCTATTTTCATCTCTATAATTAGAGCATCTTTGTAAGGAGTATTTATATGTGAACTTTTTTATTTTACTGGAAACATCCTGGATTTTATTTCTTAGGCTTTTTGGAGATAGTATTTGTATTATAAGTATGTAAATTTGATATGTTTAAGTAATTATCATCCTACACGCACGTTAGATTTGCTATTAGGGCTGAGTGGAATGATTGGTTACCATAGAAACGTACATCGCACGAAGACAAATGTGTTTCCTGTGTAAAATATTTAGATAAAACACCTATCTATCTATCTATCTATCTATCTATCTATCTATCTATCTATCTATCTATCTATCTATCTATCTATCTATCCCTCTCAACCAAAAAATCAAGCAAGTGGGAGGCTTTTAATTAAATGTTTTATATAATAATAATAATAATAATAATAATAATAATAATAATAATAACAATAATAATAATTATTGTTATTATTGTTATTATTAATAATAATAATAAATAAATAAATAAATAAATAATATACTAAATTAAATAAAAAATTTTAGTTTTTGCAATTTTACTTCTTTCAACTTCAACATTTATAAAATACGGTATTACTTTTTTTTTAGTATTGTTTTTTTAAAGCACATTTCAGTTTTAAATCCAGATAAACAATAAATAAACACATCCAGATACAAATAAATTAATGACATAAATATTTAAAATATTAATCAGTAATTCAATAAAATAAGAAAATGCAGAAATGTAAACAGAAGAGTAACCGAGTGACAGTAGATGATACCACTGCTATTATTCTTATGTAAACATCATCAGTCCAGGCATAAACTAGCTACGTCTGAGGCTACAAGCTAGCTAGCGTGTAGGTATCGTTGTTGTCGTTTTATAATACGAACACACCGTAACCATAGAAACCAAGTTCTGCCATACTGAGGATGTAAACACTTTTTAGTGCTTTGAGATTAGAGCAGACGTTATCAGAGCAGGTATACTCACTGTCAGCGTGGGAGGGAGAGGGGAAGGCCGTGCAGACGAGCAGGAGCAGGACAGAAAGCCAGCGAGGCGTCAAGGGCACTGAGGGGCAAATATGAGGCACCATGTTCCAGGCTGCTACTTCTTTTTCTTTCTTCTCCTCCTCCTCCTCCTCAATGCCGCTCTTTCCTTCCTCGCTTTTACACAATCATAGGCTAAAACCTAAACAAAACAAACAAAAACAACACACAATGTTTATTTGGACAAAGATGAGAATTAACGATGAAAAAACACTCATCGAATTAGCGTCAAAAAGCTAAAAAAAAAACAGGACACCGGGGAGCAGGACGAGGACCTGACCTCTGACCTCAACATACTTTAGGATATTAAAGTGACCATACACACACACACTCACACACATACTTACACACTCACACACACTCACATTCACACACACACTCACATTCACACACACTCACACAAACACTCACATTCACACACACTCACACACATACTTACACAATCACACACACTCACACACATACTTACACACTCACACACACACTCACACACACACATACTTACACACTCACACACACTCACATTCACACACACACTCACACACACTCATATTCACACACACACTCACACACATACTTACACACTCACATTCACACACACACACACTCACACACATACTTACACAATCACACACACTCACATTCACACACACACACTCACACATACTTACACACTCACACACACACTCACACACACTCACTTTCACACACACACACACTCACATTCACACACACACACATACTTACACACTCACACACACTCACATTCACACACACACACACACTCACACACACTCATATTCACACACACACTCACACAAACACTCACATTCACACACACTCACACAAACACTCACACACATACTTACACACTCACATTCACACACACACACTCACACAAACACTCTCACACACACTCACATTCACACACACACTTACACTCACACACACAAACACACAAACAGTATGTGATTTTTTATGCATCTCTCATAGTTTAATCTATGAATGTTTGACTTCCCTTTAAAAAAGAATTATTAATAAATAAATTTTTCGCTTAAGACGTTGAATTAGTTCATTAAAAACTTTACGAATCAAAATGATAACAATAAAATGAATGAAATAAAATAAAAGTAAAATATTGTTTGTAAATATTATAGCCCACCTATGCATACTATTAAATTATAACATTAAATCTAAATAAAAAAAACTATTAATAAAACTGTAAATATATAAAATAAATAAATAAATAAATGTCTACAAAATTTGCTTAGTTGATTATGGACACACATTTCCGCAAATTTCCGCCACACATAAATGCCAACGAGCCGATCTTCACGGATCTTTAACAGAACCCAGTGTTTAATTCAGCGTTAATTAACCGAGTCTGTGTGCGCTAACGAATCCCTTTTTCCTCCTAAAACACAATTTCCATATCTATTTCCGATGTTAATGATCTTATCGTGTCAGAGAAACTTTTAACGTCCCTGTTTTTGTTGCTGAATACTTACTTACTAGCGGTGCAACTGGATACAGAGATGTTTCTGAATGTTATTATCGCTTATAGCCCAACATGCTAGCTTGGGCTCGTCGATTAACGTTCCTTGAGTTTGATAAGCTATAAAAAAGAAGGGTTTAGCTTCTAGTCCGGTTTCATTTTAAACACGATAACGTGAAAGTTTAGGTTCATCATACTGTACACTGGCAGGCGTTCCTCAAGGATCGGTGCTCGGCGTATACGCTTGTAGGTTTATAGCCATATGGCTGAGAGGAGTGTAGGAGGAAAAGGATAAATAAAATGTAAAATGATGAATCTAGCACATAAGAATATGGAGATTTGTTGTGTAATGCTGAGGGTTTTGCTGTATGTGTGTATATGTCGGTGTGTGTCGGTGTGTGTTTAAGCGTAACGTTCAGACGAGGTGATACACAGGTGCTCGGTCTGCCTCTGACCATCTGCTTCGTTCCTCCTGCTGAAACACCAACAACGAAGACCTGCCAAAAATCCGACGTCCTTTACACTGTCGTCTTTATTAATCACAAACTTCGTGATGAAAATGAAAGCAAACATTTATTCCAAAATATTCATGAAGTTCCTTATGTGTCCTTGTACACTAAAATATATCCAAATCAAACCAAATAAAAGACTGAATTAGGGGTGGGGAGGCGTTGTGATTCTCAAAAAAAGTTTTAATATAAAGTGCAGCATTAAAAGTATTGGCACCCATGTATTTATCTCACAATCCTTCATGGTTCTCTGGTTCTAGAGCCTCTCTTTTCGACTTATCCATTCGCTTTCACGTCCACAACCAGATGTGTATTGATGATGATAGTGAGCGATAAGGCGTTTGTGGGCAGCTGACACGTCTATCATTAACACGATGATTAATTATCACGTTCCTTCGTTATGTGGCAAGCACTTTCAGTCCATCCTCGGACCACATTTTGATCCGTATCTCTTTACATGATTCACACGATGAGCGAACGCTGTAGTGGGCGGAGGATAAAACCTGTCGCTCATCTGCAGGACTCTCATCTCTCTCTCTCTCTCTCTCTCTCTCTCTCTTTAGTACCAAACAATAGCGTCAGTGTGCAGCGTGTAAGAGATCCTTAGCTCTACAGAGACGAGGAGGTGTCTGACGAGCTCGTTACTCATGTCACGGCTGCACAGAGCCGAAAGGACACAAGGTCACAACTGAAGATTTTACATATCTGCAGACAAAAGAGCTCTTGTGTTCCATACCATAACAAAAACATTGCTGTACGAACATGTCACAGAAGAGAGACAGCAAAAAAACAGCCGCAGGTCAAACTCACTCACACAAACACTCACACAAACACTCACACATTCTTCCACAAACACGCCCAAAATCTCCCACAAACACTCCCACAAACACCCCCACATGCACTTCTACAAGCGCGTCTACAAGAACGTCTACAAACTCCCACAAACGTTCAAAAACACGCCCAAACACTCCCACAAACACGTCCGCAAACACGCCCACAAACACGCAGACAAACACGTCCACAAACAATCCTACAAACACGCCCACAAACACGCCCTCAAACACGCCCACAAACATGTCCACAAACAC
Organism: Tachysurus vachellii; assembly: GCF_030014155.1. NCBI lineage: Eukaryota > Metazoa > Chordata > Actinopteri > Siluriformes > Bagridae > Tachysurus > Tachysurus vachellii. The sequence goes on along the minus strand of NC_083460.1, from coordinate 1,618,249 downwards.
GCCCACAAACACGCCCACAAACATGTCCACAAACACGCCCACAAACACACCCTCAAACACGCCCACAAACATGTCCACAAACACGTCCACAAACACGTCCACAAACTCCCTCAAACACGCCCACAAACACACCCTCAAACACGCCCACAAACATGTCCACAAACACGTCCACAAACACGTCCACAAACAATCCTACAAACACGCCCACAAACACGCCCTCAAACACGCCCACAAACATGTCCACAAACACGTCCACAAACACGTCCACAAACTCCCTCAAACACGTCCACAAACTCCCTCAAACACGCCCACAAACTCCCACAAACACTCCCACAAACGCGCACAAACACGCCCTCAAACACACCCACAAACTCTCCTACAAACCCGCCCACAAACACACCCACAAACACACCCACAAACACATCCACAAACTCCCACAAACATGCCCACAAACTTTCTTACAAACCCGCCCACAAACAAACAAAAAAGTCTTTACCGTCTTTTGTGTGTTTTTTGTAATTAACAAGTGCAGTAGGCTGTGAAAAGGTGGTCACAGGAACACGTCTGATCTCCTTCCTCACTGGAGGGAAAATACAGTGTGATGCGAGAAGTCATCAACACTGAGAGTGACGTGTCACAGCACAGGGTGAGAAGAAGGAGGGCAAAGAACAACGAGTCAGAAAGAAAGTAAGGAAGAAAGAAAGAAAGAAAGAAAGAAAGAAAGAAAGAAAGAAAGAAAGAAAGAAAGAAAGAAAGAAAGAAAGAAATCTCTGTGGGGAGTTAGAGGAGTGAAAGCTCTCACTTACACGACAGAAGTCACACTGAGTCGAAGTCGAGCTGCTCAACACTCTGAGGTAAATATTTAATCAGTGAAACTCAGCTGTAGTTAAAGAGTCAAACTGAAGCTTTGATTAGAAACAAAATCCTTCGGCTTCTGGAGTAAAGAACAAAACTCAACAACAGCCTCTACACCACTCTGCTGACGGAGGCTGCCTAAGTAGGGACCCTAACTAGTGACCCAAATGTCTGCAGTAACAACACGACACACGCTGAATAATGAAATAGAGACTTTATTGTTTATCTGTTTGTTTCTGATCACTGCCTCTGAGAAGGACTGAAAAAAACACACGCAGTGAAGAAATGAAACGGAGGTGAAAAAAAGAGCAAGAATGGTTAGAGCTAATTGGCTGGTGGGGTAGTTGTTGTTGGAGATGTTGGGGTAGATAGAGCTAGTCGGTTGGTGGGGTAGTTGTTGTTGGGGTAGTTGTTGGGGTAGTTAGAGCTAATCGGTTGGTG
>NC_083460.1:1609453-1611953 GCF_030014155.1 Tachysurus vachellii | reverse complement strand
CCCAGTTGCCGTGGAGACCTGATCGGGCACCGACGAGGTTCACAAAGTCATATACGAGGGAATAACAAGTGTAGCTCTAATCGGCGTGTAAACAAACCGCCGGGTCACAAGAGAAGAGAAAAAGCAACCTGAGTCTTTTATGATGTGGAGGAAGCGGAGGGGGAGGAGGAGGAGGAGCCGAGCTCTAGGGGGTGGAGTCGAAGCAGCTGGAGTGGCACAAAGCCACATACCAGAGGAATGCGAGGGCTCGGAGCCGAGACGCCGGAGGTCAAGACGAGAGGTCAGCTCCAACACGTAGAACCTGAAAGAACAACAAACTCCATCTTCTGTTTCACACCTCATCTGTTCACGCTAGTCACCGACTCACTGCTCCTCAGACCTCCGAGCCTCCCGTCCTGCTCCTGCATGGGCTGAAGTTTCATCAGTTCCCTGCTCAAGATAAACTTCACCATGTCTCAGGATGTGTGTGTGTATAGCGATGATTCACATGTAAACCATAGCGATGGTCACTGCCTCTGGTAAGCGTACGTAGCTAAAACAGCTAGCGTGCTTTGAGCGATGTGAACATCATGCTGAATACAGCACTGTTTACTGTGTACCGCACAGGCCACGCCCACTCCAGATCAAATACTAACACCATCAATCACCTGAGACTTAAAACAACAGACAAAAATAAACAACCTTAAAAAATTTGAACGATACGAAAGATTTCAAAGGTTTTTTCTGATAACTGACTGGTTTCGAGTCCCAACATTATCACAACAATCAGCACAAACAAGAGCAACGTCCTGAAGAGCTTCGGCTCATAATCTGAGAACAGGTTCCTGATGGACGTCTGGAGTGAGACATACAGTGAGTGACAGAGTGAGTGATGGAGTGAGTGATGGCTTGAGTGATGGAGTGAGTGATAGAGTGAGTGATAGAGTGAGAGATGGAGTGACTGACGGAGTGAGTGATGGAGTGAGTGATGGGGTGAGTGATGGAGTGAGTGATGGAGTGAGTGATGGAGTGAGTGATGGAGTGACTGACGGAGTGAGTGATGGAGTGAGAGATGGAGTGAGTGAGTCAGGGTGATGACAGGAAAGCAGCTGCTTGTTTTTTTACAATAATAAAAATGATGGTAAGTTTAAAGTCTGTGGTTTATTTTAAAGGGCTACAGACAGTAAAACAGAACAGTTTGAAGCAGCGTGTGAAGAAGAGCAAAAAACCTGAAGAGGAGTGACGAGGAGTGAAGGAGAGTAAAGAGGAGTGAAGGAGAGTAAAGAGGAGTGAAGGAGAGTAAAGAGGAGTAAAGAGGAGTGAAGGAGAGTAAAGAGGAGTGAAGGAGAGTAAAGAGGAGTGAAGGAGAGTAAAGAGGAGTAAAGAGGAGTGAAGGAGAGTAAAGAGGAGTGAAGGAGAGTAAAGAGGAGTGAAGAGGAGTGAAGAGGAGTGAAGGAGAGTAAAGAGGAGTGAAGAGGAGTGAAGGAGAGTAAAGAGGAGTGAAGGAGAGTAAAGAGGAGTAAAGAGGAGTGAAGGAGAGTAAAGAGGAGTGAAGGAGAGTAAAGAGGAGTGAAGAGGAGTGAAGGAGAGTAAAGAGGAGTAAAGAGGAGTAAAGAGGAGTAAAGAGGAGTGAAGGAGAGTAAAGAGGAGTAAAGAGGAGTGAAGGAGAGTAAAGAGGAGTGAAGAGGAGTGAAGGAGAGTAAAGAGGAGTAAAGAGGAGTAAAGAGGAGTGAAGGAGAGTAAAGAGGAGTAAAGAGGAGTGAAGGAGAGTAAAGAGGAGTGAAGAGGAGTGAAGGAGAGTAAAGAGGAGTGAAGAGGAGTGAAGAGGAGTGAAGGAGAGTAAAGAGGAGTAAAGAGGAGTAAAGAGGAGTGAAGGAGAGTAAAGAGGAGTGAAGGAGAGTAAAGAGGAGTAAAGAGGAGTAAAGAGGAGTAAAGAGGAGTGAAGGAGAGTAAAGAGGAGTAAAGAGGAGTGAAGGAGAGTAAAGAGGAGTGAAGAGGAGTGAAGGAGAGTAAAGAGGAGTGAAGAGGAGTGAAGAGGAGTGAAGGAGAGTAAAGAGGAGTAAAGAGGAGTAAAGAGGAGTGAAGGAGAGTAAAGAGGAGTAAAGAGGAGTGAAGGAGAGTAAAGAGGAGTAAAGAGGAGTGAAGGAGAGTAAAGAGGAGTAAAGAGGAGTGAAGGAGAGTAAAGAGGAGTAAAGAGGAGTGAAGGAGAGAACAAATCAGGATTGTAGGTTTATGTTGTGTGTCGTTCACACTGACACATTTTCTCTGGATCTTAAGTGAAGGTGGTGTGAGATTTGGAGGAATAAATGGTGAATGATTAACAGGAGAGAAGGAGTGTGTGTGTGTGTGTGTGTGTGTGTGTGTGTGTGTGTGTGTGTGCGCGTGCATGTGTGTGTGTGTGTGTGTGTGTGTGTGTGTGTGTGTGTTACCTTTAACCTCACACTAATTTCAACCTGCCAGCATTTGGACAGCTGATTGAAACGACAGTGAAATTAAATGTGGGGGAAAATAAAGGAATAAA
>NC_083460.1:1584453-1604453 GCF_030014155.1 Tachysurus vachellii | reverse complement strand
ACTCACACACACACACACACTCACACACACACACACACACACACTCACACACACACACACTCACACACACACACTCACACACACACACACTCACACACACTGACACATACACACACACTCACACACACACTCACACACACACACACACACACACACACACTCACACACACAAAACAACACACAAAACCAGAAAGTTCTCTAAGAATTATGGAAAAGTGAAGATTTCACGCACAGCACAACAAGAACCTGTCCAACAGGGTTGAGTTTAGAGTTAAACCCAAGTGTCAGAGACAGATTAGTGACCGTGACGAGGACACAAAAGCACAGGAAACACTGAGGAATTAACATTCCTGAGGGACAATAGTGCTTTAACCATAAAAACACAACAAGACAAACTACAAACTACATAAACATAAAGATCAGTTAGCTTCAATGTCGTTAGTGTTTAAAAAGTGAACGAATAAAAACCACGATAAATCACAATATAATTTTATATCTTTTTTAATATAAGATGTAGTTACATGCTATGTTTTATAGGGAACAATAGTGAAATATATGTGAAAAAAACTGAAATATTATTTGAATTATATTTAAATAAAGAATTTTTTTAAAGTTAATACAAGTTACATTTTAAAATATATTTCGCTAGTGAACATTACACTTAAAGGTGGGGTCTCCGTTGTTTGAGAAACGTTTCTGAAAACGCTTCGGGACGACAAACAAAAACAAAAACAAAACAAACGTGTAGCCAATGAGCAGAAAGGGGCGTGTCTTGTCAATATGGGCGGAGAGAGTGTTCAGTGCGCATGTGTGACATTAGCAGAAAGCGGTTTTAACATTGACATGGAGGATAAAAACAAAGAAAGAAAAAGAAGAAAGACTTACGATAAGGTAAGAAGTAGGACGTGTTAATATAGGATCAGCTTTCCAGCGCTGGAGAGAACTGAAGGAGCAGGAAGGCCTGCGATGGGACGCCGAGGCGCTTTTTTCCTTCTCGATAGGTGAGTAACGTTGGTTTTGTTTTGTTACACAGAACTAATATATGCCTTTGTCCTTTACATGATTATGTTTGTGTGTCATTTTTGCTTGTTTGTTTATCTACAATCGTATTGTTCTTCCCTTCAGCTATGATAAAGACACATTTCTTTCCATTAGTTGCCTGGGTTACGTATGTATGTGTGAGGCGGAGCTATCAATACAGGGGTGGGACCCATTTGGGTTAGGGGCGTGTTTGTTTTGGTGATTTCAAATGTCGACGTTAGCTTTTAAACAACGGAGACTGCACCTTTAACGTCAAAAAATGTGTAGTTTCTTTTTAAATTCAAAGATTACAAAAATACAAAATTAAAGCCCTTTTTTAAAGCCCGAAATGTGGAATTATATGGAATTAATTCTTTTTAATGTACTCTAATATTCAGTGTTAAATATCTGAAAATCATTTCATTGTAATTTTTTTTTTAATTTTTTTAAATTGCAAAAATATTCATATTTAATCGCTTCATTTTTTTTCCTTTCCACCGACACATTTATGATTAACAAAATATATTTTAAAATATATTAAAAATATATTTTATATATAATATATAAAATATATAAAATTTTAAATTAAGTTAGTGTTTAATAAAAAAAAAGTTAAAGTAAATAGAATAAATAAATAAATAAATAAATAAGCACTGTTATAAGAAGTCCAGGTTAAATGCGACAGTAATGTTCAGTAACTGAGGCTGATTAAGTCTCTCAGGAAACCGAGAATCAACTCAATCCTTCACACCGCGCAGTTATTTTATCTGAACAAACCCTACAGGCCTTGAAAAGTAAAACTTTTTACTCTTTGTACACACTGAGATAAAGTTGTAAATCATTATTGACATTTTCACCGAGTCCTTGAATACATTTCATCCAGATAAAAAATGTTTTTTTTTTTAACACATATAACCTCTAACCTCTAACCTGGACCTATAACATTATTTCTTCTTCGTCAAAACTTCATAAATACAGCTGAAAAAAAAAATAATAATAAAAGAGTGACTTCTAAATGTTTCTTGTTCTTAAATCTTCCACTAATGCAGCTGAGCCACTGCGGCGATTCGGCTAACACGGACTCACGCTAACTCTTCAACCTTTTACGGGGTGCCAATACTTTTGTACATGTCGGTAAATTCCTTATATAGGCTTTCAATTTGCGTTTATTAAAGAGATGTAAACGAGATCGTTTAAGCCGATCCGCGACTGGCTTCTCTCGAGTAAATGCGAAGGATTTATGAAGGATTATTTTTGATAAATGAGCCGCAGTGTTAGCAAAGAAACTTTAAATACCATCATCTGAGTTTTTAAAAAAATAAACAAATAAATAAAAGAGAGTTGAATTTTTAATCAGTTACGGTGACTAAAAGACACGGCCGTGTTGGACTTACCCAAACATCGCCCCCTTCTGTTTGAACTCATTACACCTTCATTTATTTATTTTTTTGCTCACCTTTCTTAAAGGTGCCAATACTTCTGGAGCTGAAAGAAAAAGTAATTTCTCTTCACACAAAAACACATCAAACCTTTTAATCCTCTTATTTAATCATATCACAGTTCATATAAAAGCTGGAAATTAAATAGCGATAACGCAACCACAACGGAACCACAACGCAACCACAACGCAACACTTAACAAGGCACCAACCGGGAAGACCTGGCAACCCGACATGGAATCTGGGTGAAGGAGGGGAATTAAGCAGGAATGTCAATTACGCACATGGCAGGAAAAGATAAAGGTGCTAAGAGTCGAGGCTAAAAATGGCGGCGTTCGGTACGAGAATGCAAACAAGACTGCAGGTGACACTAAAGAATCAAACACCCACCCCCACTCTTTCTTCACACACACACACACACACACACACACACACACACACACACACACACACACACACACACACACAGAGCCAAATAAGGAAGTAATCCATCATGGCTGCCATTTGCCAGTAACGTCTTTTTTAACAAAGCCTTGACAGATGGGAGGAGATAAAGAGCTGGTGTGTGTGTGTCTAAGTGGGAAACATGAAGAGGTAAAAAAATATCATACACACACACACACACACACTCACACACACACACACACACACTATCTATGAAAGTCACGTTCGCGCATTAGCCTCCTTGCTAGAGAGATGGATGATGGGATATAAATTCAAGCTTAACTTTTTCACCTCCGCCTTCTTTGTCCCTTCCTAATAATAATCCTTTTTATTTATATACTGCATTTTTTTCTCCCCAACACAAGGTCACTTACAACGTGTAAAACCACCGCACACGCTAAACACACGTATATTTTTGTTGTTGCTTAATTAACGTGATGAAATTGTGATATGATGAGTGCAGTGAGTTCATTAACACAGGAGATGTGACCATCGTTAATGGAGTTTCTACACGATTGTACAGAACGTCTGTGTGTAGCTTTCCGTTTTCCTTCAGTGGAGCTACAAACCCTGCTCTAGCATGACAACGCTCCTGTGCACGAAGCAGCTCCATGAAGACCTGGTATGGAGGTGAAGGTTGGAGTAGAAGATCAGATCTCCAGTGTCCTGCACAGAACCATGACTCTAACTCAACCCCACTAAAATGGAGTCTCCTCAACATCCTGAACATCAGTGTTTGATGTCACAAATGTTCTTGTAGAACGTGTGAAGGACCATTAATCCCAGAAGAGAAGAATGGAGTTTATTAGAAGTGCAGAGTGACAAACTTTAGGCCAAGTGTTTTCTTAGCAGCTCTCTGTGGAGGGAACGAGTCTGCTGTCGGGTCTAAAAAAAAAAAAAGTCCAAGATCTCCGCAGACCTTCAGGTTTCTCTCCGCTTGGACTTTTCTTCATTTTAAATCTCGGCTTCATTTTAGATCTCGGCTTCTTCTCAGAGGCGTATCAGAATTAAAACCCCAGCTCCTGTGTGACAGCTAGAGGTCTTCTCGGGTCTAAAAAAACGTACACGACCCGAAGTGACCCGAATCACTTTTTAACCGAACCCGACGTGCAAAATTTTTTTTTTTTTAAGAAAGATCCGACCCGAGACAAACCCGAAAAAATTAGACCCGAGTCCGACCCGACCCGACGGCATTTAATTTTTAACCTGACTGGACCCGAATGTTGCATAACTACACTAAAGTAACCGCTACAGCGTGGATTCAAAATTGATTGACAGGTCTGTTTCAACGAAAATTAGCTTACCGCCAGTCACACGTCGGCAGCCACATGTCACAAGCGGTCTTGGCAAACAGAGGAGAGGTTGGAAAAGGACTCGAGTCGATGCACACACACGCGAGATACAGAAGTTCGGGTCTTCTCGGGTCCGTTTAGTAAAAACACATTCATTTTAAATTACCCGAGACCCGACAACGCTCTTATTAGACCCGACACGTGTCCGAGGCAAACGTGAAACTTTTAGACCCGAACCCGCTCGGGTCTCGGGTCGGACCTCGGGTTTTTCGGATCTAAGTGGACCCGTGAAGACCTCTAGTGTCAGCACCTTTCCGTTAAACTCCTTCGTTTCCAAACGCCCCATTTTCCTCCATAAACGAGACTGTGCTTAACGTCCGACGTCTGATATCCTTTTTTAAAAGCATTGAAACCGCTTCCTGATGCCGTCTGGCCATTACGGAAATATGGAAGAGTACGACTGTGTTTCCAGACGCGGCTCAGACTCGACCTTGAGTTTTGCTGGTCATCTGGGAATCACAGCTGAAAAGCAGCGCTTCAAAGAGCACAGTGGTAATTACCAGAGCTTCATGCCAACACAAGTTTTCCAGCGGGTTTGAACTTACGTTGGTCTTCAAAAAAAAATGAGTTCTAATCCCATGAGTCACTTAAAGTGCACTACAAACCTCAGACGAGAGGCCATTCAGTCTTTCAGCAGAGACGGGGATTAGTGTGGTCTGACGCTCCGGCATTCTTGTGGTTCTCCCCCTCCTCTAATCCCGCTCCGACATCATGCCGGAACACGCTCCGGTCAGCTCTTCACAATGGAGGCCTGCAGATGTATGGAATAACACGGAAGGCCGGCGTTTCTCTCCGCTCACCGCTCAGAGTTACGGACAAACGACGCACACGTCGCCCGAGCGTCCGCTACGTTACAACAATCCTGCAGAAGGTCTTGTTAAAGAAAACGTCCGACACGCCGATCTTTTAAAGAAAGACAAAAAAAGACCAGCGAATCAGAAATGATTATTCACCACAGACAGTCGTTTAATTTAAACTATGACAAACTACGTTCTTCATTCACGGTATGTTCCAAGCAACAAAGTAGTTCCTGTTTTTACAGAAACAGCAAACATCTACCAGCCAATCAGAAAGGAGAAGAAGAGGTTGTAACCTCCTCTGTCCTGACGAGGTCCGAGTTCCGGCTTCGTGTCTTCTTCGTGACTGTTACAAAGCCCTGACACCGGAGACTCATTCCACGAACGTGAAACATCTCCTCGCCGATTAACGATGGAGAAAAGTCCGTGTGAATGAGCTGTTACTATAGAAACGATAGTGAATCGGATCGTCTTCGTCACATCGTCGGCTCACTACTTTTCGTTTGATCGGCGAACTTTATTATCTAAATAATAGCGCCGTATCACTGCGGTGCACTTTTTAACACAATCTAACTTATAATGACATATTTACTATGTTCCTTCTGACCAATCGGAATCCAGAGTTCTTGTGAATTCTTGAGTTTTCCTCTCCGCTGTACGCTCCTTCGCCTCGTCCAGCTGCTGCTGTTTGTAAATTCGATCGACATGTGACCCGAGCCCTAACGCAGTTCCTAATTTCCCGACGCTCCTCGCCACAAAACAACGCCGGCGAGGGGTTTTCCCAGTAGGAATGAATTCCGATTGGTTCACGTCTCTGAGATCTGAGACAGCTGTTCATCCGTCGTTACTCCTCAGATCAGCTGTTCCTGATTGTTGTCCTGTTTTTCCTGATTGCGTCCCATCATACTTTTTATCCCTTTACAGTTACGTTCACGTTTCCTCACCGGTCTCTCGTTCTTCTCCCTCGAGCCGTCTTGAATAAACATAAACTGAAAATTCAGCAGCGGAGAATTAGCATTAAATTACCATTGGATAGAAACTCGAAACTCGGATTCCTGAAGAAGCTGCATTGTTTTTCTCATTTTTACCCACGAGATCATTTTTTTTCTTACGGTCACGGTTGCCATGGTAAAAAGGCATCCAAAAAGAAAAAAAAGAAAAGAGAAAGTAACACCTTTTTGATGTAATGAGGAACTGGCTTTAATTAGTGCTTTTTGGAACTGATAAACGTTTCCATGGTATTTTTGGCCAGTTTCCACAGCTGGATCTCGACAGCGCAGTTTTGCCCATCGCTCAAATGAAAATAAAAAAAATGAATAAGTTGGCAGGATGCCGTCCCATCTGGTCCTCCGCCGGACAATAGAGACATTCATGTGGTAAAAAGAAATAATGTGGGAAGTGAACCAGTGCTAATGGTTATGTATCAACACGACAGTAACGCTGCGCTCTCACAGCTGACAGGACTGGACATTTTCCTCTTCAGTATTTTTTAGAAGTACTCGGGTTTCCGTGACCTTCACGCCATCTGGGCCAAAGCAATTTGCTTCACACAATTTGAGCCAACTGGAAGCTGGAAGACCAAAGTGGATCTGGTGAAACCTGGCCATCAGCTTGCCTTCTCTCTCTGCAGTCTCCTAATTGATAAGTTCGTTAGACTCGCATCGTTAGTTAGGTCCTAATGGCTTTCTAATTGAGCACAAAATTGAGGAAATGTTCAGCCATTAAGACAAACGCAGGTTTGTGAAAAGATCATCAACAAAAGCGGTTCATCTGACCCCACAACCTCCACACGACCCCCACAAGACCTCCCATGACCCCAAACAACCCCACAATCCCAAACAACCTCCACAACCCCCACAACAACCCCAGACAACCCCCACAACCTCTACATGACCTCCCATGACCCCAGACAACCCCCACAACCTCCACATGACCTCCACAACCGAAAAAACCCACGATCTCACACAACCTCCACAACCCGCACAACCCCCACAACCGCAAACAACCCCCACAATCCCACATGACCTCTACAACCCTAAAGACCTCCACAACCCCCATACAACCCCCACAACCTCCACAGGACCTCCACAACCCCCATACAACCTCCACAACCCCAAACAACCCCACATGACCTCCACAACCCACACGACCCAAACAACCCCACACAAACCCACATCACCTCCACAACCCCAGAAAACTCTCACACAACTTCTACAACCCTTCAGGACCCCACACAACCCCCCCCCCACACACACACACACACAATCTCCACAACTCCAAGCGACCCACTGAAACCTCACAACCCAACACAACCTGCACAACCCGAAACAACACCCACAACCCCACACAACCCCCACACGACACCCACAACCCCACATGACCCCACACAACCACCACAACACCAATCAACCCCCACACGACACCCACAACCCCACATGACCCCACACAACCCCCACAACACCCACAACCCCACATGACCCCACACAACCCCCACAACCCCACATGACTCCAGATCATTACTAATGAAGAGTCAGCCATCTTCCCTCTCAGACAGAGCGGTGTGAAGGTGAAAACGCAGCGTGAGGCGTCACTACGGCGCCCAGACCTGAGATCAGGATGAAGCGAGACGACGAAGCGACTCGCTCAGAGCCGTGTTGGTGTTTTTATTTGTGTAGACGGCAGACGGCTGGTGCTGAAACATGGAGGTGTGAAATTAGAATGAAGTGATGATCTAGTCGTTAGACAGGTGATGAAAAATAAAATAAATTAAAACTGTAATCGTCTGTGGTTTAATCAGAAACTCCTCCACTCCTCCTTCACCTTCTCTCTTCTACTACTCCTCTCCTTCACTCCTCCACTCCTTCACTCCTCCTTCACCTTCTCTCTTCTACTACTCCTCTCCTTCACTCCTCCACTCCTCCTCTCCTCCTTCACCTTCTCTCTTCTACTCCTCCTCTCCTTCTCTCTTCTACTCCTCCTTCACCTTCTCTCTTCTACTACTCCTCTCCTCCTCTCCTTCACTCCTCCTTCACCTTCTCTCTTCTACTCCTCCTCTCATTCTCTCTTCTACTCCTCCTCTCCTTCACTCCTCCTCTCCTTCACTCCTCCACTCCTCCTTCACCTTCTCTCTTCTACTACTCCTCTCCTTCACTCCTCCACTCCTCCTCTCCTCCTTCACCTTCTCTCTTCTACTACTCCTCTCCTCCACTCCTCCTCTCCTTCACTCATCCTATCCGCCACTCCTCCTCACCTTCTCTCTTCTATTACTCCTATCCTCCACTCCTTCACTCCTCCTCTCCTTCACTCCTCCTCACCTTCTCTCTTCTACTCCTCCTATCCTCCACGCCTCCTCTCCTTCATTCCTACTCTCCTTCACTCCTCCTCTCCTCATGTCCTCCACTCCTCCTTTCTATGTCACGACATGGAGACACCCTGAGGTTCCTGCAGCAGCTCCCTGGAGGGAGAAACTCTCTCGTTCTTCTGCCTGATGGCTTCACATTAATAACAGAACCTGACGCAATCAGGACATGGTGAAGGAGAGAGAATTATTTCACCCGGCGATAGACAGAGCACTTCGTTTTACATGAACCAGAACCGACATCGAGTCTGAGACGTTTCCCTGCAGCACTGAGACTTTAAAGACTTCAACGATTACAGATCAGAGAAAAAAAACAAAAAAATAACAAACAGTTTCAAACATTACAAGCAAAGCTAAAGAAAATTATTTAAAAAAAATAAATAAATAAAAAAGGACAGAATGATGTTGGATGTGTTGTGTGTGTGTGTGTGTGTGTGTGTGTGTGTGTGTGGTAGCTCTGTATCAGAGTGATGTCAGATTAAAGAATTCTTTCTGTGACGTTTGTGTAAAATCGTTATTTTGTCTTCTTCGGATGAATAAAAGCATCAGTCGTTCCATCATTAAATTAAAGCAGCGATGTGTAACTTGGCTAACAGCTAGCGTGTTGCTGCGGGTGTTTAAGAGTTGTGTAGTGTTTCCACAGGACAAGGGTTTGGGAAATGTAGGGCTTTATCTGGAAAGTGAAAAGAGTTTGATTGACGTTGTGGTCTCTTTAGCATGCGACAGACAACTAGCCATTTCCTGTGAGAAAAAAACAACAACAAAAACATCAACAACAAAGCAACAAAGAAGCTCGAAGTTCTTATGGAAATGAAATTCTTCTGGTAGAAAGTCTATTGTGAATAAGCTCCGCCCACTGCTCCAGTCATTTTAACTAGCGCAACACTTTAGCTCGTTAGCATCAACACTACAGGCTTTATTTAGTGTAAACACAACTTGACGTACAAAACCAGCCTCTTAGTGTGTGTGGTTTGTGTGTGTTTCAGTGTGTGTGTGTTTCAGTGTGTGTGTTTCAGTGTGTGTTTCAGTGTTTGTGTGTTTCATTGTGTGATTCAGAGTGTGTGTTTTAGTGTGTGTGTGTGTGTGTATGTTTTTCCGTGTATGTGTGTTTCTGTGTGTGTGTATGTTTTTCAGTGTGTGTGTTTTAGTGTGTGTGGCTCGTGTGTGTTTCAGTGTGTGTGTCAGTGTGTGTGTTTCAGTGTGTGTGTCTGTGTGTGTGTGTTTCGGTGTGTGTGTTTCAGTGTATGTGTTTCAATGTGTGTGTGTTTCAGTGTGTGTGTGTGTGTGTTTCAGTGTGTGTGTGTTTCAGTGTGTGAAATTTGTGAATAAGCTCCGCCCACTGCGCCAGTCATTTTAACTAGCACAACACTTTAGCTCGTTAGCATCAACACTACAGGCTTTATTTAGTGTAAACACAACTTGACGTACAAACCCAGCCTCTATAACACACTTTTATATGTTAAGCTTCATGTCTTCATTTAGAAGAAACTCTTTCATCTCCATCTAAATTCTACAGAAGGGAAAAAACACTGAGTGGAAAATGAACACCAATTTCCTCTAAAGCTTTTACTTCATCACTTCAGTTTCTAAAAACATTCTACATTTTCCAAGTAGTTTCCAAGATGATAAAATACAGCAATAACAAAATGGAAGAAAGAAAGAAAGAAAGAAAGAAAGAAAGAAAGAAAGAAAGAAAGAAAGAAGAATTTTCTTGTGTGCTGCACAAACCTTGTCCCAAACACATGAACATTTTACAGGTTTTCTGAGGGTTTTTCTGTGATCCTACACCCGGTGTGTGTGTGTGTGTGTGTGTGTGTGTGTGTGTGCATGTGTTTCAGCATGTGTGTGTGTATCAGTGTGTGTGTGTTACAGTGTCTGTGTATCAGTGTGTGTTTCAGTGTGAGTGTGTGTTTTTCAGTGTGTGTACTTCATGTGTGTTTTACAGTGTGTGTGTGTTTGTGTGTGTGTGTTTCAGTGTGTGTGTGTGTGTGTTTCAATGTGTGTGTTTCAGTGTGTGTGTGTGTTTCAGTGTGTGTGTTTCAGTGTGTGTGTGTTTCAGTGTGTGTGTGTTTCAGAGTGTGTGTGCGTGTTTCAGTGAGTGTGTGTTTCAGTGTGTGTGTGTGTTTCAGTGTGTGTGTGTGTTTCAGTGAGTGTGTGTTTCAGTGTGTGTGTGTGTTTCAGTGTGTGTGTGTTTCAGTGTGTGTGTTTCAGTGAGTGTGTGTTTCAGTGTGTGTGTGTGTGTGTTTCAGTGTGTGTGTGTGTGTTTCAGTGTGTGTGTGTGTGTGTTTCAGTGTGTGTGTGCGTGTGTTTCCGTGTGTGTGTGTGTGTTTCAGTGTGTGTGTGTGTGTGTCAGTGTGTGTGCAGTAATCTGGACTTGAATGTCAGTCTGACTGAGTTTTGGAGCAGCTCAGTTCAGGACGGTTTCTTTTGCCTTCAGCTTCAGTTTAAGGTCACGGAGCAGCAAACATAATTACAGAAGAGTGACGTAAAAGTGTTTAAACACTCAATCAGACACCCCACTAACCCCACATAACACTGGGGGGGAGGGGGAGAGACAGACAGAGAGAGAGAGAGCAATAGTGTGTTCATGTTATGACATCACAGTGTTTCAGGTCAGTGATTCAGGATTGTGTGTTGTATAACTTTGTTGTTGCTTTTTCGTGTTGAGTGAAACACAATAATGCTCACTAACACACACTAACACACAATAATGCTCACTAACACACAATAAAACACACTAACACACAATAATGCTCACTAACACACACTAACACACAATAACACACAATAATGCTCACTAACACACACTAACACACACTAACACACACTAACACACAATAATGCTCACTAACACACAATAAAACACACTAACACACAATAACACACAATAATGCTCACTAACACACACTAACACATAATAACACACAATAATGCTCACTAACACACAATAACACGCACTAACACACACTAACACACACCGACACACAATAACACACAATAATGCTCACTAACACACAATAACACACAATAATGCTCGCTAACACACAATAAAACACACTAACACACAATAACACACAATAACACACAATAATTCTCACTAACACACAATAAAACACACTAACACACAATAACACACAATAATGCTCACTAACACACACTAACAAAATAACACACAATAATGCTCACTAACACACAATAACACACACTAACACACAATAATGCTCACTAACACACACTAACACACAAACACACACCGACACACAATAACACACAATAATGCTCACTAACACACAATAACACACACTAACACACAATAATGCTCACTAACACACACTAACACACAATAACAACTCACACACACAATAACAACTCTCTCTCTCTCTCTCTCTCTCTCTCTCTGAGGCCATTTCCTTCTCTCTCTGAGTGATAAACACTCTTCACTTCACAAGATGTTAATTAAATTTCCAATTAACTTTTCAATTACAATTATCTCTCTTCTCACAGTCACTGGAGCGTCTGCTGATGTTTGTTTATTTATTTGTCTGTTTGTTTGTTGTTGTTTTTTTAGAGGAAGTGGAGGCAGGAAGTCTGGTGCTTTGTGCTGGAGGTAAACAGAGTGATAAGAGGTGTGATGTTGGAGGAAGGTGACTGACACTGAGAGCTACAGCGACCTCTGAATATAAAACACAAACACACTGATCTAAAAAAACACACACAAAGATCTAAAAAAAACACACACACTGATCTAAAAAACACAAACACACTGATCTAAAAAAAACACACAAAGATCTAAAAACCACACAAACACATTGATCTAAAAACACACACAAAGATCTAAAAAAACACACAAACACACTGATCTAAAAAAAAAACACACACAAAGATATAATAAAAAAAAACACACAAACACACTGATCTAAAAAACACACAAAGATCTCAAAACCACACAAACACACTGATCTAAAAAAAAACCAACACACACAAAGATCTAAAAAAAACACACACACTGATCTAAAAAACACACAAACACACTGATCTAAAAAAAAACACACAAAGATATAATAAAAAAAAAAACACAAACACACTGATCTAAAAAACACACAAAGATCTAAAAACCACACAAACACACTGATCTAAAAACACACACAAAGATCTAAAAAAACACACAAACACACTGATCTAAAAAGAAAACACACACAAAGATATAAAAAAAAACACACAAACACACTGATCTAAAAAACACACAAAGATCTCAAAACCACACAAACACACTGATCTAAAAAAAAACCAACACACACAAAGATATAAAAAAACACAAACACACTGATCTAAAAAAAAACACACAAACACACTGATCTAAAAAAACACACAAAGATCTCAAAACCACACAAACACACTGATCTAAAAAAAACCAACACACACAAAGATATAAAAAAAACACAAACACACTGATCTAAAAAAAACCACACAAACACACTGATCTAAAAAAACACACAAAGATCTAAAAAAACACACAAACACACTGATCTAAAAAATACCACACAAACACACTGATCTAAAAAAAACAACAACACACACAAAGATATAAAAACACACAAACACACTGATCTAAAAAACACACAAAGATCTAAAAAAAACACACAAACACACTGATCTAAAAAAAATACCACACAAACACACTGATCTAAAAAAAACCAACACACACAAAAATATAAAAAAACACAAACACACTGATCTAAAAAAAAACACACAAACACACTAATCTAAAAAACACACACAAAGATATAATAAAAAAAACACACAAACACACTGATCTAAAAAACACACAAAGATCTCAAAACCACACAAACACACTGATCTAAAAAAAAACCAACACACACAAAGATATAAAAAAACACAAACACACTGATCTAAAAAAAAAACACACACAAACACACTGATCTAAAAAAACACACAAAGATCTCAAAACCACACAAACACACTGATCTAAAAAAAACCAACACACACAAAGATATAAAAAAAACACAAACACACTGATCTAAAAAAAACACACAAACACACTGATCTAAAAAACACACAAAGATCTCAAAACCACACAAACACACTGATCTAAAAAAAAAACCAACACACACAAAGATATAAAAAAACACAAACACAGATCTAAAAAAAACCACACAAACACACTGATCTAAAAAAACACACAAAGATCTAAAAAAAACACACAAACACACTGATCTAAAAAAAACCAACACACAAAAATATAAAAAAACACAAACACACTGATCTAAAAAAAAACACACAAACACACTAATCTAAAAAAACACACAAAGATCTAAAAAAACACACAAACACACTGATCTAAAAAATACCACACAAACACACTGATCTAAAAAAAAACAACACACACAAAGATATAAAAAAACACAAACACACTGATCTAAAAAATACCACACAAACACACTGATCTAAAAAAACACACACAAAGATCTAAAAATACCACACAAACACACTGATCTAAAAAAACACACAAAGATCTAAAAAAAAACACACAAACACACTGATCTAAAAAAAAACCAACACACACAAAGATATAAAAAAACACAAACACACTGATCTAAAAAAACACACAAAGATCTAAAAAAAACACACAAACACACTGATCTAAAAAATACCACACAAACACACTGATCTAAAAAAAAACACACCCAAAGATCTAAAAAAACACACAAACACACTGATCTAAAAAAAAAAACCAACACACACAAAGATCTAAAAAACACAAACACACTGATCTAAAAAAAACACACTGATCTAAAAAACCACACAAACACTGATTAAAAAAAACACACTCAAACACACTGATCTAAAAAAAAACACACAAAAACCATGATCTAAAAAATCACTGTTCTTAGAATGAAAGAAAGAAAGAAAGAAAGAAAGAAAGAAAGAAAGAAAGAAAGTTGTAGTAACATCTTAAGTCTCATGCTCTGATATTTTATGATTAACAGAAATCACCACAGACATCAGCAGCTTGTTATTAATAAACACTGATGATGATAATAAGGTGTCACTGATCATGAGGTCGACACGGCGTCACATCACACAGATCTGAGATCCTACAGTGGTTCTAAATCCACAGCAGTGTTATTACATCACACTGGAACCTACCACTCCTGAGCAGAATGGGGGGGGATCCATCACAGGGGTGCATCCACACAGAAGGAGGATGATCGCGACTCGCTAACACTTTAAACTCGTCCCAGAATGAACACGGAAAGCGGTGTTGGAGTCGCTGAACCCTGATATTTCATCATGTTCTTTCACACAGAAGGAATGAAAATGCCAAGTGTGCCATGAAAAATTCATTCATACGCAGAGGCTTTTTATGTAAAAATATGGCTGACTGATTCTATTAACTCGAACCTGTAATTTATGCTCAGGCTGAAGGTTACTGTCGCTAAATTTAGCCCGTAAAATCCAGTTAGCTTCAACAAATTCGACCAGTGACTCTGAGAGGTGTTTCAGGTCAGATAAGTTCAGTTAAATGTACAGAAAATTTATTGACTAGATAATATGAAAAAAGAGGCCACACCTCCTTTTACTGAAACATACACCAAGCCACACCTCCTTCACCGAAACAGGAACAAATACCACGCCCCTTTACTGGAAAAGAAACCAAGACACGCCCCCTTTACTGAAATAGGAACACACGCCCCCTTTCCTGAAAAATAAACCAAGACACGCCTCCTTTACTGAAACATACACAAAGCCACACCTCCTTCACTGAAACGGAACAAATGCCACGCCCCTTTACTGAAAAAAAACAAGACACGCCTCCTTTACTGAAACATACACAAAGCCACACCTCCTTCACTGAAACAGGAACAAATACCACGCCCCTTTACTGAAAAAGAAACCAAGACACGCCTCCTTTTTCTGAAACAGACGCAAAGGCCACACCCCTTTACTGAAACAGATACAAAACCACACCCCTTTTACTAAAACAGGAACAAATGCCATGCCCCTTTACTGAAAAAGAAACCAAGACACGCCTCCTTTTTCTGAAACAGACACAAAGGCCACACCTCCTTTACTGAAACAGATACAAAGCCAGTTTCTGTTTCAGTAAACGAGCCCGTGTTTATGTTCAAAAAAGGTGTTTATATAAAGGTGTTTGTGAAACAATGGTACGATGTACAGAGGTGTAGTTTTCTGGAGGTTACGTTTCTAAGACGTCTCGCTCAAACCTTTTTGTGTTGTTCTGACATCAAGAACTGTCTTTATCTTTATCCTCTTCATTAGGACTGACATCACACAGGCCACGCCTCCTTTATCTTCTTCACTAGGACTGACATCACACAGGCCACGCCTCCTTTATCTTCTTCACTAGGACTGACATCACACAGGCCACGCCTCCTTTATCCTCTTCACTAGGTGTCTTCTACACGTCTGGCTCTGTTAGCCGGTTGTGTGTGTTGTTTTTTTTTTTGACTGTGTTATTATTTGAGTTTTGGGTCTAATTATTAAACCCACACATGATGTTTTTTGAGCTAAAACGGTTTGTCGGTTTTGATTAACCAACTCAAATCAGTTTAAAGAGATTTTGATTTTGCATAAATTTCCCAACGGGAAAACAAACTTAAAGTGTAATTAATTAGCAAGTAAAGACATATACACACACAGACACAAACACACACACACACACACACACACACTCTGGATTTGGCTTCAGGTTATTTTTACTGGCTCATAAAAAGAGTGTGAAATGATAATCTTGTGGGAATGTGAAGTTCACACATAATTGTACGGCAGCAAAATGAGACGGGGAGGAAGAGGAAGAGGAGGAAGAGGAGAAGGAGGAAGAGGAGGACAGCTTGTTTTTGCTGAAGCGGTGATGGTTAGAACGCTGTAACGTTCCTGGGAGACGTGTCCTCACCTGGACCCTGTTCACTCTCGGATGTTTGCTTTCTGTTTAAACGCCGTCTGATTTATCTGATTTATAAAATTCCTTTTGAGCAAACATTCAAATTTCTCCAGGATTTTTCTCTTTAGAAATGAAACACATTTTCTGGAAGGCTGCCCTTAAAAAAAAAAAAAAAAAAAAACAAGAATAAATAAATAAATAATTAGATAAATAAATAAATAAATAAATAAATAAATAAATATCTAATTTTATCTCAGCGGTCCATTTTTGATGATTTATTTAAGTTTAAAACTTTGCAAATAAAATTATTTAAATTATTATTTTTATTCTGAATTATTATTAACTATTAAAATTTATTTAAATAATTTATTTTAACATTTATTCCAGTCAATATAATTCTACACTGCATCACAGCCCTACAGCCGGAGATCCCAAACCTACAACTCTATTTAGATTAGAATTAAAGTTTAAACAGAGGAATAACATGAATATCACAGTAACTAACATTAAACAGACAATCCTGACATCACTCCATGCGGCACGTCTAACCGTCCATCACCTCAGTCCTGTTTTTCTCTAAAAGAAAAGCCACACTGCTGGGGTAATTGTGGTGGGCAGGTTGTGGAAATGCCCCTGCAGTGGGGCAGATTTTACAGCACCAGACTTTCTCATCATTATGCGTGCTGCTTCCTCCCACTCCCATGGCATCGGTTCAATCCTGCGCTGAGGGCCGCTGCCCGGTATGTGTCTAACTGTGAGCCAGAAACACTTAAAGAAAAAAGCTGTGAGAGCTCAAAGTCATTACCAGATGCTTAAGAGAAAAAGAGGCACATCTGTGAGAAGAGTGTGAGATTCAGGAGGAGAAAAACGGCGACTCTTTTACTGGGCCAAAGTAAACGATACGTCTCTAAACATTCAACAATCTGTGAATTAAAGATGAAGCGCCAACGATTCAGTACAATGAGGTGAGATGTCGGTCTCAGTTTGAATCATCACACATCGTACCATTGTTTCACACACAGGCCACGCCTCCTTTATCTCCTTCACTAGGACTGACATCACACAGGCCACGCCTCCTTTATCTCCTTCACTAGGACTGACATCACACAGGCCACGCCTCCTTTATCTCCTTCACTTGGACTGACATCACACAGACCACGCCTCCTTTATCGTCTTCACCAGGACTAACATCACCCAGGCCACGCCCCCTTTATCTTCTTCACTAGGACTGACATCGCACAGGCCACGCCTCCTTTATCTTCTTCACTAGGACTGACATCGCACAGGCCACGCCTCCTTTATCTTCTTCACCAGGACTGACATCGCACAGACCACGCCTCCTTTATCTTCTTCACCAGGACTGACATCGCACAGGCCACGCCTCCTTTATCTTCTTCACTAGGACTGACATCGCACAGGCCACGCCTCCTTTATCTTCTTCACTAGGACTGACATCGCACAGGCCACGCCTCCTTTATCTTCTTCACCAGGACTGACATCGCACAGGCCACGCCTTCTTTATCTTCTTCACTAGGACTGACATCACACAGGCCACGCCTCCTTTATCTCCTTCACTAGGACTGACATCACACAGACCACGCCTCCTTTATCTTCTGCACTAGGACTAACATCACACAGGCCATGCCTCCTTTATCTCCTTCACTAGGACTGACATCGCACAGGCCACGCCTCCTTTATCTCCTTCACTAGGACTGACATCACACAGACCACGCCTCCTTTATCTTCTGCACTAGGACTAACATCACACAGGCCACGCCTCGTTTATCCCCTTCACTAGGACTGACATCATATAGGTACACAGGCCACGCCTCTCATTTCCTGACAGGTACATAAGCCACACCTTAGCCATGCCCAGGACTATCAGCTGATCAGTTACACTGAACTTTTTCCTAAGAAAGCTGTAAATAATGAAACCGTAGCCTTCATTTCACACGCCGTCTCCTCAGGCAGCCTTCTCTGGAACACAGCGCATGAAAAGTGACAGCGCTTATAAATTATTTACGATAATAGTATGGTGGTGTATCATCTTACAGTTTAGCAGCACATTCCTAGAATAAAGCTGCTTTAGTCATTAATGCATTAAAGATGTCTGATACACATCCGAGTCCATTCCTATTTGCTCCTTAATATGACTCGAAGCTTAATGGAGTGTATTTCTGTGATTACTAAAAGAAAAAAAAAATCAGATCCATCCAGAGAGCTGCTCAGTAATTGTTAAATATTTGTTGCTTAATGCACTGTGAGGATGATGAGAAAGTGTTTGAAGGCCTGCTGAGGCTTTCACTTCGCTCCTCGTTCGTCTCCCTGAGTGACGGCTCATGAGCGCCGCGGCATGCTAATACGACATCAGACGACTAGATCTGATTGGATTATTGAAGATCGGTGCAGAGTGAGGCGAATAGCAACGCGCACATGCTTCAGGTTTAGCGTGTGCGTGTGTGTGTGTGTGTGTGTGTGTGTTTGATATGAAACAAAGAGTCACCTTCATACAAGTCCTGAGTTATTGATTATTCAACAGGTGCCTCGAGGAGTCGCTATCATCCAGACCTCTTCCTCATCCAGATTATTTGTGATCGCTTCGTTTTCCTTTTAAGTGCCGATAAACGAGTGCGACTTTTTCAGACTTATTTTTCCCTTCCACCGGCACACCAGCGCTTTACACGTAATCCTGCGATAAAGTGTTCACGATGTGGGCGGAACATGGACACAAAACTGCCATGTGCTGTTTAAGAGCTCCTTCGTCTCTTGACCAATCAGGTGGCATGTCGGAAGGCGGGAAAAACAAACGAACGTTGAGGTCAAAAAAGAACAATAAGTAATTAAGTAACCTGAGTCTTGCAAGTCAGTGAATATATGAAGATAATAATTTTAGCCTAGAATAGTTAGTGTTATAGTCGCACATCGCAAGTTTATTATTTATTCATTCATTCATTCATTCATTTTCTAGCGCTTTTCCGAACTACCTCGGGTCACATGGAGCCTGTGCCTATCTCAGGCGTCATCGGGCATCAAGGCAGGATACACCCTGGACGGAGTGCCAACCCATCACAGGGCACACACACACACACACTCTCATTCACTCACGCACTCACACACTACGGACAATTTTCCAGAGATGCCAATCAACCTACCATGCATGTCTTTGGACCGGGGGAGGAAACCGGAGTACCCGGAGGAAACCCCCGAGGCACGGGGAGAACATGCAAACTCCACACACACAAGGTGGAGGTGGGAATCGAACCCCCAACCCTGGAGGTATGAGGTGAACGTGCTAACCACTAAGCCACCGTGACCCCCATTATTATTTATTTATTTACAAATTTTTTAAAATCAGAACAAAAATCAAACATGGAAAAACGTTTCAGTGAGTGACACACAAGTGACACACAAGTGACACACAAGTGACACACAAGTGACACACAAGAGTTATTAAATATTTTTGTAATATTTGAACACGGATAACGGAATAGCGACTGTTTCAGCTTCAGTGCCACTTGTTGAACATTACACAAAAATAAATCTGTGTCAGATTGCAGCAATGCCTTCTGGGTAGGTCTACATCGATGTAGACTCGATCTTTCATCTTAAGGTAATCTAATGAAGTTCACTTGAGCTGATAAAGTAATGGAACGAGCCCTAGGGGTTT
>NC_083460.1:1526953-1574453 GCF_030014155.1 Tachysurus vachellii | reverse complement strand
GAGCTGCAGTGATATGCTTTTTGCCAGACCTCACGCCACGGTCATTAGCCAACCTCCGAGACTCGCTGTCTCTCTGGAACCGCAATTAGAAAGAAAAAATAGCACTTATTGCAAACCTTCTGGTTTTACGCTGTTCTTATTAACTGGGAACGGAGAACGGAACTTAGATTAGTTGTAGATGTTTAAGGTCCTTTCGCTGAACTTCTAGATGTTTATTTATGAGCCATATTTGTGCTTCTAAAATGATGATTGACTTCTCCAGAAAAGACTTATTTTTCCAACAGATCAACTGATTTGGAGTGAAAACCTACAGAATTCGATCCGTGTCTTCCAGACGTAGTGCGAACGTCACACCGTCACGTCACGTCACACCGCAGGGCTGATCAGTTCTGCACTCTGATTGGTTAGACGTGTCGATCTGTTTTCTTTGCATCTGCAAATCACAGGTTTATATTAATATATAATAATGAATAATTAAGTGGGGGTCACGGTGGCTTAGTGGTTAGCACGTTCGCCTCACACCTCCAGGGTTGGGGGTTCGATTCCCGCCTCCACCTTGTGTGTGTGGAGTTTGCATGTTCTCCCCGTGCCTCGGGGGTTTCCTCCGGGTACTCCGGTTTCCTCCCCCGGTCCAAAGACATGCATGGTAGGTTGATTGGCATCTCTGGAAAATTGTCCGTAGTGTGTGAGTGCGTGAGTGAATGAGAGTGTGTGTGTGTGTGTGCCCTGTGATGGGTTGGCACTCCGTCCAGGGTGTATCCTGCCTTGATGTCCAATGACGCCTGAGATGACGCTCCCCGTGACCCGAGGTAGTTCGGATAAGTGGTAGAAAATGAGTGACTGAATGAATGAATAATTATAATACGTTATTGTTTCTGTAGTAACAGATGCTTCACGGCGACTTTATGACGCGTACAGAAGGAGTCTCCGGTGTCGGCTCTTTGTAACAGTCAGAGGTGAAGCTGGAACATCTTCAGGATGGTGGAGTTCCAGCTCTCGGGAACGGTTTATAAAACAAACGTATTAATTAATGAGTGATAGCGACCTCATAACTGTGTGTTAGGTTTGGTCTACAGAACAGGAAGTTCTCGTGTCTCGACTACAATCAGTGAAAATAAGAACAGTGTGAAAGACTGATTTCTTTTAAAATACACCCCCCCCCAGATACCTTCAGCCCCAAGGAGCTAAATCATCAGCAAATCAAGATGCCCTAGCCTTGGGGTTTTATCATCACATGCTGCACAAATGTAAAACACCTTTTTTGCCATGTTGGTATTATCACCTAGATTTATTGCACAAAATTGACAATAGAGCTGGTGTTTGCCTCCAGACTCAGATAAGAGCCTTGGCCAGGTTTAAAGATAAGGAACCTATTGAAGCAGGCACATGCACAGATATGGGAGACCTCAGGGGAGGGTTTGAGCTCCTGCCCTTCTGCTCTCATGCACTACATGGACACTTCTGGCTATATATCTCATAATGGAGCAAAGATACTGGTCTGGAGTGAAGTCCTGAGCTCGGAGGCGGAGATCTCGACCCCGGCTGTGTGCTTGTCTAAGATCGGACAATTATGAGACACTTAGTTTGGTCACTAAGGCAGAAGGACAGTATTAAATGTCCTGACTGGGAGAGGAGGACGCTTCCTTTACACGTGTCTCACGTCACAATAAACGAGGACGAGGAAGTTTAAAAATGTGCACTAAAAAATAGTATTTAATAAAATTAGTGACTTAAGTTGACATGACACTGTATTATGGGCTGTTTATAAGTGTCACAGCTGTAAACAGATGTTCTGCCCAATATATATACAGTATATACAGTATACATAAACAGTAGGCAGTGTACATACTGTAGGTGTTACAAACTACACCTAAATATTACACACTACACCTAGATGTTACAAACTACACCTAAATATTACACACTACACCTAAATATTACACACTACACCTAAATATTACACACTACACCTAAATGTTACACACTACACCTAAATATTACACACTACACCTAGATGTTACACACTACACCTAGATGTTACACACTACACCTAAATATTACAAACTACACCTAAATATTACACACTACACCTAAATATTACACACTACACCTAGATGTTACACACTACACCTAAATATTACAAACTACACCTAAATATTACACACTACACCTAGATGTTACACACTACACCTAAATATTACACACTACAGCTAAATATTACACACTACACCTAAATATTACACACTACACCTAGATGTTACACACTACACCTAAATGTTACACACTACACCTAAATATTACAAACTACACCTAAATATTACACACTACACCTAAATATTACACACTACACCTAAATGTTACACACTACACCTAAATATTACAAACTACACCTAAATATTACACACTACACCTAAATATTACACACTACAGCTAAATGTTACACACTACACCTAAATGTTACACACTACACCTAAATATTACACACTACACCTAAATGTTACACACTACACCTAAATATTACACACTACACCTAAATATTACACACTACACCTAAATGTTACACACTACACCTAAATGTTACACACTACACCTAAATGTTACACACTACACCTAAATGTTACACACTACACCTAAATATTACACACTACACCTAAATATTACACACTACACCTAAATATTACACACTACACCTAAATGTTACACACTACACCTAAATGTTACACACTACACCTAAATATTACACACTACACCTAAATATTACACACTACACCTAAATATTACACACTACACCTAAATGTTACACACTACACCTAAATATTACACACTACACCTAAATGTTACACACTACAGCTAAATGTTACACACTACACCTAAATATTACACACTACACCTAAATGTTACACACTACAGCTAAATGTTACACACTACACCTAAATGTTACACACTACACCTAAATATTACACACTACACCTAAATGTTACACACTACACCTAAATATTACACACTACACCTAAATGTTACACACTACACCTAAATATTACACACTACACCTAAATGTTACACACTACACCTAAATGTTACACACTACAGCTAAATGTTACACACTACACCTAAATGTTACACACTACACCTAAATGTTACACACTACACCTAAATATTACACACTACACCTAAATATTACACACTACACCTAAATGTTACACACTACACCTAAATGTTACACACTACACCTAAATGTTACACACTACACCTAAATATTACACACTACACCTAAATGTTACACACTACACCTAAATGTTACACACTACACCTAAATATTACACACTACACCTAAATATTACACACTACACCTAAATGTTACACACTACACCTAAATATTACACACTACACCTAAATGTTACACACTACAGCTAAATGTTACACACTACACCTAAATGTTACACACTACACCTAAATATTACACACTACACCTAAATATTACAAACTACACCTAGATGTTACACACTACAGCTAAATATTACAAACTACACCTAAATGTTACACACTACACCTAAATGTTACACACTACACCTAAATATTACACACTACACCTAAATGTTACACACTACACCTAAATATTACACACTACACCTAAATGTTACACACTACAGCTAAATGTTACACACTACACCTAAATATTACACACTACACCTAAATATTACAAACTACACCTAAATATTACACACTACACCTAAATATTACACACTACACCTAAATGTTACACACTACACCTAAATATTACACACTACACCTAAATGTTACACACTACACCTAAATATTACACACTACACCTAAATATTACACACTACACCTAAATGTTACACACTACACCTAAATATTACACACTACACCTAAATGTTACACACTACACCTAAATATTACACACTACACCTATGTTCCTATTACACACTACACCTAAATGTTACACACTACACCTAAATGTTACACACTACACCTAAATATTACACACTACACCTAAATATTACACACTACACCTAAATGTTACACACTACACCTAAATATTACACACTACACCTAAATGTTACACACTACAGCTAAATGTTACACACTACACCTCAATGTTACACACTACACCTAAATATTACACACTACACCTAAATGTTAGACACTACAGCTAAATGTTACACACTACACCTAAATATTACACACTACACCTAAATGTTAGACACTACAGCTAAATGTTACACACTACACCTAAATATTACACACTACACCTAAATGTTACACACTACACCAAAATATTACACACTACTCCTAGATGTTACACACTACACCTAAATATTACACACTACACCTAAATGTTACACACTACACCTAAATATTACACACTACACCTAAATGTTACACACTACACCTAAATGTTACACACTACACCTAAATATTACACACTACACCTAAATGTTACACACTACACCTAAATATTACACACTACACCTAAATGTTACACACTACACCTAAATGTTACACACTACACCTAAATGTTACACACTACACCTAAATATTACACACTACACCTAAATGTTACACACTACAGCTAAATATTACACACTACACCTAAATATTACACACTACACCTAAATGTTACACACTACACCTAAATATTACACACTACACCTAAATGTTACACACTACACCAAAATATAACACACTACACCTCAATGTTACACACTACACCTAATTATTGCACACTACACCTAAATGTTAGACACTACAGCTAAATGTTACACACTACACCTAAATATTACACACTACACCTAAATGTTAGACACTACAGCTAAATGTTACACACTACACCTAAATGTTACACACTACACCAAAATATTACACACTACTCCTAGATGTTACACACTACACATAAATATTACACACTACACCTAAATGTTACACACTACACCTAAATATTACACACTACACCTAAATGTTACACACTACACCTAAATGTTACACACTACAGCTAAATGTTACACACTACACCTAAATGTTACACACTACACCTAAATATTACAAACTACACCTAAATATTACACACTACACCTAAATGTTACACACTACACCTAAATGTTACACACTACACCTAAATATTACACACTACACCTAAATGTTACACACTACACCTAAATATTACACACTACACCTAAATGTTACACACTACACCTAAATATTACACACTACACCTAAATGTTACACACTACACCTAAATGTTACACACTACACCTAAATATTACACACTACACCTAAATGTTACACACTACACCTAAATATTACACACTACACCTAAATGTTACACACTACACCTAAATGTTACACACTACAGCTAAATGTTACACACTACACCTAAATATTACACACTACACCTAAATGTTACACACTACACCTAAATATTACACACTACACCTAAATGTTACACACTACAGCTAAATATTACACACTACACCTAAATATTACACACTACACCTAAATGTTACACACTACACCTAAATATTACACACTACACCTAAATGTTACACACTACACCTAAATATTACACACTACACCTAAATATTACACACTACACCTAAATGTTACACACTACACCTAAATGTTACACACTACACCTAAATATTACACACTACACCTAAGGGTTACACACTACACCTAAATATTACACACTACACCTAAATATTACACACTACACCTAGATGTTACACACTACACCTAAATATTACACACTACACCTAAATGTTACACACTACACCTAAATATTACACACTACACCTAAATATTGCACACTACAGCTAAATGCTACACACTACAGCTAGATATTACACACTACACCTAAATGTTACACACTACACCAAAATATAACACACTACACCTCAATGTTACACACTACACCTAGATGTTACACACTACACCTAAATATTACACACTACACCTAAATGTTACACACTACACCTAAATGTTACACACTACACCTAAATATTACACACTACAGCTAAATATTACACACTACACCTAGATGTTACACACTACACCTAGATGTTACACACTACACCTAGATGTTACACACTACACCTAAATATTACACACTACACCAAAATATAACACACTACACCTCAATGTTACACACTACACCTAATTATTGCACACTACACCTCAATGTTACACACTACACCTAAATATTACACACTACACCTAAATGTTAGACACTACAGCTAAATGTTACACACTACACCTAAATATTACACACTACACCTAAATGTTACACACTACACCAAAATATTACACACTACTCCTAGATGTTACACACTACACCTAAATATTACACACTACACCTAAATGTTACACACTACACCTAAATATTACACACTACACCTAAATGTTACACACTACACCTAAATATTACACACTACACCTAAATATTACACACTACACCTAAATGTTACACACTACACCTAAATGTTACACACTACACCTAAATATTACACACTACACCTAAATATTACACACTACACCTAAATATTACACACTACACCTAAATGTTACACACTACACCTAAATGTTACACACTACACCAAAATATAACACACTACACCTCAATGTTACACACTACACCTAATTATTGCACACTACACCTCAATGTTACACACTACACCTAAATATTACACACTACACCTAAGGGTTACACACTACACCTAAATGTTACACACTACACCTAAATGTTACACACTACACCTAAATATTACACACTACACCTAAATGTTAGACACTACAGCTAAATGTTACACACTACACCTAAGGGTTACACACTACACCTAAATATTACACACTACACCTAAGGGTTACACACTACACCTAAATGTTACACACTACACCTAAGGGTTACACACTACACCTAAATGTTACACACTACACCTAAATGTTACACACTACACCAAAATATTACACACTACTCCTAGATGTTACACACTACACCTAAATGTTACACACTACACCTAGATGTTACACACTGCACCTAAATATTACACACTACACCTAAATATTACAAACTACACCTAAATGTTACACACTACACCTAAATGTTACACACTACACCTAAATATTACACACTACACCTAGATATTACACACTACAGCTAGATGTTACACACTACACCTAAATATTACACACTACACCTAAATGTTACACACTACACCTAAATGTTACACACTACACCTAAATGTTACACACTACACCTAAATGTTACACACTACACCTAAATGTTACACACTACACCTAAATATTACACACTACACCTAAATGTTAGACACTACACCTAAGGGTTACACACTACACCTAAATATTACACACTACACCTAAGGGTTACACACTACACCTAAATGTTACACACTACACCTAAATGTTACACACTACACCTAAATATTACACACTACACCTAAATGTTACACACTACACCTAAATGTTACACACTACACCTAAATATTACACACTACACCTAAATGTTACACACTACACCTAAATGTTACACACTACACCTAAATGTTACACACTACACCTAAATGTTACACACTACACCTAAATATTACACACTACACCTAAATGTTACACACTACACCTAAATGTTACACACTACACCTAAATGTTACACACTACAGCTAAATGTTACACACTACACCTAAATGTTACACACTACACCTAAATATTACACACTACACCTAAATATTGCACACTACAGCTAAATGCTACACACTACAGCTAGATATTACACACTACACCTAAATGTTACACACTACACCAAAATATAACACACTACACCTCAATGTTACACACTACACCTAAATATTACACACTACACCTAAATGTTAGACACTACACCTAAATATTACACACTACACCTAAATATTACACACTACACCTAAATATTACACACTACACCTAAGGGTTACACACTATCACCCACTTGTCCTGACATAACTATAAAGGAAAATAAACAACAGAGAACTGATAAAGCGATGGAGTGACCTCTCTCTTCCTCTCCAGCTGTTATGTAACATAAAAAAGTCATTTCTGTCCATTAAAAGTTAACAAGAGTCATTGGAAACAGAGGCCCATCATTTACTGCTGGATATATCAGTGCAGATTTCACCCCTCAGCCTCCTAAAACCATACATCTCTTCTAATCCTTATGACTCTCTCTCTCTCTCTCTCTCTCTCTCTCTCTCTCTCCCTCTCTCTCGCCGTGCTCCGTGCCCCTTTAACACAGAGCACTACAGTAATATGGCAGGCTCTATTACCCTGTAAGTTCTCCTTTAAGGACACCGTGTCTTTAATTTCACGCTTTGTTAATGTCCTCTGTCCTCCTCATGTCCTGCTCGATGCCCTCCGTGAGTAAAGAAGGGATCGTATCCGTCTCTCTCCAGGCCTTTGGCTTCACTGTACCTCGGGGAACCATCTTTCGCTTTCTGTCCAGATGTTGCAGTAAAACACAAGCGCAGTGTCAGAGCTTCGCTCCTTCAGCAGGACACAACCTTCAGCCTGTAGGAACGTGTCAGTGCCTCTCTTCATCTCACGACTTTAAATCCAGTGTTTTCAGTTACAGCAAGGAATAAATACTGGATCTGGATTGAGTTCAGCATACAGAGAGGATTTAATACTAAAATCACGCATCATCAGAATTCACACCTACATCACACCTTAAACTCAGGCATCAATCCCTTCTCTGTCCAGACAAGATGTTCGGTGTTATTATAAATAAGGCTGATGATGAGTTCCTGATCAAATGACCCCTTAAACCCTGGACAAGGTATAAGACAACTAAAACACTTCAGCACATGATGTTACAGGAAAAATAATCCGTTTTATCTTTTACAAGCTTTTACTCAATGATTCCTAAAGATCACCTAGCTGTGGAATAAACCAGACAGAAATTGTGCCTTCTAGTGAACGTTTCCTGGAGAGCAAACTGCTCTTGTTATTTCTCATCAGTAGCAATAACGACGACGATGCCACCGTGACGAAGGTGTTACTGATTGTACAGAAAGCTGCTTGCAGGGATCAACGGTACATAATTGGAAATCTTCTTTCAGAGGCAAATTAAAATCTGTGTTTATTTATTTATTTATTTTTTGCCAAACTGTTCAGGGAGCCTCGTAACATCCCGAGCTTTCAGACCGAGAGCGTGAGGAACAAAATTATAACAAAAGGGACCCAAAATGAGACGGCGCCCCTCCTGTCAGGGGAACAAAGGAAATAAAAGGAGTCTGGGTTTCATGTCGGGGGTCTCGTTGCGAGTAACTCGATCACTTTGTGGATGAAGTCGGGGTTTCTGGCATGAGCTCATTGATCTGCAGTGGAGGGGCGAGGCGAGGCGAGGCGAGGCGACAGACTTTCCTCTACACAGGGGAGAAGAACACTGAGACATACACACTGCACTGGACTCAGAGCTGGAACCCCATCACACACATTCCTGCTGCCATAAAAACCCACAATCACAGTGTAGAATAATTAAAAGAAACACTTTATATTTACAGCAGCAGAAGTGAAGCTGAAGTGTTTTTATTTTATTTAATTTTATTTTATTCCTTTACTTTATAGCACAGTTCGATTTCTTCATGATGAATGAGCACTTTTTATCTTTTTATAGTATATCATGGGGCATCAGTGAAAAGAATTTGTCCTTGTTATAGCAGCTGTAAACAGACAGACAGACAGACAGACAGACAGACAGATAGATAGATAGATAGATAGATAGATAGATAGATAGATAGATAGATAGATAGACAGACAGACAGACAGACAGACAGACAGATAGATAGATAGATAGATAGATAGATAGATAGATAGATAGATATTTTCAGATATTAAGAAAGAAAAACTGTCCCTGGAGATATGTGTGTCTATGTGTGTGTGAGTGAGTTATTTACAGAATGTGTGTGTGTGTGTGTGTGTGTGTGTGTGATATCAGAAGTATTACACATTAGTCCTCCATCTGTTACTGATTAGTCACGAAGAAGAAGATTATGGAATTTAGTCTGGAGTAATTATCTCACACCCAGTGACACAGTGACACACATAACACATCGAAAACATCAACGTGGAGCAGCGTGATGATCTGAGACAGAGAGAGAAAAGGTCTAACTGTATGTTACCACACACAACTGAGCTGGGAAACAAGACCCCAGGGGTTATATAGAGACAGAAAACTCTCTCTCACACACACACACACACACACACATATACATACACAAACATACACACACTCATACACAAACATACACACACTCATACATACACACACATACACAAACATACACACACATACACACATACACACACTCACACATACACACACACATACACACACACACACACACACACACACACACATATACATACACAAACATACACACACTCATACACAAACATACACACACTCATACATACACACACATACACAAACATACACACACATACACACATACACACACTCACACATACACACACACATACACACACACATACACACATACACAAACATACACACACTCACACATACACACACACATACAGTACACACACTCACATACACACATACACAAACATACACACACACATACACACACACCCACACATACACACACATGCACAAACATACACACATTCATAGACGCACTTGCACACATACACACACACACACATGAACACACATGCATACACATACTCACATACTCACACATACACATACACCCACACACACACACACACACTCACACACACATTCATAGACGCACTTGCACACATACACACACACACACATGAACACACATGCATACACATACTCACATACTCACACATACACATACACCCACACACACACACACACACTCACACACACATTCATAGACACACTTGCACACACACAAAAACACATGCACACACACACTCATACACACACACTGTATATAAACCTTCTCACACTGACAGAACAGTGTTGTTGACTTACGAGTGTTTAATTCAGGTGTGTTTTCCAGTCGCAGGCCAACATTATTCACAGAATTTAGTCTTCAGTTCCTGTTCTTACTCACGCTATAGTAGCTGTTCCACTAACATTCCTTCACTCTGTAGAGTTCAACAAATAAAAAGTGTAAACTCAAACCTGAAGGATGTCATAAATACAGTAACTCTTATTGGTCCAAAGCTCCGACACTGGAGACTCCTTCCATAAATGTCTCCATCATCATAACCACGACTTTACACGTTTTAAATATCAGGTTATTATAATCAGTACATTTCCCTGTGAATGAGCTGTTACCATAGCAACGACCGGTATAACTGATATCCCCTATGAATGTAAATAAATGTAAACGAATAGAAACGTCACTTCCAATCCGTCGTGTTCAACTTTTTAATAATAAAAAACGCCATGATGTAACGAGGACGTCGGAAACGTAACTCCAGCCCGAGAAAACGTCTTAATTAGGATGAATGAAGGAGCCGCTGATGATAAAAGAGTGCGGGCGAAACGGCCGATCCATCATCGTGTCACGTTTCCGCTAAATAAATGCTTCCTGCCATGAGCTTTTCCAGATGATGTCTTTTTTTTTTTCGCTCTATAATTGGGGCGGCTAATAAACCTCGAACGCACCGTTTAGCATACACTGAGCTCTGTTATTAATAAAACTTCAATTAACTGTGACTCCTTCGACAGACGTTTCTTGTTTTTTTTTCCCGTTTTGTATTGTCGACTTGATAACGGACGGCTGAGGAATAATAAAATGTGCGAGTGTGAGAAATGAAAGTTTTCCCTGGTGTGAGTCTGGGTCCTGCTCCTGCATTTTCCAGCCTTTTAAAGCGTTTATTCATGACAAACACTGTGACATGCTGACAGAAGATGGGAGCTCGCCTATTGTTTGAGATCCCAGCGTGCCTCTTGTTGCCTGGAAACCAGCCGTAATGACCCAGTTCTCCCCCCGTTCCTCCCTCTTTTTTTCAATTCCTCACCTTCTCTCTCACCCACTTCTGTAAACACTGCCACATTCTTCCACTTAGTTTCGAGTCGTCCGACGCTTTCTGCCTTCAGATATGGACGGAGCGCGAGCCTGCGGCGACCTGACAAGTCTCCTGATCACGACTCGGTTAAGATTTGTGTTTTGTTTTCCGGTACAAGAGAGAGAACTTCGAAAAAAGGATGAATCCATACTCATAGTAGTGTTGATACGTGAGACTCCTAGTAAACATGGTCTTGCTAATGCTCCCCTTAGCTAATCGTCGATTAGCCAAACTATTTCGCTAGCTAATTTTCTCAGCGATCGAGATGCGAATTTGATGTTTCTTTTCGTCGATTTATTTCACTGCGAGAAAGAAAAGTTTCATGAACGATTGCTGCCTTCAAAATGCGAATAAACTCCACCTGAAGTTAAAGAGAAGAAACAAGTTCAGATCATTTCACCAGACTCGAGTCTTTTACTGTTTTTATTTGGATTTAAAACTTTCTGCATCCCATCACACTTGTTTTCTCTCTCGACTCTGATCGTGAAGTAACTCGCGTGACATTCGCTCACGTAACTCGTGTCCACTTTTTTTATTTGCGTGCAATTTATTCCCCTGTAGCGAGCGCTGTAATGGATCTGTGTAAATCAGGGCCTGGGTGTATTAGCAAACAGTCCTGACAGTGATGATATTCTGATGCTAATGTTAACCGCACACATGCTATTTATGTGCCAAACGTAGCAGCAATAGATTACACAGTGACTTCAGCGTATACTGTATGATTCACTGAGCGACTTCGATTGAAATATGATAATCTCCTGAAACCCTTCCCTCCTTTTCCACATGGGAAAAGTATCGAGATAAAAGCAGGAGACTCTGGCAAGGTGACCCGTGTGTGTGTGTGTGTGTGTGTGTGAGCTGTAGCTGTCGAGTCTCCACAGGAAGAAATTTGTCATCAGTGTCGCTAATCTCTCCTGCTACGATTGCTAAAGCGCCACACATCATTATCACAAGAGAGCGTCTACGTCTACGCACAGCTCGCGACACGACAGCTTCACACGGACGTCATTTAAAGGCATTCGACGTCTTCATTCTTGTAGAGTTTCCGAACGTCTGCTACACGTTCGAAGAAGCTTCCTGGCTTCGGCGATTATAGAAACGATCAACTACGCTAATTACAGTAACTTTTACTTTTTGTAAATAATAATATGAAAAGGCATCATTTTATTTCACCTGATATACATTTTTAAATAAAGCTTTTAGATGGATGAATAAAGAACCTGGACAAAAAAAAAAACACAAGCAAGATCAAATTTTTCTTTTCTTTTTAAACGACCTCCACATATCTGTAGCTAATGAGGACAAATTGGTCTGTTCATCAGTTCATCAGTTTACTTTTTTCTGTTTTAAAGCACAAACCCAACATGTTTTTTTTTCTGTCTGAAGTCTGTATGATAATAATATGCTGTGTATTGATTTGGTTATTTTGTCCCGGCTGTAATTAATAACAATGAGACTAGATCACTCCCGCTCAAGGCTAATCTCAACAAACCAGACTTTTACTTTTTTCAGGTGAAACAATCAGCATGTGAGGAAGACGACCAGCCGCTTTACAAATAAAACTGAATTGAATTGTATAAAATACAGGGAATGGGGGTCACGGTGGCTTAGTGGTTAGCACGTTCGCCTCACACCTCCAGGGTCGGGGTTCGAGTCCCACCTCCACCTTGTGTGTGTGGAGCTTGCATGTTCTCCCGTGCCTCGGGGGTTTCCTCCGGGTACTCCGGTTTCCTCCCCCGGTCCAAAGACATGCATGGTAGGTTGATTGGCATCTCTGGAAAATTGTCCGTAGTGTGTGATTGTGTGAGTGAATGAGAGAGTGTGTGTGCCCTGCGATGGGTTGGCACTCCGTCCAGGGTGTATCCTGCCTTGATGCCCGATGACGCCTGAGATAGGCACAGGCTCCCCGTGACCCGAGGTAGTTCAGATAAGTGGTAGAAGATGAATGAAAATACAGGGATTTTTTTTTGCATGTTTTATCTAAGACTTTAAATCCAAGCAAAATGTTTGTATTTTTTATATTATTCAAAATCAGATATATTACTGACTTCGGTGTATTTTTCCTAATATTGTCATTAAGGAAGGTACATTAGTAAGATGTTTGGTGTGGACTGTGTGTAGAAGATTCAGGAATCGTAAAAATGCACTAAATAATAACTGAGTCAACTCTTTGATATATTCATTACAGAACTGTTCCAGTAGTCTTGGGTGTAAAATATTTATGTGATGCTGATGAGAGTCTCAGTGTAGCTGCGCTCTGAATACCGACTTCTTCCAGTCCTGGATGTAGAGTCTGACTCCTGCTGTGTTAGAAATGTCTTATTAACTAAACGCTGAACTCTTCCTCCCTGAGCTCTGATACATGTCTGATATCACACTTCTCTGATATTCGGGGAATTTCGACCACAAGACGACTGCTTCCCCTTTTTCCGAGACTCACTTCCTCTCGATATTTTTTACTGATGTTCATCGGGGGTTTTTCTCGCCGCTGCATGCTTTCGGATCGTTTATTAGCCGCGTGCGTTTCTGTAAAACGACGCCTGTGATGACGACCCGAGCTACAAACGGAATAAAAAATAAGGATCCTTATTTGTATAGCAGCTGAATAAAAGCTGCATGAGCAGCGAGGCGAGGCGAGGCGCAGGACGAGGAAACGAAAAAGACAATAAAATGCTGGGACGAGATACGAGAAGAAGAAGAAGAAAAGAAGAAGAAAACAGATATTAAATACTACAAGTTTAAAAGGAATTGAAAAAGGAAATAATCTGAAAACTATTGAATGTGTGTTTAACTGCTTTGTAAAGAAACATTTAATAAAAAAGAAATAAACAGCTTCACTTTTAGGCCACAAACGTCCCACACACGTGATGGTTCTCTGGTGCCTTCTGTAGGTTAAACATCTCACTTTCTATTGGACCACTGGCTTCTTTAGAATCAGAGACAAATTGGATCGTTTTCTATTTAAGAAAAAAAATTATGCTTTTTTTTTAAATTTAAAAACAAAACGAAACAAATCCTGCTACCAAACCTTCTGTAGAGGAGAATAAAGAGGTTCTCGAGATATAAACCTTTATGGACTGTTAAAGAACCCAAAATAGACGAAGATTTAAAATCGCCAGTAAACGCTACACTTTCAGTTCAGTTTAAACACTTACATGGTAAACGGCGAGTGTTCTGTGGAATCGTCTTCCCACGACGTTGCTCGGTAACGATTACAGAAATAGACAAAAACGCTTCTTCTTTATGCTAAAATGTTTATTATTTTTGTTGAATATTCTCTTCTCGGCGATGAGGTGGATGAAGGTAAAAACAATCCCAGATGTTAATGCAGTGCTCTTTTTAGATGAGATGAATTCCTACAGAACAGATTCCGTCGTGTTAATTACGCTTCCTGGAAATATATTTTCCACTCCATCAGTGCGGCCTTTAGGGGCGGGCCGAGGTTAATGAAGGGACACTTTAAAGGACGAGACTGAAATGACTAAAAAAACCCAGCGTTCGTCATTGAATCGTATGACGCGTGAAACGTGGCTACAGCTCAGGTGTGTGGGTGTTAATATTCTGTAGAAGACTCACTGCTTTCATTTCTGTGGAACAGTTTGGATCAGAAGAACGACTTCTGCATTGACAGTTTCATGGACGGTCCACATTGGTTTACAGTGTGTGTAACGGTCAGAGGTAAAGTTTTACTCTGTAGTTCATGATGGAAAAAGAAATCATTGTTTATATCTCTCATAAGGTTTGTGAGATCAGGAAACAATCAAAGCAGAGAAAGAAGGAGGTGGAGATAAAATGCTAAGGTAAAAGATTTGAATCTGTACCTCTACAACATCACGTCCTACCTTCTGGAATTCTCCTGATGAAGTGGCTCAGGTGCCAGGAGCGCTGTCAGGAACGTGTACACTTGGTGATGCTGAGAACCAGTTGTCAGGTTTGCTTTCTGAGCCAGTGGTGGAAAGGTCACGAGCGAAAAAAAAAGTCTCAACACGTGAACATCAAAGGGCAGCGAGCGAGAAAATCGGCTTTCAGCTCAAGGGCTGCGTGTCAGAAACGATAACCTGAGATTCTGCTCACTCTTTCAGTCACCGCCGGGGTCTGGGAGCAAAAAGTTAGGAAAGAAAATGTACAGAAATCCTGTCAGGTTAGCAAATTAGCTAACTGTCAAGTACTAGCCGACTTATTGTTAGCTTATTAGCTTGATTTAGTAGAAAAGCTAAAATTTCTGAATTCAAAATTCTAAAAATAAAATCATGCCCTTTTATCAAGCTGTTAAAACATAGTCAGGAAAAAAAGTCTTGAATATTTGTTTATAGACATTTTAAATCTTATGAAATATCCTGTAAAGATTAGTATTAGTGAAGGAAAAAATGCTAACAGGCCCTCACTAGCAGCAACCGTTTATAAATTTGACCTTAAAGATCCGGTTATCTAGTTATTTTAGCTAGTTTTCCCATGTTAGCAGGGTAGATTTCAACACTTATGAACAAAATAAATTTGTCAGAAGTGAAGAAGAAGCCAAATGAGATGATTTTTAGCTAACAAGCTCCAGCTACTTGTGGTGAAGATTATGATTTTTATTTTTAATTTTTTAACTCCTGTAAGAAATCTAGTCAATTTAGCTACAGGTATCCAGCTAGCTTTATCGAATTGATTTTAAATTGTGTTACGTTTATTTCAGGTAGCATTAAAGAAACGAAGCTCATGTTAGCTTCCTGATGAACAGCCTCACTGAAGAAAAAGAAGGAATGATTTCTTGTGAGCGAGTGTTTTTCGGGTTAGCTCAGGACCCGAGGTGTTCCTTGTAGCGCTGCGCGATCTAATTAAAGACGACTTGTGATGTGTGTCTCGATGTCGGTTCTGAGCCGAAGTTAAACATGCAAACACCTGAGAGGGATCTCTCACCTCTGACCGAGAGAAAAAAAATCCAATCTCATTTTAAACAGCGACATCTTGTTAAGGGGAAGAAATTGGGGAGGTGAGATTGATTGAGCGGCGGAACACGGAGCAAAGACTGTAGTTTTAATCAGAGAATTTGGGCAGGAAACAGAAACAGTAATGAAAGACATTCATTAAAGCCCGTGTTGTACCAGTTTAATTGCTTTGTTGGTTAATCGTTAATTAACAATTCGTTCTTTTACCTCGTAGTAAATACTCTGTATGTGGTGGAGATTCTGCTGGTGTAATTAAAGGGATAGTATTAAGATAATGAAATGTATTTAATTTAACGCTCTTCCCAAACGTAATCCATCATCCAGACATGTTTGTTGTCTGACATTTGCTTTTTATTTATTTTCAGTTCTAGTCTAGCTAACAAGCAATACAAAATCTAGCACCTAAATTCTTTCTAATAAATAACGACCGCATACCGTAATCTTTAGACATTTAAAAAAAAATGTCCCGCACCCAATCACTGAAAGGTTATTTATGCGGCCATCTTGGAATCTTTTCAGGTACCTGTGAAGGGAGGGCATTCACTAAATTCCAGGGGTTTCGTTTCCAAGACGTACAGTGGGCGTGTTTCTGGAGGTCTTGGAAAAACGCCCTCTTTCAAAAAAAACAGAGCAAACCTACGATGGATAATGAAGGACAAAAAAGTCAAACAGGTAGATTTTATATTTTATATCTATTATGCTTTATTATCTTACAGTTAAGCGGGGGCATGTTGGCTTAGTGGTTAGCACGTTCGCTTCACACCTCCAGGGTCGGGGTTCGATTCCCGCCTCCACCTTGTGTGTGTGGAGTTTGCATGTTCTCCCCGTGCCTCGGGGGTTTCCTCCGGGTACTCCAGTTTCCTCCCCCGGTCCAAAGACATGCATGGTAGGTTGATTGGAATCTCTGGAAAATTGTCCCTAGTGTGTGATTGCGTGAGTGAATGAGTGTGTGTGTGTGTGTGCCCTGTGATGGGTTGGCACTCCGTCCAGGGTGTATCCTGCCTTGATGCCCGATGACGCCTGAGATAGACACAGGCTCCCCGTGACCCGAGGTAGTTCGGATAAGTGGTAGAAAATGAATGAATGAATGAATGAATGAAACTACGGTTAGGGTTAGCGTTAGATTATTAAATAGGCCACGCCTACCCGATGACGCAATATCTGTTACGCTGTTCTGAAATCCCTGGAAATAAGTGCATCCCGTGAAGGTAGCAGAAATCAGGAAGTGTGCATTTAGTGCAGGGTTGATTTATTTATCTGATGAAGGTCATAAAAGTCATATATATCATTATATGTCATATATCACTGTTAATCGTAGACGCTACGTATGCTTCATATCCCAGAGTCTCGCAACAGAAACCACTTTGTATTGCAGTAAACGGTTCCCTGTGCGACGGCGTTGGAGCGTCTGAAGCTATTTGTTTTAAATACATTCAGAAAAACAGAGAAAGGAAAGTGGTCTGTGTTCTGTCACAGAAATCAAATGAGTCGCTGAGAGGCGATGAGACGGAGGCTGAAAGCACAGCTCACAGTCTGTCACCTGCACACCGAGTCACCCGTCATTAACCTGAGAGATATTATCTGATCCTCTCGGGCCGGAGACGACGAAAATCACATCAAATAAGTCCTGGGATCTGCGCCGGAGCTCCGGGCGTCTCGGCGTGATTACGGTTACAGCAGTAGTGCAGAGGGATTCCACTCCAACCCCCATACACATCAGACTTTTTTGGTTTGTATTTTAATATTTTTTTTTTTTTAAACTTGTTTGAAAAATAAACATGTTCATCTTGAAAGATTGAACTAATGTAGAATTCTATTTACCGACTTTAGATCAGTCAGTTATTAGACGACATGTCGGAATTTTGCGTGTTTAGTGTTTGCTTTAAATAAAACGAGAAAAAAAAAATTGTGAATTGATATTTATAATAAACACAATGACACTTGGTGTACAATGTATGGTTTATAGTTATAGTTGATGATACGATGATACTGGCACAACGATGATACTGGCACAACGATGATACTGGCACAACGATGATACTGGCACAACGAGCGTGAAGAAAACGACGTCAGATCGAAACACGACCGCTAACATCAAAGCCAATCATATCGAAGCTTTTTGGTGGAAATTGTACAAATCTCTCATTGTTAGAATAATTGTTCAGCGGCAGCCATCTTGGATGCTCAGAAAATTTCCCTGATGTTTTTCCTGTGTCTTTAACCACATCAGAACTTCTGAAGAAGCAGATAAAAGATTTTCAGATAGATTTATAGACTTTTATTACGCAGCACGTCAGCACTAATCCAGTGAAGTTCTTCTGACTGAATGACGTTATTCACACTTCTGGAGTTTGATCCTTTTCATCTGTCAGGCTGTGAGGCTACAGGATTCGGGCTCTGTTCACCGTACACGGTTAAAACGCTTCAAACATGATCAAAGGAGCTGTTTTTCCGTCCCATGCTGCAAAATTTATTGATGAAGTGTAAGATGTTCGACTATCACAGAGATCGCTCCAACAGCGGCACAAGACTAGATGATGATATTCATGACCTTCTGACATGTGAGCAGTGTTCAGACCGATTGAATATGAATGAAAATGAGATGCAATCAGAGACGCTTATTATTACTATATTACAGCGGGTGGGGCAGAGGATGGAGGACAAAAGATGGAGGAAAAAAGATGGAGGACAGATGACAGAAGATTGAGGACAGAAGATTGAGGACAGAAGATGAAGGACAGAAGATGGAGGACAGAAGATTGAGGACAGAAGATGAAGGACAGAAGATTGAGGACAGAAGATGAAGGACAGAAGATTGAGGACAGAAGATGGAGGACAGAAGATAGAGGACAGAAGATGGAGGACAGAAGATGGAGGACAGAAGATGAAGGACAGAAGATGAAGGACAGAAGATGGAGGACAGACGACAAAAGTTTTTTCCAAAAACATGCTTCTTATTATTAGTTTTAAATCCTGAACTTACTGGTTGTTTAAAGTTGAAACACTTTCTTATTGTATATAAACAAACAAACAAACAAACAAGCAAACAAACAAGCAAAAAAACAAACAAAAAATTTCTTAATTTTTCTTTGAATTTCGCCGATCATTTCGTTATGTTTTGTCTTTTATTGAACTTAATTTTCTTCATTTTTTTAATCATTAGCTTTATGATTCGTCGGTCATTCTCACTTTAAAACCGAATTATTTATTATTATATAAATATCATGCTGTAATATCTTAATAATGTCTTGATGTTCTATGATAAACATCATAGAACATCAAGACTTTTAAAGAGAAATTTACATTTGCTGAATTTATTCCTGGTTAATTCTGTATACTCGCTTATCATCATTCTATTTTATATACATTTTTTTTTGCTTGTGAACAATTTTATTCCACTTTCATGACACGTAGCTTTATAACGCATCGATCTACACGCCGCGCTGTGTGCGTTCGTGTACGCGAGGAATAAAGTTTAATGTTCTTTCTGTGTTTGTGAATCCTTAATTTCATTCATTTTTTAAAACACCACGCAATCCAAAGTCCTCGTTTCAGCACTAATGTGCTTCTAAAAATGTCCTGAATTATTAATGCTGGCGTTTGGAGATTGGTCTGATACTAAAGATCTGTGAAACGCTGCCGGTAAAGTGTGT
Source organism: Tachysurus vachellii (assembly GCF_030014155.1). Lineage (NCBI taxonomy): Eukaryota > Metazoa > Chordata > Actinopteri > Siluriformes > Bagridae > Tachysurus > Tachysurus vachellii. The sequence continues at coordinate 1,553,782 of NC_083460.1, read as the reverse complement.
GGAGCAGCGAGGGTGGGGAAGGGGAGTGGGCGCTGAAATCCAACACCAAATATGAAGAATTGATGAGCTCAGGGTCGATTTCTGGTGGTCCTGAGAGAGACTTTTGGAGAACATCAGGAGGAAGAACAGTAGAGTCCTGCATGACGTGATGCCGTGTGAAGAAGATGGCAGTTTAAGGAAAGAGGAAAAACATCCTGATGATGTCACGTGGAGGTGGAGGAAGTCTTTTGAAGATGTTAAAGGAAGTCTGTGTTAAACTGAGGTGTGAGGCTGAGATGATGATAAACGTCCTGCTGAATGATTTCCTCTTCCATATTTCAATGTTTGGCTGTGAATCTGGTGAAACACTCGGTCTGTGTCAGCGGAATCCTCCGACGTCACCAGCAAACACTTTTTAAAGCCAAATCCTTTAATCCTGTGGGAGAAGGAGAACTCGAGGCGAGAGCGACACGACACGCCAATTAACTCTGTGATAAATGTGAAGGTTTCATGCGTTGGATGGTTTTACTGCTGGATCCAAAAAGAAAAAAGTCATGTCTCATTTCTAAAGTGCACAAAATTACTGCTGGTCTGAAAAAAGCCTGTAGACAGAATGCCTTAAAATCTCCTAAATCACAGCACCGTCAGTGTAATGGCTCCGATATCTGGTGAACATTTTAAAACAATCCAAACAGGTTTAAAGAAAACAAACACTAGTTTTTATCTTTATCTCTAGAAAAGCTGCATTATTTTTATCAAAAAGAAATTAACCATTAACCAATAACCATTAACCAAGTAACTTTTTTTAAACTTCACGGTATCTAGATGAAGATTTACAGGATTCCCCTGATGATGTCACTTGGAGGACTCGAGCTGGTGGATATTTGAGGATGATTCGATTCAAATAAACAACTTCAATCGAATGTGGTTTTTTCCCGGAAGCCAAAACAACTCAAAATGGTCAAAATCTCTACATATGACCACTTCATTTAATATTCGTAATATGCAAATGAACGAATCCCCTCCCACACACACACTCATTTACATCACCCCTCCCCCGCTGCTCTGCTATTAGCTATACAACCGTCTGCTCATCGTAACGTGGAAATTCACTTTTTAGACTCCTTTATCATTTGTAATGTTGCTCCCATATAAAACAGTTCAGCACAAGCCCAGACATTTTTAGGGTCATGATTGAGGACAATGTCCCGTCCAGAGACGAGCTGTTTCGTGTTGAGGTTTTGTTCAAACCAACCATCAAAAATACCCTCTCTAATGAATATGTTTTTTTTTTTCATTGGTTGTTGCGTTAAATCTTACCCAGATACAATAGTGCTATTTTCTGATTGGCTGTTGTGTAGCCTCTTCTTTTGATTGGCTGATCAGTGTCAGGTTCGAATAAGAGCTCCAGGTGAGACGCGCTTGATTCCTGCCCAGTTCCATAGAGACAGCGGTGCGGACTGATACGTTTTGGGCGCTGAGGCTTATTAAATATATGATAAATAGTCAAAAAGTTTTTCTGCGTGAGAAATACGATGTGTAGCAGGAGAGCGTGAGAAAAGACCGACATGAGGGACTGTCACTCTCAATGCGGGACACTTGACAGCCCTGGTACAATGTTTATAACGTTTCTTTTGGTTCCTTTGCTGTGGTTTGGATTTAATTCGTTGGACTAAAGAGCAAAAATCACGAAATATAACTAAAGCAGTGATTATAGAAATATGAGGAAACACGCGAGCAAGTGTTTAGATGATTATATAAATGACTTTGCCTAAAGAGGATTAAAATGATTCGTCTTCGCTACGGATGACATTAACACTGTGATGAAAAACAAAACCACACAAAGAGAACTCTGAGGCATCAAACAGATATAAAGCAGATAATAAAACAATTAGACCAGTCGTTTTAACCCATGAGATGTGGTGAGCTTCGCATGATGAGCACAAACACAATCTTCTCCGTTCTTCTGAAGACACTTTTTTGCACGTCGCCTGCTTTCGAACGATTGCTCTTTGTCTGGCGGTCTTCCCTCCCACACGGTATTACTTTCCATAAATTAGCGTGGAGTTCAGCTCGGGGCTGAAGAAGCCGCGCAATAACACGCAACATGCTGTTCCTCATCACAAAATAACTCTAATGCTTATTTTATGGAAGGCAAACGAGCTCCACGCTGCAGCAGGACCACGTGATGGAGATGTGCTTGAAAAACTCAGGGAACATACTTTGTATACAAAAACAAAAACAAATAGAATTATTGAACAGTAAGTAATGAGAAATGAACCACTGTGTGTGTGTGTGTGTGTGTGTGTGTGGTGCTGTAAAATAATCAACAATGACATTATCTCCAAAGCTGATTATTTTCTGTCTTTATGCATCTTATTCTTTAGCAATTTGACAAGCATCTCTTATAAACAAACAAACAAACAAACAAACAAATAAATAAATAAATAAAATATTAAAAAAAAGTGTCATAATTTTTACATTTTCAAGATTCATTAACTTTATTTATGCAGGTTTATTGTAAAATGGGACTTTCTCTTGTTCTTATGAGTGGTGCAGCAGAAAAAGACAGAAATCTGTAATAAAGAAATAATTAAAAATAAAAAAAATGTATAAAAGACAAATAACAATAAAATAGAGAAGAACTGAAAATAACGACTTGTGTAAATATATATTTATTTTTGAATTTCTTCCATAAATACAAGGTTAAATTTTTCCCCCAACTATTTTACATTTTGTAGATTTGCATTTTCAGCATTTCAGTGAAAAGTTTCACCGTTTTGTTTCAGGGGCGGAGCCTAGAACGTAGACTGATAATAAACCGAACCGTCAAACAAACTGTTTTGGTATTTCTGATATTTCTGATCTGCCTCCTCCACAACGTTTGGTTAAATTTAGCAAAAATAAGCTAAAGAAATAAAAAAAATAAATAAAATAATAATGAAGAAATAAAGAAATGTCCACAATGTTAAAAAAACAAAACAAAACAAAAAAAACAGAACAAATTCTCATCATTTATTTATTTATTTATTGTCATTCAAAAATTCCCAATTTCCAAAATACTGTAGCTTAAATTCTCCTAATGTGGTTCACAAGCTATGTTTTCTTTTCCTCGAGAAGTTTTCAACGATTAAACAGAAGCTGTATTTCAACATGTCGTAGTTTTCTTCTGAGGAATAGTGAGCCGTTTCCATAGTAACAGTTTTTCTCTTCTTTTGAACAAATAGTTCTCATTTACTCATTCATCTTCTACCGCTTATCCGAACTACCTCGGGTCACGGGGAGCCTGTGTCTATCTCAGGCGTCATCGGGCATCAAGGCAGGATACACCCTAGACGGAGTGCCAACCCATCACAGGGCGCGCACACACACACACACACACACACACACACACACACTCTCATTCACTCACACAATCACACACTAAGGACAATTTTCCAGAGATGCCAATCAACCTACCATGCATGTCTTTGGACCGGGGGAGGAAACCGGAGTACCCGGAGGAAACCCCCGAGGCACGGGGAGAACATGCAAACTCCACACACACAAGGTGGAGGTGGGAATCGAACCCCCAACCCTGGAGGTATGAGGAGAACGTGCTAACCACTAAGACACCGTGCCACAAATAGTTATTCAGATGTAAAAATAAAAATGTAAAAGTGATGGTGTGTGATGTGGAACATGACACAGTTCAGCGATATGCTTTAAGACGTGCTGTTGATTTCCTCGGAGGCTGAAGGAGAAGCTCCGGGATTCAGAGCCGATCGTTTAGCACCGAGTGACTGATGTCTCGTGAACGAATAAAAGAAGAAATGAACAGATTTTTTGTAGGAAATGAAAACTAAAATCCTGCAGATTAAATACAGATGAATTGGTTGTTATGAACTCAGAGCTGCTGAGATGTTGATTTATTCTCTATAACAGCAGCTCTGACACTAGTGCAGGTTTATATCAATATTAACGCAATCCTGAACAATGTGATCGTTTCTATAGCAACAGCTTCTGTAAGCAGTGATGTTTAACATGAATGAAAGGAGTCTCCAGTGTCAGAGGGAAAGCTACTGTACTGTACCAACTCAGTAATGTGGTGAAAAACTGACATTTATTTATTTATTTATTTATTATAAACTGAATAATTGTGTGATTTGTTTCTTCATTAAATTAATAAACACACACACACACTCAGACACACGCACATGAACACACACATACAAACACGCACACATACACACGCACACACATACACACACACAAACACACACACATACAAACACACACACACACACACACACACACACACACACACTCAGACACATGTCCACACAAACACACACACACACACACTCAGACACACGCACATGAACACACACATACAAACACGCACACATACACACGCACACACATACACACACACAAACACACACACACATACAAACACACACACACACACACACACACACTCAGACACATGTCCACACAAACACACACACACACACACTCAGACACACGCACATGAACACACACATACAAACACGCACACATACACACGCACACACATACACACACACAAACACACACACACATACAAACACACACACACACACACACACACACTCAGATACATGCCCACACAAACACACACACAAACACACACACGCAAACACACACACACGGACACACACACACACGCAAACACACACACACATACACACACACACATACAAACACACACACGCACACACACACAAACACACACACATACAAACACACAAACACACACACACACACACACAAACACACACATACAAACACACAAACACACACACACACACACAAACACACAAACACACACACACAGCTTCTTGTCATCAGCGTCCCAGTCAGCCTCCTGAGTTCTGAACTCCCTTCTGTTTCACTGCAGCACTTTTTCCAGTTTTTTCCTCGTGTGTGTGAATCATCAGTCTGTCCTCGTGTTCCTGATCTGGAAACCTGTTTGAGTCAGTGATCATGACTCAGGGAAAATGTCTCCTTCTTTCTAAAAGAAATGATTTTGTTCCTTTCCAGAACTGAAACTGATACGAAACAAAAGGAACTCAGAGACGTGGCGTTTTTACTTTGGTCATCACATCAGTGTATTGTTTCTATTCATCCTTCTGGTTGTGGTTTAAAAGAAGTGTCTGACTTTTCATCAGAGCTCATTAAAGATCTCTTGGTGTTTACAGATCAGTTGAGTAATTGTTGTTGTTGTTCAGTTCATTAACACAGAAAATATAAAAAAAACTCTAGTGAAGCTGAACACACATGATCCAGGACAACATGGTACGAGTGGAGCGCCAATACTTTTGATATACCCAAGCAAGAAACATACATTTAAATATATATGTATATATATATATATATATATATATATATATATATATATATATATATATATATTTTTTAATGTATTTAATTTTTTTTATTAATAATTATCAAGTTTAACACCTAAACAGTGGATTTTTTCTGTTTTACTGATGTTTTTTAATTAATTTATTTATTTTAAATATAATCTAATAGGAATCAAGCAGGGAGACTACAAGGGTGCCAATACTTTTGTACAAAGCAACAGGTCATATACAGTACAGTCGCCAGCTATAGGCGTATACTTTAGATAGACCTGATAAACTGTATGAAAATATGCATAAATTAATATTTATTTATTTAATAAACATCTGGGTAACGTTCTCTAGGTTCGGTCCTTTCTCTTCCTCTGTAGCTTTGTGTTTCTCTGTAAATCTATTTTTACGGCCTTTTTCTCTCTCCGTAACTGAGCCGTCTGTCTGTATAAAGCGCAGCATCACGGTGTGCCGCTGTGTGTTCTGTCACTGTTGTGTTGCTGTGCTGAGCGATATGAGCTCTGACAGCACACACACTCTTATTAAAGCCTGAACCTTCTTCTCTCTCGCTTTCCTGCAGCCTATAATCTGCCCTGTTGGGCACCGGGGCTTTTATTGTGCATTCCTCTTACATTTATTACGTTGTTCCTGGAGGACAGAGCTGGACTTCTCCCTCTAACTGTCCTGAACACGGTACTGTGTAAAGGTACGTTGCTAAGAATACACTGAGCTCTGGACTGTGATTGGTCAGAAGGTGTTGATTAATGTTCTGTTACAGCAGCTACGACATTAAAGGTGGGGTCTCCGTTGTTGATATCACCAAATCACCAAAACAAACACGCCCCTAACCCAAACGGGTCCCACCCCTGTATCGATAGCTCCGCCCACACATACGTACGTAACCCAGGCAACTAACGGAAAGAAATGTGTCTTTATCATAGCTGAAGTGAAGAACAATACGATTGTAGATAAACAAACAAGTAAAAATGACACACAAACATAATCATGTAAAGGACAAAGACATATATTAGTTCTGTGTAACAAAGCAAAACCAACGTTACTCACCTATCGAGAAGGAAAAAAGCGCCTCGGCGTCTTAAGTAAAGTTGGTCACATATTCACAGATTGGAGTTTCCCGAGTCAATAACTCCTGAGCTAAACACTGTTACTACACAAAACACGGTTGTAGCTGCGTCTCTACATTACTACGATAGAAAAGAGGTGTTATTTGTGTAGTAACAGTGTTTAGCTCAGGAGTTATTGACTCAGGAAACTCCAATCTGTGAATATGTGACCAACTTCCTGCTCCTTCAGTTCTCTCCAGCGCTGGAAAGCTGATCCTATATTAACACGTCCTACTTCTTACCTTATCGTAAGTCTTTCTTCTCTTTCTTTCTTTGTTTTTATCCTCCATGTTAATGTTAAAACCGCTTTCTGCTAATGTCACACATGCGCACTGAACACTCTGTCCGCCCATATTGACAAGACACGCCCCTTTCTGCTCATTGGCTACATGTTGGTTTTGATTTTTGTTTTGTTTGTCGTCCCGACTCAGTTTTCAGAAGCGTTTCTCAAACAACAGAGACCCCACCTTTAATACAGACATTATTATCGTTTCCATAGTAACAGCTCATTCGCAGGGACTCAAGCCTCGATGTGGTGACAATGTGATTGACAGGGGTGGAGCGTCTATGCCCCTCCCACCCTAATAACGTGGCCCGTTTCTCTCTCTAGACCTCAGCATTAATTATCACTCTTCAAGATTCTCATTCCAGATTATTGACTCACAATAATGTATTTAGGTCACTGTTTAACCTGATTGTAACTACACAACTTGCGCAAATGCTTTCTTTGTATTATCTGGAAGCTATAAAGTATTGGCACCCCCACTACCTGTCATTACCTGTCTTGGTCGTACTTCTCCTCCAGTGAAGAAGAACTTCCTGCTTCACACTTTTCAGAACTTCATCCCGACTTTGTCAAAGGAACAGAGAATGAAACTCGAGAGAAAGAAAGGAATTCTATATTTCCTTCCAACAATTCACATAAAACATAAATCTGTCGTCTCTGTTCTCTGTATTATCACGAGACTATAAAGTATTGGCACCCTCAGGATTGTATGCGTGCACTACGGTTCACTGTTTCTCCTTCGGTTAATAAGAGCTCAGCGCTTCAACACTTAGACAGTGTGAAATAAACAGTTCTCCTGAGTGGACTTTTTGAATCTCACTGTAACTTTATCCCAACTTTATTATTTTTATCGGAACTCTATCCCAACTTTGTCTAAATCTGATGTGTGATTGTGACGGATTTTCCCAGCAGTTTCCACTGTTTCCACAGCACTGTTTATTCTGTCTCTGCGAGTCTAGTCGAGAGGCCGAGGCTGGATAATAGCTCGTTAAACACAGAGCAGCTCTGACGGACTGCTGAAATTGCCTCGGCTCGGGTGGGATCGAAAGCAGGACCGAACCAATTACCCCGGGGCTCTGCCAATATGGGCCATAATTGATGCTGCTCAGAGTCTACGGGAGCCGAGCCCAGATACGTCTGATCTGCGGGAACCATGTGTCCCGTCTGGGGGTCACGTGACACGGCTCGTGAACCGGATTTATATTTTGAAACATTTACTTTATTCTGTTCATATGGTTTATGAGTCTCAGCAATCGGCTGTCAGTAAACTTGGTAAACAAAAAGTATAAAGAAAGTACAAAGGCTTTGGGTTGTAAACAAAGTGTAAATATAGCTGAGGAACCTGAAGAGGCAGAAATAATACCGGAGAATGTGAAAGAAATAAAACAAAGACAGAAAGAGAAGCGAAAGAATAGAATATGACTGAAAGAAAGAAACAATCTGTAAGGACATAAAATAGAAATAAAGAGAAACAGATGAAGATGATCAAAGTCAAGAGGAAGATGACGAGAAAGAAATCAGAGAAAGAGTGAAGAGAAGACAGGAAGAAGATCTGAAAGGGAGAAGGAGAATAGAAGAGTGAGAAAGTGAAAGGGAACGAGTGAAGGTGGGACAGTAACGACCCCCTCTCCTGTTGTTATTAAAGGAATTCCATTAAGTTTGTGAGGCGGAGAGAAAGTGAAGAGTGTCGTAATGGCACGGGCTGTTGGCCGCGAGCTCGTTATCACCAACGACTGCTGAAAATCACACGGGGCGTAACGTCTGTAACGTCCCACTGGAGCACGCAGGAAGTGAGTCGGGGCTACAGCACAAACATTACAGCCAGGATACCTTATCGTTTCCATAGTAACAGCTGATCCACAGCGGCTCGGACCGAGAATAAACCGACAAATAAACCGGTGATGTGGTGAAATTTTACCTAATGACACGTGTAATTATGGAACTTTTAAGGAAGGAGTCTCCAGTGTCAGGGATGTTATTTTGGAAGCTGTAGTTAATCTGCTTTTCTGTCTATCTTTGTGTGTGTGTGTTTCCAAGGTGTGTGTGTGTGTGTGTGGGTATGTGTGTGCTTGTGTCAGTCCAAGGTGTGTGTGTGTGGCAGTCCACGGTGTGTGTCGGCACTCAGGATCGATCTGTTTTCATGTGAAAATCGTGCAACAGGACGATCGATTAACCAAAACAAAGCTGAAGTTGTCTGACTGTAAACAAGGAGACATAGACAGAGAGAGAGAGACAGTGAGAGAGACGGATAGAGAGAGACAGAGAGAGACAGACAGAGAGAGGGAGAGAGACAGAGAGAGAGACAGACAGAGAGAGAGACAGTGAGAGAGACGGATAGAGAGAGAGAGAGAGAGAGAGAGACAGAGAGAGCGACAGTGAGAGAGACAGAGAGAGAGACAGAGAGAGAGAGACAGACAGAGAGAGAGACAGTGAGAGAGACAGACAGAGAGAGACAGAGAGAGAGACAGAGAGAGCGAAACAGTGAGAGAGACAGAGAGAGAGAGACAGTGAGAGAGACAGACAGAGAGAGACAGAGAGAGCGAAACAGTGAGAGACAGAGAGAGAGAGAGACAGAGAGAGAGAGACAGTGAGAGAGACAGACAGAGAGAGAGACGGATAGAGACAGAGAGAGAGAGAGAGACAGAGAGAGAGCGACAGTGAGAGAGAGACAGATAGAGAGAGCGACGGATAGAGAGAGACAGAGAGAGCGACAGTGAGAGAGACAGAGAGAGAGACAGAGAGAGCGACAGTGAGAGAGACAGAGAGAGAGACAGAGAGAGACAGTGAGAGAGACAGACAGAGAGAGACAGAGAGAGACAGTGAGAGAGACAGAGAGAGAGAGACAGTGAGAGAGACAGACAGAGAGAGACAGAGAGAGAGCGACAGTGAGAGAGACAGAGAGAGAGACAGTGAGAGAGACAGTGAGAGAGACAGTGAGAGAGACAGAGAGAGAATCAGTGAGAGAGCGACGGTGAGAGAGACAGACAGAGAGAGACAGTGAGAGAGACAGTGAGAGAGACAGAGAGAGAGACAGTGAGAGAGACAGACAGAGAGAGAGACAGTGAGAGAGACAGACAGAGCGAGACAGCGAGAGAGACACAAGAGACAGAGAGTAGGACAGATTGTGAAAGAGAGAGAGACCAACAGAATAATAGACAGAGAGACATATGTACTGAAAGACAGACAGAGAGACAGAGAAAGAAAAAGTGAGAGACAGACCAACAGGAAGGCAGACAGATAGACAGAGAGAGACAGAAAAGCAGAAAAAAGACAGATAGACAGACAGAAAGACTGACAGAGAGATGGAAAGAAAGACTCAGAAACATAAAATAACACTGTATGTTAATCAGATTATTGTATAAATATTTATTTATTTCTTTATTAGCATTATTATTATTATTATTATTATTATTATTATTATTATTATTATTATTATTATACACACTTTACAATCTCAGATCTGTTCTGAGTGACATGATGTCACTTTAAACCTCTCAGTCTTTTCCACGAAGCCGCCGTCCAGGGAATAAAAGTCCGCCATCACCCGACGTGAACCCTCAGGAGACGCTAGCTTCATATCCCACGTCACGCTCCTCCATTTTACAGCTAAGTGCTAAAACGTGTCTCTGAGCGTCGCTCTGGCCGCATTTCCCACTGCCTCAGCTTTATTGCAGGCTGTTGGCATTCAGGCCTCGCAGTAATAATGACCGTGACCTTGAAACGTGGCTCGCCAACACAGCCGAGGCAGCAAAAAGAGCGGCGTAAAGACGTCACCACCACGTGAGGAAATCATCGCACCGGAGAACCCGAACAATACACATTAGATATATATACATGATCCGAATAAGGGCGTAACAGGAAGTGATGTCAAATCACAAGAGTACGTTAGATTAGATGAGATAGATTAGATCACGTTTGAATATTATTATTGATTGATTACACGTTCACACGCTCCAGTGTCAGAGCTGCTGCTCAAGAAATATTAATCAACACCTTCTGAAGCAGGACCATCACAGGATCTAAACATGTTCTAGACCTTATGGGATTAGTGTAAACACGCCGAAGACGCAGCCCGACCTTCGTTATTACTTTTCCCGTAACATTTAATCAACAGCTTTTTGAACTCAGAGCTTTATGCACAATAAAAAATACATGTCCATCTGCTGAACCCTGTTAAAGTCAGTCTGAGGAACCTGGCCTACAAAATGCATTAGAAGCAAATCAGATCTTCTCCTGAAGAGCGTCAGAGCGCTCGGACACGTAACGAACAGCTTCAGAAGATGTTAAACTTGGGTTTGGCCGAGCAGAACAAGCTGAAAATACTACTGAGGTAAACAAGCCTCTCTCTCTCACATACACACACACACACACACACACACACAGTCACACACACAGTCACACACACACACACACACACACATCTGAGTATTGACTAAAAGGTTAAATAACAATGATTACTCACTTTATCGACAAACTGAATTATTTAGTGTGTACAGCAGCCTTAAAGATTTATTCCTAAAGTCTGATCATTCAAATGAAACTTTTATATTGTACTTTATTTTAATCTCATACTGTATTTGACCAAAAATATTCACATCACTCAGAGATGAATGTAGATAAAGTGTAAACTTTGTTAAGAGAGACTTTTCACTACTACTTTTCACTACTACTTTTCACTACATCTAAAACACAAGAGAGACGCTGGACAAAAAATTAGACGTAATATTATTAGATATTTTATTTTAGACTCAAACGACTCCTTTAAATAGAACAAATATTTGTATGAACAATAAGAAGTAAAACATCAATTAGAGGCACTTACACTCGCTCACTGGTACACAATTAATAATAGAAATACAAAATAAATTAGATTTCAGGGGCTGGAAAAAAAAACAGTTGCAAATAATAAATGCTGTTATTTCAAACAGTCGCATTTTATATGAGACAGGAAACTGAATTCAAAATAAAAGGGTGATTAAAGCACATTGTGTGTAGAGTCACATAAACATGATCGAGAAGCAAGCAAGAGAGAACACACACACACACACACACACACACACAGACACACAAACACACACACAGACACACAAACACACAAACACACACACACACACACACAGACACACACACAGACACACAAACACACACACAAACACACAAACACACACACACACACACACACACACAGAAAACTTTTATATTGTACTTTATTTTAATCTCATACTGTATTAAGTCTCACGTGTTATAATTGTGTATGTAGTTTCCACTAAAGGATCCCGGTGAAGAACATATTTCACCTTGCCCTCACATTGAATGATTTCACATTTGCATAAATTACTCTCACATTTACATAAACCACTCTCACATTTGCATAAATTACTCTCACATTTACATAAACCACTCTCACATTTACATAAACCACTCACACATTTACAATTACAATTTCTTGCATTTACAAAACTACTCTCACATTTACATAAACTACTCTCGCATTTACAATTACAATTTCTTGCATTTACAAAACTACTCTCACATTTACATAAACGATTCTCAGATTTACATAAACCACTCTCACATTTACATAAACCACTCTCACATTTACATAAACCACTCTCACATTTACATAAACCACTCTCGCATTTACATAAACCACTCTCACATTTATATAAACGCACTCACATTCAGAGAAATTGGCTTTAAAGAATTCCGTATTTTTTATCTCGATCACTAACGAGCTGTAATTTATCGAGTGGTGTATGAAAATACACGGTCGTCTCCACCAAGCCGGCTTCCTTCCTTACCCACAATGCCCTTCGCCACCCTGATCACAGCTCTCTGCAGGAAGCTCCCAGGCTCGGGACCTCAGAAGTCGGGGGGGGGGGGGGGGGTTGCTTTTCGCACAAGCTGTGACTAAAAAGCTCGACATGGACGTGTCTCAGAAGGTCCTGCACAGATCATAATGAATTATTAATGACATAAATCTCCAGCAGAAGGACGAGGAAGAAGACAAATGTCCCTCAGCGTGGGCCGAGAAGAGATGAGTACAGCTTCAAGGCTGTGGGGCGGGGGTGGGAGGGGGGAAGTCAGGGGGCAGTGAGCTGTCGCAACTAAATACATCAACAGAAAAGCCCAGGAATCCGGGGGAAAGACGGCAAAATGAAACACGTAATCTCACTTTGAACAGCCCGCCTCCGAGCGAGATGCTGATGAATATTTAAGCGGTTACATTTAAAACCAAGCAGAGCAGCCATTAATCTAACCTTCTGTAAAATGCGTCAAAATCTCAAGTCTGTAAAAAATTCCCTGTAATGAATAAAACATCTCAGCTGAAATTTCATTACACAGCAGAAAGCATTACAGAAACACCCAAACATATCGAATTACAGAAATATGCTAATACAGGCCTACTAAACCCCACCCACTTTTTCCTGGTGCAGTGTAATATAGAAAAAGATTTGCATATCACACCTGATTGGCTCATTTATTTTATGACACAATAACAAAAAATAGCATAAAAAATAACTTGGAATTAAATCCTGTGTCAAATTTATCAGCGCACGGAAACATATGAATAAAATGATTTGAATAATAATATTTAATAAAGCTTAGACCTGCACCTTCGAGTTAATTGAGCCACTGAATGAATCTGTAAGCAAATCTGTATGAATCATTTAACTAAAAAGACTCAAACAATTAAGAATTAACGTCCTGTCGTAAAATTCGGAGCGTTTATTTATTAGCGTTAGAGACGTTATTAACGTTAGAGACGTTATTAGCGTTAGAGACGTTATTAGTGTTAGAGACGTTATTAACGTTAGAGACGTAATTAGTGTTAGAGACGTTATTAACGTTAGAGACGTTATTAGTGTTAGAGACGTTATTAACGTTAGAGACGTTATTAGTGTTAGAGACGTTATTAACGTTAGAGACGTTATTAGTGTTAGAGACGTTATTAGTGTTAGAGACGTTATTAGTGTTAGAGACGTTATTAACGTTAGAGACGTTATTAGTGTTAGAGACGTTATTAGTGTTAGAGACGTTATTAGTGTTAGAGACGTTATTAGCGTTAGAGACGTTATTAACGTTAGAGACGATATTAGCGTTAGAGACGTTATTAGCGTTAGAGACGTTATTAACGTTAGAGACGATATTAGCGTTAGAGACGTTATTAGTGTTAGAGACGTTATTAACGTTATTAGCGTTAGAGACGTTATTAACGTTAGAGACGTTATTAGTGTTAGAGACGTTATTAACGTTAGAGACGTTATTAGTGTTAGAGACGTTATTAGTGTTAGAGACGTTATTAACGTTAGAGACGTTATTAGTGTTAGAGACGTTATTAGTGTTAGAGACGTTATTAGCGTTAGAGACGTTATTAGCGTTAGAGACGTTATTAGAGTTAGAGACGTTATTAGTGTTAGAGACGTTATTAGTGTTAGAGACGTTATTAGAGTTAGAGACGTTATTAACGTTAGAGACGTTATTAGTGTTAGAGACGTTATTAGTGTTAGAGACGTTATTAACGTTAGAGACGTTATTAGTGTTAGAGACGTTATTAGTGTTAGAGACGTTATTAGTGTTAGAGACGTTATTAACGTTAGAGACGTTATTAGTGTTAGAGACGTTATTAGTGTTAGAGACGTTATTAGTGTTAGAGACGTTATTAGCGTTAGAGACGTTATTAACGTTAGAGACGATATTAGCGTTAGAGACGTTATTAGCGTTAGAGACGTTATTAACGTTAGAGACGATATTAGCGTTAGAGACGTTATTAGTGTTAGAGACGTTATTAACGTTATTAGCGTTAGAGACGTTATTAACGTTAGAGACGATATTAGCGTTAGAGACGTTATTAGCGTTAGAGATGTTATTAGCGTTAGAGACGTTATTAGCGTTAGAGACATTATTAGCGTTTGAGACGTTATTAGTGTTAGAGATGTTATTAGTGTTAGAGACGTTATTAGCGTTAGAGACGTTATTAGCGTTAGAGACGTTATTAGCGTTAGAGACGTTATTAGTGTTAGAGACGTTATTAACGTTAGAGACGTAATTAGTGTTAGAGACGTTATTAACGTTAGAGACGTTATTAGTGTTAGAGACGTTATTAGAGTTAGAGACGTTATTAACGTTAGAGACGTTATTAGTGTTAGAGACGTTATTAGTGTTAGAGACGTTATTAACGTTAGAGACGTTATTAGTGTTAGAGACGTTATTAGTGTTAGAGACGTTATTAACGTTAGAGACGTTATTAGTGTTAGAGACGTTATTAGTGTTAGAGACGTTATTAGTGTTAGAGACGTTATTAGAGTTAGAGACGTTATTAACGTTAGAGACGTTATTAGTGTTAGAGACGTTATTAGTGTTAGAGACGTTATTAGTGTTAGAGACGTTATTAACGTTAGAGACGTTATTAGTGTTAGAGACGTTATTAACGTTAGAGACGTTATTAGTGTTAGAGACGTTATTAACGTTAGAGACGTTATTAGTGTTAGAGACGTTATTAACGTTAGAGACGTTATTAGTGTTAGAGACGTTATTAGTGTTAGAGACGTTATTAGTGTTAGAGACGTTATTAACGTTAGAGACGTTATTAGTGTTAGAGACGTTATTAGTGTTAGAGACGTTATTAGTGTTAGAGACGTTATTAGCGTTAGAGACGTTATTAACGTTAGAGACGATATTAGCGTTAGAGACGTTATTAGCGTTAGAGACGTTATTAACGTTAGAGACGATATTAGCGTTAGAGACGTTATTAGTGTTAGAGACGTTATTAACGTTATTAGCGTTAGAGACGTTATTAACGTTAGAGACGTTATTAGTGTTAGAGACGTTATTAACGTTAGAGACGTTATTAGTGTTAGAGACGTTATTAGTGTTAGAGACGTTATTAACGTTAGAGACGTTATTAGTGTTAGAGACGTTATTAGTGTTAGAGACGTTATTAGCGTTAGAGACGTTATTAGCGTTAGAGACGTTATTAGAGTTAGAGACGTTATTAGTGTTAGAGACGTTATTAGTGTTAGAGACGTTATTAGAGTTAGAGACGTTATTAACGTTAGAGACGTTATTAGTGTTAGAGACGTTATTAGTGTTAGAGACGTTATTAACGTTAGAGACGTTATTAGTGTTAGAGACGTTATTAGTGTTAGAGACGTTATTAGTGTTAGAGACGTTATTAACGTTAGAGACGTTATTAGTGTTAGAGACGTTATTAGTGTTAGAGACGTTATTAGTGTTAGAGACGTTATTAGCGTTAGAGACGTTATTAACGTTAGAGACGATATTAGCGTTAGAGACGTTATTAGCGTTAGAGACGTTATTAACGTTAGAGACGATATTAGCGTTAGAGACGTTATTAGTGTTAGAGACGTTATTAACGTTATTAGCGTTAGAGACGTTATTAACGTTAGAGACGATATTAGCGTTAGAGACGTTATTAGCGTTAGAGATGTTATTAGCGTTAGAGACGTTATTAGCGTTAGAGACATTATTAGCGTTTGAGACGTTATTAGTGTTAGAGATGTTATTAGTGTTAGAGACGTTATTAGCGTTAGAGACGTTATTAGCGTTAGAGACGTTATTAGCGTTAGAGACGTTATTAACTTTAGAGACGATATTAGCGTTAGAGACGTTATTAGCGTTAGAGACGTTATTAACGTTATTAGCGTTAGAGACGTTATTAGCGTTAGAGACGATATTAGCGTTAGAGACGTTATTAGTGTTAGAGACGTTATTAACGTTATTAGCGTTAGAGACGTTATTAGCGTTAGAGACGATATTAGCGTTAGAGACGTTATTAGCGTTAGAGACGTTATTAACGTTAGAGACGTTATTAACGTTAGAGACGTTATTAGTGTTAGAGACGTTATTAACGTTAGAGACGTTATTAGCGTTAGAGACGTTATTAGTGTTAGAGACGTTATTAACGTTATTAGCGTTAGAGACGTTATTAACGTTATTAGCGTTAGAGACGTTATTAGCGTTAGAGACGATATTAGCGTTAGAGACGTTATTAGCGTTAGAGACGTTATTAACGTTAGAGACGTTATTAACGTTAGAGACGTTATTAGTGTTAGAGACGTTATTAACGTTAGAGACGTTATTAGCGTTAGAGACGTTATTAGCGTTAGAGACGTTATTAGCGTTAGAGACATTATTAGCGTTAGAAACGTTATTAGCGTTAGAGACGTTATTAGCGTTAGAGACGTTATTAGCGTTAGAGACGTTATTAGTGTTAGAGACGTTATTAACGTTAGAGACGTTATTAGCGTTAGAGACGTTATTAGCGTTAGAGACGTTATTAGCGTTAGAGACATTATTAGCGTTAGAAACGTTATTAGCGTTAGAGACGTTATTAGCGTTAGAGACATTATTAGCGTTAGAAACGTTATTAGCGTTAGAGACGTTATTAGCGTTAGAGACGTTATTAGCGTTAGAGGCTGGACAAAAAATTAGACGTAATATTATTAGATATTTTATTTTAGACTCAAACGACTCCTTTAAATAGAACAAATATTTTTATGAACAATAAGAAGTAAAACATCAATTAGAGGCACTTACACTCGCTCACTGGTACACAATTAATAATAGAAATACAAAATAAATTAGATTTCAGGGGCTGGAAAAAAAAACAGTTGCAAATAATAAATGCTGTTATTTCAAACAGTCGCATTTTATATGAGACAGGAAACTGAATTCAAAATAAAAGGGTGATTAAAGCACATTGTGTGTAGAGTCACGTAAACATGATCGAGAAGCAAGCAAGAGAGAACACACACACACACACACACACACACAGACACACACACAGACACACAAACACACACACAGACACACAGACACACAAACACACACACACAGACACACAAACACACACACACAGACACACAAACACACACACAGACACACAAACACACACACAGACACACCAACACACACACACAGACACACAGACACACAAACACACACACACAGACACACACACACGCACAGATACACACACACAAACACAGACACACAGACACACATGCACAGACACACACACACACAGACACACAATCACACACACAGACACACACACAATCACACACACAGACACACAATCACACACACACAGATACACAATCACACACACACAGACACACACAGACACAGACAGACACACACACAGACACACACAGACACGCACACACACATAGACAGACACACAATCACACACACACAGACACACAAACACACACACAGACACACAAACACACACACACGCACAGACACACACACACACACACACACAGACACACACACACACAGACACACAATCACACACACAGACACACACACAGATACACAATCACACACACAGAGACACACACACACACAGACACAGACAGACACACACACAGACAGACACACACATAGACAGACACAGACACACACTCACACACGCACACACACACACCAACACACATATCTTGGTCTGTTTCTTAAGTGTGAAAATCCAATCTCAATGAAACCTTGTCTTGAATTTCTTTAGCAGAAACCTTCACGAGGCATCACATTATCATTTACACCATATTTAGACCCTAAATACCAAATAAAGTGTAAAACATCATCCAGCTCTGTAATGAATACTGGGTTCTGATTCATTCTCACAGCTCTGACGGTAATGCAGAAGAAAATCCTGTCGTTTCTATAGCAACGGCTCATTTAATGGGGTCTGAAGGTTTCTCGTAAAGAGTAAACACTTAAGGAAGGAGTCTCCAGTGTCAGGGGTTTGTTAGTCTGACGTAAGTGGATTTCTTTCCCTTTAAGAGAATTAAAAGCTCGGTGTTGGACGACTGATTACAGCCTCTTTAACATCAGCGAGAACAGGAAGAAGATTCAATAACATTAAATGTAACTATAAACAGACTAAATATCATTTACGACATGTTGTTATGAAAGAATTTAAAAAAGATTAATCGACAGAGGACTAGAGGACTAGAGGACTAGAGGACTAGAGGTCTGGTTTCTCATTATATTCAGTCTTGTTTCTTGTGTATCAGCTCTAACTGCATACTTATGGTCTTCAGATGGATGTTAACGCTCACCCGGGTCCCACACACACACACACACACACACACACACACACACACACACACACACAGGTGATTCTGCAGATGTAATAGAGCCTTGTGAACACAGCGTAGCTGAAAATAGACCTTCGTCTTTGCTCCCGTAATGAACCTGCAGCCCATTTTCTGAGATTCAATTAAAGCCATTGTGCAAACGCAGGACATTAAAGTTCATTGTTGCACCACAGAAAAGAGAAGCGGACAAAAAAAACCTGCGATTTCGTTCTTCTTACCGCGAAGCTTCGGTTTGTGATTTTTTTAATTTTGTTTATTTTTTTTCCCTGCATCATGTCAGAGGAAATATTTGACACCTATACAAGACCGAAACGCTGCCTTTCGTTTATATCACGACCGCCTCTGCTTCTCGTCTGCGCCTTTATTGCTGTAATGTGATTGCTTTTGGTTTCAGGGTTTCGCTCGAGCGAGCCTCCTAACTGGACGTCCTAAACGGTCGAGCGGCGATCGCTTTTGTCTGGCCGTGACTCCGACATTACTATTCAAAAGAAGGCTCGTTGTGACACATGGCTGGATTTAGTTTCTCTCGTTTTTTTCCGAGCCTCATGATTAGGTCTGGATCGTGATCGCTAGTCGAGGATCGAGAGCAGATACGAATAGCTCACTGCTACAAAACTCTGGCTCGCTGCACTTCAGGTTCATTTCTCACCAATGGAGGAAGACCGGCATGAAATCTCCAATCTTTTCAGTCGCTGAACACTTGATACGTAACGTAGCGTTTCATTACTGTTTATCCCTGAGCGCTAACAGGAAATCAGCTTCCCGCCTTCTGGTTCTCCGTCATGCCTGGATGTTGTTAGCTCGTCGTCTACTGCAGGTTTTCCTCCTGGATTTCAGTTTTAAATTTAATTTCACCATAATGCTTTATTGTGCACCAAACATGGCACACACAATCTGTGGCTCTGTTACACTACGGGTACCAACAGGTGGGGGGCATTTATTTATTTTTGCCACCAGGTATGACTTCCATACCATGACATTCAAATATATAAAATATCTACTAAAATAATTTAAATAGCATCAATAATTATTTTAGCATCAATTGTTATTTTATGGATGTGCCAAAAATTTAAAAGTCCATCATTTTGAACACATCTGCGAAATGTTCCGATCCTGATGGGATACGTTCAGAATGTTTAAAATGTTCCCCACAGTCACACAGCTTCAGGTCACACGGAATGTTTGAGATTAAAGACGTAGAACAGTCTGATCTACATCCTGATCTACATCCTGATCTACATCCTGATCTACATCCTGATCTACATCCTGACCTACATCCTGACCTACAGTCTGATCTACAGTCTGATCTACATCCTGATCTACATCCTGATCTACATCCTGATCTACATCCTGATATACAGTCTGATCTACATCCTGATCTACAGTCTGATCTACATCCTGATCTACATCCTGATCTACATCCTGATCTACATCCTGATCTACATCCTGATCTACATCCTGACCTACATCCTGATCTACATCCTGACCTACATCCTGATCTACATCCTGACCTACATCCTGATATACAGTCTGATCTACATCCTGATCTACAGTCTGATCTACATCCTGATCTACAGTCTGACCTACATCCTGATATACAGTCTGATCTACAGTCTGATCTACATCCTGATCTACAGTCTGATCTACATCCTGATCTACATCCTGACCTACATCCTGATCTACATCCTGACCTACATCCTGATCTACATCCTGATCTACATCCTGATCTACATCCTGACCTACAGTCTGATCTACATCCTGATCTACAGTCTGATCTACATCCTGATCTACGGTCTGATCTACATCCTGACCTACATCCTGATCTACATCCTGATCTACATCCTGATCTACATCCTGATCTACAGTCTGATCTACATCCTGATCTACATCCTGATCTACATCCTGACCTACATCCTGATATACAGTCTGATCTACATCCTGATCTACAGTCTGATCTACATCCTGATCTACAGTCTGATCTACATCCTGATCTACAGTCTGACCTACATCCTGATATACAGTCTGATCTACAGTCTGATCTACAGTCTGATCTACAGTCTGATCTACATCCTGATCTACATCCTGACCTACATCCTGATCTACATCCTGATCTACATCCTGACCTACATCCTGATCTACATCCTGATCTACATCCTGATCTACATCCTGACCTACATCCTGATATACAGTCTGATCTACATCCTGATCTACAGTCTGATCTACATCCTGATCTACAGTCTGATCTACATCCTGATCTACATCCTGATCTACATCCTGACCTACATCCTGATCTACATCCTGATCTACATCCTGACCTACATCCTGATCTACATCCTGACCTACATCCTGATCTACATCCTGATCTACATCCTGACCTACATCCTGATCTACATCCTGATCTACATCCTGACCTACATCCTGACCTACATCCTGATCTACATCCTGACCTACATCCTGATCTACATCCTGACCTACATCCTGATCTACATCCTGACCTACATCCTGACCTACATCCTGATCTACATCCTGACCTACATCCTGACCTACATCCTGATCTACATCCTGACCTACATCCTGATCTACATCCTGACCTACATCCTGATCTACATCCTGACCTACATCCTGATCTACATCCTGATCTACATCCTGATCTACATCCTGACCTACATCCTGACCTACATCCTGATCTACATCCTGATCTACATCCTGACCTACATCCTGATCTACATCCTGATCTACAGTCTGACCTACATCCTGACCTACATCCTGATCTACATCCTGACCTTCATCCTGTTTTACATCCTGATCTACATCCTGATCTACAGTCTGACCTACATCCTGACCTACATCCTGATCTACATCCTGATCTACAGTCTGATCTACATCCTGATCTACATCCTGATCTACAGTCTGATCTACATCCTGATCTACAGTCTGATCTACATCCTGATCTACAGTCTGATCTACATCCTGATCTACAGTCTGATCTACATCCTGATCTACAGTCTGATCTACATCCTGATCTACATCCTGATCTACATCCTGACCTACATCCTGATCTACATCCTGATCTACAGTCTGATCTACATCCTGATCTACATCCTGATCTACATCCTGACCTACATCCTGACCTACATCCTGATATACAGTCTGATCTACAGTCTGATCTACATCCTGATCTACATCCTGATCTACAGTCTGATCTACAGTCTGATCTACATCCTAATCTACATCCTGACCTACATCCTGATCTACATCCTGATCTACAGTCTGATCTACATCCTGATCTACAGTCTGATCTACATCCTGATCTACATCCTGACCTACATCCTGACCTACATCCTGATCTACATCCTGATCTACAGTCTGATCTACATCCTGATCTACATCCTGACCTACATCCTGATTTACATACTGACCTACATCCTGATCTACATCCTGACCTACATCCTGATCTACATCCTGATCTACATCCTGACCTACATCCTGATCTACATCCTGACCTACATCCTGATTTACATACTGACCTACATCCTGACCTACATCCTGATCTACATCCTGACCTACATCCTGATTTACATACTGACCTACATCCTGACCTACATCCTGATCTACATCCTGACCTACATCCTGACCTACATCCTGACCTACATCCTGATCTACATCCTGACCTACATCCTGACCTACAGTCTGATCTACATCCTGACCTACATCCTGATCTACATCCTGACCTACATCCTGACCTACATCCTGATCTACATCCTGACCTACATCCTGACCTACATCCTGATCTACATCCTGACCTACATCCTGACCTACATCCTGATCTACATCCTGACCTACATCCTGATCTGTCACTTAAGCTTATCAAAATTCTTCAGGCCATGCACACAAAGGCCAGACCTTCCACTAGAAGGACTACTGCAGAACAGCTGAAATGTTCTAAAGGGTTCTAGCTCAGTCTTTTCAGCCTATTTAGAGTTGATCCAGTCACAGCACCAACGTCAGGGCCGAAGCTTAAACAGGAGATAAACGTCTTGTGATTTAGCCGACGCAGCACGGACCCTAAAAGACGATCCGTTTGTAGGAGCTTTGACTTTTTTTTTTACACCCTTTCCTCCACCCTGACGTTTTCTTGTTTTCTGTTCCACTCTACAGCTTTCTCTCCCAATGACCGCATCTGTCTCTCCGAAAGACACGTACGAGAAGCAGCAGCCCGGCGAGCAGCGAGGCCCAAATCCACAAGAATGACGAAAGCGCTGTTTCGACATCCTGTCAAATCTGATTTTTCCCTTCCTGTGTCTCATGAGGCAGACATCTGATCTCTCTCTCTCTCTCTCTCTCTTGAAGTACAAACATCAAACACACACTGTGCTTCTTCTTCCATTCCTGTTTGAATCACACACACAGCGAGGTGGACGTTTCAGTCACTGATAACACTCAGGAGGAAAGAGATCCAGAGGAGAATCGGACCTGACGTCAGGCTCGTGACCCGTCTTCTGATCAGGATTGTAACTGTGTAACTGATACCAGGAACGACGAACACGGCTAACATCAGGTTACATCGAGCTGTGGAAAGCCTGATTAAAGTAATAACACGAACCCTTATTAGGACGGGATTAGTTTCTACAACGTCTCCTATGTGAGAAAACTTCAGATGGCAATTAAAAGGAATTTCCAAAAGATCTTCCAAACGAATCCAAATGATTTCAACACAAGTGAAAGTGTGATTAAACTTACAGTGATAAAACCCTTCGTCTTTATCAAGCTGATATTGAGTGGATACGGGAGAAACACCTCAGATCCTGGAATATCACTTACACTGCGAACATGATTAATAGAATAAAAAATAAAAGTCCCAAAGTAAAAGTTAAAAAATCGAACATTTACGTTTACATTTACAGCATGTGACAGACGCACTTATCTCTTATCCAGAGCGACGTACATAAGTGCTTAAATCTCTAACATTGAATACATTAATGCTGGATCACTAAGTTACACACTTAAGATACCATGAGTTTAAAACATTTGTTCAAAGTTACAATGAAAAGTTCAGAGTTTTTTTTTTTAAATGCAAAAGATAATGAAGAAGTTCTAGTTGAAGTGTTTCCTGAATAAGTAGGTCTTCAACCGCCGCTTGAAAATATCCAGTGACTCAGCTGTCCGGACCTCTAGGGGAAGTTCATTCCACCACCTTGGTGCCAGAACAGAGAAGAGTCTTGTAGTAAACTTACCTCTTACCCTGAGAGACGGTGGAACCAGTCGAGCAGTGCTGTAGATCGGAGGGTGTGAGGTGCAGTGTGAGGAGTGATGAGGGCTTTGAGGTAAGAGGGAGATGGTCCATTTTTGATTTTGTAGGCCAGCATCAGTGTTTTGAATCTGATGTGTTCAGCTACCAGAAGCCAGTGGAGGGATCGCAGCAGTGTGGTGGTGTGGAGAACTTTGGCAGGTTGTAAACAAGCCGTGCAGCTGCATTTTGGATCATTTGCAGAGGACGGATTGCGTTCATACAGTATGTAGACCTGCCAGCAGTGAGGTGCAGTAATCAAGTCTAGAAATGACAAGAGACTGAACAAGTACCTGAGCAGCCTGTGGACAGAAATGGCCGAATCCTTCTAATGTTGTAGAGAAGAAACCGACATGAGCGAACCTAACATGAAAATACACTCAGATCTCTTTACATAAACATTTCCACTCACAGAAAAGCTTTTCAGATTTAAATCTTTTCCATCTGTTACAGGATCAAATCAGAATTACTTTCTTGCCAGATCTAGAACTTTTGACCAAACTAATGATTTTGCCTATCTGGTATATTTTGCTGGTTTTAGCCAAACAATCTAATTTTATTATATTATATTATATTATATTATATTATATTATTCTTTCTTTCTTTCTTTCTTTCTTTCTTTCTTTCTTTCTTTCTTTCTTTCTTTCTTTCTTTCTTTCTTGCAGTAAACAGTATTACTGTGACTTACAGAACTTTTTATAAACTGAGTGATTTCTCATCATTTAATCACATTTCAGATTCACTGCACTGACAGTGATGCTGTGGAATAAAACCGGTCCTGATGGCACTGTAATCGCCCCACAGTGTGAAGACTCGCTGGTGCACTTTATTTCAGGGTAAATCGGTGGATCTGTGATCAGGTCGTCTTCCTTGTTCTGAACGTTACTCGTGTTGTAAAGCAGCAGAATTCACAAACAGACTCCTCATTATAACTCACTAAACCAAGGGAGATTTCACCACTTTCTGAACCGAGAGAGAGAGAGAGAGAGAGAGAGAGAGAGAGAGAGAGAGAGTGATAGAGAGAGAGACAGCGAGAGAGAGAGAGAGACAGTGATAGAGAGAGAGACAGTGAGAGAGAGAGAGAGAGAGAGAGAGAGAGAGAGAGAGAGAGAGAGAGAGACAGTGATAGAGAGAGAGACAGCGAGAGAGAGAGAGAGAGAGAGAGAGAGAGAGACAGCGAGAGAGAGAGAGACAGAGAGAGAGAGAGAGAGAGAGAGAGAGAGAGAGAGAGAGAGAGAGAGAGAGACAGCGAGAGAGAGAGAGAGACAGCGAGAGAGAGAGAGACAGCGAGAGAGAGAGAGACAGCGAGAGAGAGAGAGAGAGAGAGAGAGAGAGAGAGAGAGACAGCGAGAGAGAGAGAGAGAGAGAGAGAGAGACAGCGAGAGAGAGAGAGAGAGAGACAGCGAGAGAGAGAGAGAGAGAGAGAGAGAGACAGCGAGAGAGAGAGAGAGAGAGAGAGAGAGAGAGAGAGAGAGAGAGAGAGAGACAGCGAGAGAGAGAGAGAAAGAGAGAAAGAGACAGCGAGAGAGAGAGAGAGAGACAGCGAGAGAGAGACAGCGAGAGAGAGAGAGAGAGACAGCGAGAGAGAGAGAGAAAGAGAGAAAGAGACAGCGAGAGAGAGAGAGAGAGAGAGACAGCGAGAGAGAGAGAGAGAGAGAGAGAGAGAGAGAGAGAGAGAGAGAGACAGCGAGAGAGAGAGAGAAAGAGAGAGCATACACAGAGAGAGCATACACACACACACACACACACACACACACACACAGAGAGAGACGGAGACATAACATGCTGAATATTTACCCTGCAATCAGACTGCAGCTGAACACATCCAAACTGCACACAGACAGACAGACAGACAGACAAACAAACACCAATACCACAGCTGAGCAGATAAACACTACAGACACACAGACAGACAGACAGGACAGACAGACAGGACAGACAGACAGACAGACAGACAGGACAGACAGACAGACAGACAGACAGACAGACAGACAGACAGACAGACAGACAAACAAACACCAATACCACAGCTGAGCAGATAAACACTACAGACACACAGACAGACAGGACAGACAGACAGACAGGACAGACAGACAGACAGACAGACAGGACAGACAGACAGGACAGACAGACAGACAGACAGACAGACAAACAAACACCAATACCACAGCTGAGCAGATAAACACTACAGACACACAAACAGACAGGACAGACAGACAGACACACAGACAGACAAACAAACACCAATACCACAGCTGAGCAGATACACACTGCAGACACACAGACAGACAAACAGACATTTACATACACACACATTATTATACAATATTTCACATTTTAACATACGTGGTACTTTAAATATACATTAAAATAATTTTCTTGATCTGTGAAAAGACAAAAGCATGTTTTTGCATCTCTCTCTCTCTCTCTCTCTCTCTCTCTCTCTCATTCTCATATTTACTTTTTTTTTTTAAGAAAAACTTTTTTCTTATCGTTACACTTCTACACTCAGTGGGATGGAACGCTGGACTGCTGGATCTCTGTAACACTGCAGTAGCTGAGCTTCAGTCAGCTTCAGTGTGTTACGGCAGACGGAGACTCGGGGTGTTTTGGGTGAAGCTCACAGGAAGTCACAGCTTTCAGCCGATAA